>NC_061514.1:11908211-12241299 GCF_022539505.1 Lolium rigidum | reverse complement strand
AAGCGTTATAAACCTCAATGTGACCTTGTTAAAACATTGTTTTGGGTAGAGGTAATTTGATCTAAGGGGTTAGATCAAATGGAATTAAAATCAACACAACAACACTAGAATCAATGATCAAATGATTGATCTCATAAAAGATCATAATATGGAATTCCCTGACATAATATATGAACATACAAATTATGGGAAATCAAGTAACAATATAATGGAGAACTATTCTAGACTTATCTTTCCCATGTCTTAAACTAATCCTTGAATCTACCATGAACCCCATGGGTATTCATTTTACTTCATTCATGGAATCATGACAAGGAGATCAACCCTAGAAATATTTATCCTTCTCTATTCCATGTTATTATACATCAAACCTAGAGAGGTGAGAGTTATAAATTAATAATTAAAGAAGCAATAACAAATCTTGAGCTAAAACCTTGGATATACATCCAAGTATTCAAATTATCATCTTCAAGAAGAACCCTATGATATTCTTCCAGGCCATTCCTAGAGAGAGAACCATTTATATTAACCATGGATATTGGTGACCACATAATCATCTTTGGAGAATAACCTTAGGTTAGCATTGAAGTCCTTTCCAAATGAGAGAGTCCATTCATATCAATCCTAGCTTTACCTAATTAAGAATAAAGGACAACTCTGTGAACTAAAAGTATTAGGAGATTAACCATTACATCTTGGAGTGGTGAGACAACCTAGTATCACATGGAATAAGATCATATCCATGAATTAATAAAGTAAGGAGGAGATTAATTCAACCAAGACAGTCAAGTGGAGTTTTAGACTTGATATCTAGTAATATATGGTGAATACACCATAAACCCTAGAATAAACAATACCTTTGTAGGAGAGCTCAAGCTAAGGTACTACACTCAAGAAAGTTAAGCCAACAATTGAATGTGAGGGAGAGAACTATCCTTATAAAACCAGATGATAATATCAACCTTATTTTAGTGGAACCCTAACAAAATATCTCAGGCATTTTCCTGGGATATAACCTATTGAAATAACCACAACCATGTTCACCCAAGAAACTATAAGAAAGATATTATACTTTAGCTAATCAAGACAATACTTGATCTTAGAAGTAAGAAACTTAACTCGGGAGAGATACCTTAGATAGCCAAACCTTGATCATTAAAAAATTGAGTAATGATCATAAACCCTAAGAACTTGAGGTAAAGATATTAAGAACAAGTTGATCATGCCTAAACCATGATCATGCCCTTGAGAAATGTGAGGATAAGTTAAACCCTAATAGGATAAGTAGATATCATTCACCACATGAAATCATGGGGAGATCATTAGTATGCAACAATAGGCTTATATCCTAAACCTTAACTTGTGAACCACTTGGTGATCACAAGTAGAATTCTACCACACATACATTCCACTTGTTCTTCATCTAAGAAAGCTTTAGAGTAAAACCCCATACTTTATATGGGAGAAATCATCAATCCATGTGACCAAAGTTAACTATAAAAAGAACCATAACCACTTTAGTTACTATAATAATAGATTAATGATATAAAAGAAGTCTATAGGAATCTGATAGAATCAATTCTCAGATCCTCCACAACTAAATGAGAATAATAATAATTAAAGTAAATAACCATCTCATTCTGATTAGAGGAGATTAAACCTTAGCAAACACAATTATGGTGTTATCTAAAGTCTACAACCAAAATTATATTTCAAACCGAATTGTGAATCACTTGGGTGATTACAAGTATAAAACCAGACCATAATTAAGATCCAAACCAAATGCCATTAGGTAATTATAATTAGAACTCTGGAATTGCACCTTAGTTAAATCCTCTGCTTAATTATGGAGCATAAGACTAACCTAGTCTAAATCCTACAACTTAAACCTATATGGTGGTGAGTAACCACCTATCATCATAATTAAGACCAAACCATGATAAGAGTAGAATTACCTTGGGTATTTCAAGGTGTTATTGAATATAATTTTAGTGCTACCTTTGAAATAGGATTATACTAAAACTTACAAAAAACTTAACAAATAGGAGGTCCCATAAGATCATGTGCAAGTGATCAAACTCTCAGATAAGAGATCAAATACTTAGAAAGACTTTTATACATGAGATCATATCATTAAGTCCCTTGTTTAATAGAACTCCATAAACAAACATTACTTGGTAACTTGTTTCTTGCAAGGCAATACCAAATAAAATGAGATATATCATTAAGTAAGAAAACTACCATTTGGGAAATAATGAGAATCTTCCTAAATTGATATTTAAATCCATGCCCATATGGACAATTAATTCAAATTCCAACAGTAATTAATAAACCAATGATTTAGTACCATATTAAAAATTGCTAATGTATAACAACAATCCTTTAAAGTGCTTGAGGGAATCTCACTTGAATTCAAACAACAAAGTTGTATGATAGATTGAATTCAAAACAGTATTTAAATCCACAAAATAGAAAATAGTAAAAGAAAAACAGAAAAGAGAGAAAAGGAATTACCTGGACATACCTGGCCGTGTAGCCCATGGTACAGCCCAGCCGCAACCCAGCAACACAGCCCAGTAAGCAGCCTGGCCCAGCTCAAAACACCACCCAGCACCGGCCCGTACCCCTTCGCGGTGGATAAAGACGAGGAGGGAGGACGTCGTCTTCGTCTTCTCCTCTGGGCGCACAGGAGCTCGCCACCGAGCCGACGTCGCCACGTCCCGCGTCCCCGCCGCCGATATTGACCACCAGCGCACGGCGGAGAAGGTATAAAACGCCCAGACGCCCTCCATTTTTCCTCTCTCTGCTCCATTCTCCCCCAACGACGAAACCCTAGCCCGCCGGCCTCCGTTCACCGTCGGTGATTAAGGCATCCCTGAGCCTCGCCGAGGATACTCCCAGCACCACCATCCTCTCCTCGTTCTTCTCGTCGAAGCTTGCAAGAGGAGGAGCCCCTGGATTGGCGAATTTGGCCAATTTCTCCGACCACTGCCGCCAGGTTCTCGGATGATTTCGTCGCCGTCCGAGCTCCATTCGCTTCTTCGTCAAGCTCGTCATGCTCCTGGTGAGTCCCTCTACCGACGAGCATGCTCGCCTGGATCGCTAGCACTCCGTAGCCTCGCCGCACCATTTGCTCGGGAACATCGCCGTCGGGCATCACCGTCGCCGCCGTTCCGGTGACCAATAGAGGGTGGCGCTGCCACCACTAGACTCGCCTCGGTGAGTATTGCCCAATGAGTCTCTTCTCACGCCCGCGGAACACCCTATCGCCGGCGGCGATCTCGCTGGCCGCCAGGTTAGTGGCCTCCTTGCCACGGTGGCGATTTTGACTTGGTCAAGAGCCCGTGGCAGGTGAGGTGGACACGGCCCCACCGAGTCATTGATCGTGTGGGTGTTCTGTCCGAGTAACATTAGGAATTAGATTCATTTTAAATCAATTTCATAATTCCGAAACTTTAAAATAATTTAGAAAATTCATTTTAAGTCAGAAAAATATAAATGAGATATTAAAATTCTTAGAAAAGAAAACTCCATCCAATAAAAATATAAAATGAAATTTTTATTTTTAATAAAAATTCAATTATTTAATACTTGTTATTTAAGCCTTTAATTTTAATTCTAAATTCAATTAAAATTTAATAATTTAGAAAAAGGTATAAAATAAATAAAAACCAGTAAAGTAAATAAGGAAAACAATAAAATTAATTTCCCTTCTCTATTAATTTATTAAATCCTTATTAGGAGGATTTTAAACCCTAATTAATAATTATCTTAATTATTAATTACTTAAAAGTAATAAAATGCCAAATCCAATATTAATTTTATTCCAAAGTTATTAATAACTTCAACCTTAAAGTGAAGTTATTAACTCAAGAACTTGAGGGTATTTAGAAAACCCTAATTTCATAAGTAATGGAACCAGGAACTCATCATTTCATGTGACTCCTAAAACCCTAAATTAATTAGGAACCATTGTTCCATTATTACATGTGAATCCTAAATTACTTCTAAAACCTAAACCCTAGATCCTCTCATATAATCACGGTGTTCTAATTCTCATACATAGAACCATAATAGCAATTACATACTTGCCATGCCACATAAAATTGTAGGAGCCCTATTATCAATAATTGGTAGTCCATGTAGGCATACCTATTCAACCTAGATGATCAAATAGGACCAACCCTAGCTCCTATACTTAAAGTCAACAACTTTAGATATCCATATCCATCATCACACCATGGTAATGAACCCTAATAGTAACCATACCTATTATTTTGCACTACATACCCTGTTCCCCTAAACCCTACTAGTGTGAGATACTTACAAACCATCCTATTTTGGAACCAACCATTCTCTACTTAGAGATCCAATGGCTAATACAAGCCAACCTCAACCTTAATTGTAATACTTCTTATTACTCAAGAAGTATGTTCTTCAAAAGTTATTCTTTTGAAGTAAATAAAGAACCATCATCAACCCTGCTTATAAGGACCTATAAACCCTAGCCAACTATCACCAACAAGGTATGCCACCTTGATAGAAATTATTGGTAATTAAGATGTTTAGGCTTAATTCAACAATACAAGCCTAGTAACCGAGGAATCCACCCAGGTTGTGATCCATCAAATACTTACTCCAGAAACTAACTGAAACCATAGTCAACCATAGAACCCTCTCAACCTAATTATCATACTTGTTCTTTATTTAAGAACATGTTCTTCAAAAGTTATTCTTTTGAATTATATCATAAGTAATCATCAACCATGTATTATCGAACTTAAAATTGACAACTGCTCTTTACTTATTATACATCTACTATTCCTGGTTGTGTATGATTGTTACTATTCATTTTGCCACCTGCTTATAATTCTAAAACAACACAACCCTGAATAAGAACCTTGTTTGTGAATCACTCTAAAAGTGCAACACACCTCTGAACTAATCATTACAACTCACCGATCCTAAATCATCGGGGTTAGGTCACGCTTAGAGCGATTGCATTTCATTCATATGCATTATTGCATCCTTGCCAATCTTTTAAACATCGTCCTTACCCGACGATGATGCTATTTCAGAATTTGGAGTTATTGCGTATCGAAGACCTTGTCTGCATAATCTTGCAGCCAAGAAAGGCAAGTTCATCACTTGCTCATGTCATTTGATTATTTCTATCAAATTACTTGCAAAGTACTATGGTTATCACTATTGCATAAAAACCAAAACCACTACTTTCATAACTATGAATATGACTATGTGGTGGGCAATGGAACCATGGATTGTGTTGATATGGTGGAGGTTCCATTGCACGGGCTTATATCCATCTAGGATTAAACAACAAATGTCGCCGATGATTCTTGTGCCGTAATATCGGTGTTAACCATAAGATCCGGAGTGGGACGGAGTAGTCAAAAGTGTTTCCACCTCTCGTTCATCAACGGATGCGCTTTACCAGTAGACACTTGTATCCGTCGGGGCAAGCGGTGGGCTGGGGAAGCCTTAAGTCCCCACGGCATAGTCCGTAGACACTTGTCGCTCGAAGTGCAAGCGGTGGGCTGGGGAAGCCTAAAGTCCCCACGGTATTGCGGTCTATGATGGGTTGCGGCTACCGGCGAAGGAGTTTGGTTCGATCCCAAACTGTTGTCGTGGTCGGGGTCCATCCTTAAGTGGTATAAGAGGACCGACGAGGACCGAGGGTCGGGGTATGCAACAAAGGGTGGGTGTTCGAGGTAGCGGAGGAACATGATTGGCTAGACCTTATACCGGGCCTCACACCAAAGGAAGTGTGGACGGGAACATATGCCCGGTTGGCACCAAGGTTAAGATCTCTTATGGGTAAAGCAACACACCTCTGCAGAGTGTAAAGAACCGTGACCTGTCACTCCCTGTTCGGGATATGGAACTGCGAACGCTGCCGGAAAGGAGCTCCATGAAGTTCTAGTAAACCGGTGAAGGCCGACGGACATAGTTCTTCCGAATAAAAGCAACCTCTTGAAGAAATGATTATGAAAACCTGCATTGGTATTAGACTTTACGGTCTAATGTCGTAGCTAGTGCATTAAACACCTCTTTCCTATAATGAACTTGTTGAGTACGCTCGTACTCATCCAACTCTTAAATCCCTCGCTTAGATATGGAGGCCACGATGGAGGATCTACGAGTGCAACTCGAAGACCGAGGAGTCAACAACTACTTCAAGAGACGGGACCATGTCGGAGGAGTCGGATACCACGTCCAACAAGGAGAAAACCTAGTTTAGCCATAGAAAGGAACTAGCTTCCTAAATCTAGCTCCTATTTAGCTAAAATCTATTCATAGCCCCTACAGACTAGTCAAATACTCTACAAATAGAGTTCGTGATAGGATTAGACTATGAGTCGTTCTTCCGGAGTTTATTTGCGGATTTACCTCATTGTAAAGTCGGAGGTCTGTGATGATCTTATGTAACGAGTAAATGTTGTAATTCTATAGACATGCCTTGGACCCGCATATGTTTCGTTGTACCACTGCGAGCGATATAATACGAGTGGAACTGTGTTTCATTAGTGTTATATCAGACTTGCATACTACACCATGCAGTGGTATGCCGGGTCACCACAGTTGGTATCAGAGCCAATACTTTGACCTTAGGATTAAAACCCTTTAAAGGAGACCTATAGGATTGGTAGTGTCTATAGGAAGTTGTCTTAGTAAACCAAATCTTTTTATGACTTGAGATGGATATTCACTTGAGAATAATCCTGACACACTTGAGTCAACATTTCCTACCATTTCCTAAGTAATGTTAGCTAGCTAATCTCAAATTATGTAGGATACTCTTAAGACCCTAAAATAATTATGAGTAGACCACAGTTGGTATACAATACATGGTAGTCCAAAGAGAGGATACAACCATAAGGAAGATATCCTATTGGAAGATGTGTACCAACATATGTGATGATTAAGTAAGAGTTATCCAGATCGGTAATAGGAATTATATCAATTAATGAAGTTAATTAAGATATCCTAATAGAAGGTATATGTTAAGACAAATAATGAGTAAGTAAAATTTATCTAAACCTGTGAAACAACTGATAGTAAGTGATACAAACAAGTAATATGAAGTAGTATAGACCATGATGAGTCAATCATGGGAGATAAGGAAGAGAGATATGAATAATATGATTACTTACATGGTAGAATTGTTAATCATATATGATTCACCTGAGAATCATTATGTGATGGAATAGAACATTATAAGTAATTTTGGAGGAGTACAATAAGAAGCCAAGTGCTAAACAATAGTGTAAGAATTATGTCCCAAAAATATGGGAAGTGTGCCAAGCACATCATGTCCATAGTCTCGTGATAGTATAAACACTTGGAAGTATAAGAGCTATATTTTCATAGTTATGTGTTTAGAGTAGCAATGTTAGAACCTAGACATATCATAGGAAATAGTCCTCAATAACACTTATATATGGTATAATACTTTGTTAGTACCTCCAAAGAAAATTAGGTTAACCACAACTATCCTAGACCACTTTGTTTCAAGTTTATCTCATTGCAAATGTGCAATTAAGGTAAAGGTTGAGACAAATAGTAGAATTTCCAATATTCGTGCTAAGTATCACGATACAAACCTATCTTATGTGGTGTTATATACTACACATCTCAGCCTGATGTTTAGAGATGTCTTACTCAACTATTATATTCAGGCTTATGATGGTGTGTATTATATGCACAAAGCTGAATCTTCTTGGATTTTATTGGAATTTCATTGTTTGACTAGATCCATACATGAAGTTTGACTTTGATATGCAAATGCATGTTGCAATATCAAGTCCTTACTTGATGCTATAGATCTAGAGGGTAATGGTATTCTTGTGAGGAAGTGACGGATTCTGTATAATTTTGAAGACAAGATGAAGGTTCATCAGATAAGGAAGTAAAGTTGTGGGAAGTAACCACAATATTCAGAAGAAAGTACCAATAAAAACTCATGCTTTACCTCAACTAAGGAGTACTTTAGTACATAAAAAGCATGAAGGTGAGAAATCTGATGATTATGGTGAAGCTGAAGCAGACCCATAGTCAATATAGACGAAGGAATGCATGGGAAATCACTTAGAATACTATATTCATAGTGTCAGCTAGTGGTTTTCTTGCAAAATAAACCCTGAATGAAGGAAGGTGATATATGAAATCAGAGCAGACATAAGAAGACCATAGTCGGTATCAGAAGACCACAATTGGTATAATATCGATCTTACGAGATAAAATAGAAGATGTCTCGACCGGTTTATAAGAACCTATAATAGAATCCATTTTTAGATATCAAGTAGCCACAGTTGGTATAATAACCACAGCCGGTATCAGCTGGTAATACAAATAGTCCACGAGTTAATTAGTTGTAACAAAAGTTTGTGAACAAATAAAAATTTTGTCAGCCAAATAGCTAGATTTATAAACATTTAGTCAAAGGATTCACATTGGATGTCCACAATTGAGTGGATACACCACAAAGATTCTTCGTAAAACCATAGAGAAATATAAATCGTAAACTAGACTTAGACCAATATTCTAATCATAAGTCCAATACTTGGAAGTAAAGGAGTTGAAGATCATAAAAAAAAACTCTAAGGGGTAGAGTAAAGATTGAGTTTGATGTACAATGACTCAATACTTTAAGCTAGATAGAAGCAGAAGGTCTGAACTGAGAGGAAGTTTGATCTTATTTTCATAAGATTGTCGAACACTACTTTCAGAAGGATGTCAGACCAGAAGCCGAGGTTTATACCTCGAGGAAGCAAGAAGGGGACTATAACTTGAGAAAGTGAGTAATAATTACTCAGAAATACGAAAGCTCAAGTAAGTCAAGCATAAAGAAGTTGGACGAAGAAAATACCATAGACCAAATACAGCCCAAGAAGGCCAAAGACCGAAGGAGATTGACCATACCAGAACCACGGACTAAAAGAATGATTCCTTTCATGGAACCTAAATAACCCAAAATAGTTAGAGGTATCAATTATAAACCATGATTGGATGGACTAAATGAGTCTAATCCATTCTTAGAGGAATGAACCATCATGAGCATTTCCCTGGTAAGTACCTTACTTAGTACCATTATTGCAGTTTTGGTAGTAAGGGAAAACAAAGACCTATTTATCAATTAGGAGTTTATTATTAAATTAGTCCTCAGTTAAGACTAGTAGCACCAGAAAAAGTCCCATCATTGATTCTTCAAAGAGAAGGGAAACAAACTTATAGAGTTGGAAGAAATCAATGAATCAGAGTAAGAACCATGGTCCAGAGACAAACCCTAATGGATTCCAGGAAGAGTCTGGACAAGGGATATATTCAATTATATCCGAGTGAGATCACCAAGGAGTTTGAGAAAAGATGTAGTCCGCACAAGACAGATCCACACTCCGAAACGTGAGAGATATCAAACTTCGAGGACGAAGTTTAGTTTAAGGGGTAGAGACTGTAATATCCCGGGTAATGGGGTTACGTAAATAGAGGAAACAGATGTGTGCATTGCATTCATGCATAGAAAATGCAGGGAATTTTCGCGCTTTAAAGTAAAACAGTCACAGTAACTGAAGTTTCACTTGACCTTGGTGGAATTGAAGTAGCTCATCAAGTCAAGCGTTATAAACCTCAATGTGACCTTGTTAAAACATTGTTTTGGGTAGAGGTAATTTGATCTAAGGGGTTAGATCAAATGGAATTAAAATCAACACAACAACACTAGAATCAATGATCAAATGATTGATCTCATAAAAGATCATAATATGGAATTCCTGACATAATATATGAACATACAAATTATGGGAAATCAAGTAACAATATAATGGAGAACTATTCTAGACTTATCTTTCCCATGTCTTAAACTAATCCTTGAATCTACCATGAACCCCATGGTATTCATTTTACTTCATTCATGGAATCATGACAAGGAGATCAACCCTAGAAATATTTATCCTTCTCTATTCCATGTTATTATACATCAAACCTAGAGAGGTGAGAGTTCTATATTAATAATTAAAGAAGCAATAACAAATCTTGAGCTAAAACCTTGGATATACATCCAAGTATTCAAATTATCATCTTCAAGAAGAACCCTATGATATTCTTCCAGGCCATTCCTAGAGAGAGAACCATTTATATTAACCATGGATATTGGTGACCACATAATCATCTTTGGAGAATAACCTTAGGTTAGCATTGAAGTCCTTTCCAAATGAGAGAGTCCATTCATATCAATCCTAGCTTTACCTAATTAAGAATAAAGGACAACCTGTGAACTAAAAGTATTAGGAGATTAACCATTACATCTTGGAGTGGTGAGACAACCTAGTATCACATGGAATAAGATCATATCCATGAATTAATAAAGTAAGGAGGAGATTAATTCAACCAAGACAGTCAAGTGGAGTTTTAGACTTGATATCTAGTAATATATGGTGAATACACCATAAACCCTAGAATAAACAATACCTTTGTAGGAGAGCTCAAGCTAAGGTACTACACTCAAGAAAGTTAAGCCAACAATTGAATGTGAGGGAGAGAACTATCCTTATAAAACCAGATGATAATATCAACCTTATTTTAGTGGAACCCTAACAAAATATCTCAGGCATTTTCCTGGGATATAACCTATTGAAATAACCACAGCCATGTTCACCCAAGAAACTATAAGAAAGATATTATACTTTAGCTAATCAAGACAATACTTGATCTTAGAAGTAAGAAACTTAACTCAGGAGAGATACCTTAGATAGCCAAACCTTGATCATTAAAAAATTGAGTAATGATCATAAACCCTAAGAACTTGAGGTAAAGATATTAAGAACAAGTTGATCATGCCTAAACCATGATCATGCCCTTGAGAAATGTGAGGATAAGTTAAACCCTAATAGGATAAGTAGATATCATTCACCACATGAAATCATGGGGAGATCATTAGTATGCAACAATAGGCTTATATCCTAAACCTTAACTTGTGAACCACTTGGTGATCACAAGTAGAATTCTACCACACATACATTCCACTTGTTCTTCATCTAAGAAAGCTTTAGAGTAAAACCCCATACTTTATATGGGAGAAATCATCAATCCATGTGACCAAAGTTAACTATAAAAAGAACCATAACCACTTTAGTTACTTTAATAATAGATTAATGATATAAAAGAAGTCTATAGGAATCTGATAGAATCAATTCTCAGATCCTCCACAACTAAATGAGAATAATAATAATTAAAGTAAATAACCATCTCATTCTGATTAGAGGAGATTAAACCTTAGCAAACACAATTATGGTGTTATCTAAAGTCTACAACCAAAATTATATTTCAAACCGAATTGTGAATCACTTGGGTGATTACAAGTATAAAACCAGACCATAATTAAGATCCAAACCAAATGCCATTAGGTAATTATAATTAGAACTCTGGAATTGCACCTTAGTTAAATCCTCTGCTTAATTATGGAGCATAAGACTAACCTAGTCTAAACCCTACAACTTAAACCTATATGGTGGTGAGTAACCACCTATCATCATAATTAAGACCAAACCATGATAAGAGTAGAATTACCTTGGGTATTTCAAGGTGTTATTGAATATAATTTTAGTGCTACCTTTGAAATAGGATTATACTAAAACTTACAAAAAACTTAACAAATAGGAGGTCCCATAAGATCATGTGCAAGTGATCAAACTCTCATATAAGAGATCAAATACTTAGAAAGACTTTTATACATGAGATCATATCATTAAGTCCCTTGTTTAATAGAACTCCATAAACAAACATTACTTGGTAACTTGTTTCTTGCAAGGCAATACCAAATAAAATGAGATATATCATTAAGTAAGAAAACTACCATTTGGGAAATAATGAGAATCTTCCTAAATTGATATTTAAATCCATGCCCATATGGACAATTAATTCAAATTCCAACAGTAATTAATAAACCAATGATTTAGTACCATATTAAAAATTGCTAATGTATAACAACAATCCTTTAAAGTGCTTGAGGGGAATCTCACTTGAATTCAAACAACAAAGTTGTATGATAGATTGAATTCAAAACAGTATTTAAATCCACAAAATAGAAAATAGTAAAAGAAAAACAGAAAAGAGAGAAAAGGAATTACCTGGACATACCTGGCCGTGTAGCCCATGGTACAGCCCAGCCGCAACCCAGCAACACAGCCCAGTAAGCAGCCTGGCCCAGCTCAAAACACCACCCAGCACCGGCCCGTACCCCTTCGCGGTGGATAAAGACGAGGAGGGAGGACGTCGTCTTCGTCTTCTCCTCTGGGCGCACAGGAGCTCGCCACCGAGCCGACGTCGCCACGTCCCGCGTCCCCGCCGCCGATATTGACCACCAGCGCACGGCGGAGAAGGTATAAAACGCCCAGACGCCCTCCATTTTTCCTCTCTCTGCTCCATTCTCCCCCAACGACGAAACCCTAGCCCGCCGGCCTCCGTTCACCGTCGGTGATTAAGGCATCCCTGAGCCTCGCCGAGGATACTCCCAGCACCACCATCCTCTCCTCGTTCTTCTCGTCGAAGCTTGCAAGAGGAGGAGCCCCTGGATTGGCGAATTTGGCCAATTTCTCCGACCACTGCCGCCAGGTTCTCGGATGATTTCGTCGCCGTCCGAGCTCCATTCGCTTCTTCGTCAAGCTCGTCATGCTCCTGGTGAGTCCCTCTACCGACGAGCATGCTCGCCTGGATCGCTAGCACTCCGTAGCCTCGCCGCACCATTTGCCTGGGAACATCGCCGTCGGGCATCACCGTCGCCGCCGTTCTGGTGACCAATAGAGGGTGGCGCTGCCACCACTAGACTCGCCTCGGTGAGTATTGCCCAATGAGTCTCTTCTCACGCCCGCGGGAACACCCTATCGCCGGCGGCGATCTCGCCTGGCCGCCGGTTAGTGGCCTCCTTGCCACGGTGGCGATTTTGACTTGGTCAAGAGCCCCGTGGCAGGTGAGGTGGACACGGCCCCACCAGTCATTGACTGTGTGGGTGTTCTGTCCGAGTAACATTAGGAATTAGATTCATTTTAAATCAATTTCATAATTCCAGAAACTTTAAAATAATTTAGAAAATTCATTTTAAGTCAGAAAAATATAAATGAGATATTAAAATTCTTAGAAAAGAAAACTCCATCCAATAAAAATATAAAATGAAATTTTTATTTTTAATAAAAATTCAATTATTTAATACTTGTTATTTAAGCCTTTAATTTTAATTCTAAATTCAATTAAAATTTAATAATTTAGAAAAAGGTATAAAATAAATAAAAACCAGTAAAGTAAATAAGGAAAACAATAAAATTAATTTCCCTTCTCTATTAATTTATTAAATCCTTATTAGGAGGATTTTAAACCCTAATTAATAATTATCTTAATTATTAATTACTTAAAAGTAATAAAATGCCAAATCCAATATTAATTTTATTCCAAAGTTATTAATAACTTCAACCTTAAAGTGAAGTTATTAACTCAAGAACTTGAGGGTATTTAGAAAACCCTAATTTCATAAGTAATGGAACCAGGAACTCATCATTTCATGTGACTCCTAAAACCCTAAATTAATTAGGAACCCTTGTTCCATTATTACATGTGAATCCTAAATTACTTCTAAAACCTAAACCCTAGATCCTCTCATATAATCACGGTGTTCTAATTCTCATACATAGAACCATAATAGCAATTACATACTTGCCATGCCACATAAAATTGTAGGAGCCCTATTATCAATAATTGGTAGTCCATGTAGGCATACCTATTCAACCTAGATGATCAAAAAGGACCAACCCTAGCTCCTATACTTAAAGTCAACAACTTTAGATATCCATATCCATCATCACACCATGGTAATGAACCCTAATAGTAACCATACCTATTATTTTGCACTACATACCCTGTTCCCCTAAACCCTACTAGTGTGAGATACTTACAAACCATCCTATTTTGGAACCAACCATTCTCTACTTAGAGATCCAATGGCTAATACAAGCCAACCTCAACCTTAATTGTAATACTTCTTATTACTCAAGAAGTATGTTCTTCAAAAGTTATTCTTTTGAAGTAAATAAAGAACCATCATCAACCCTGCTTATAAGGACCTATAAACCCTAGCCAACTATCACCAACAAGGTATGCCACCTTGATAGCAATTATTGGTAATTAAGATGTTTAGGCTTAATTCAACAATACAAGCCTAGTAACCGAGGAATCCACCCAGGTTGTGATCCATCAAATACTTACTCCAGAAACTAACTGAAACCATAGTCAACCATAGAACCCTCTCAACCTAATTATCATACTTGTTCTTTATTTAAGAACATGTTCTTCAAAAGTTATTCTTTTGAATTATATAATAAGTAATCATCAACCATGTATTATCGAACTTAAAATTGACAACTGCTCTTTACTTATTATACATCTACTATTCCTGGTTGTGTATGATTGTTACTATTCATTTTGCCACCTGCTTATAATTCTAAAACAACACAACCCTGAATAAGAACCTTGTTTGTGAATCACTCTAAAAGTGCAACACACCCTGAACTAATCATTACAACTCACTGATCCTAAATCATCGGGGTTAGGTCACGCTTAGAGCGATTGCATTTCATTCATATGCATTATTGCATCCTTGCCAATCTTTTAAACATCGTCCTTACCGGACGATGATGCTATTTCAGAATTTGGAGTTATTGCGTATCGAAGACATTGTCTGCATAATCTTGCAGCCAAGAAAGGCAAGTTCATCACTTGCTCATGTCATTTGATTATTTCTATCAAATTACTTGCAAAGTACTATGGTTATCACTATTGCATAAAAACCAAAACCACTACTTTCATAACTATGAATATGACTATGTGGTGGGCAATGGAACCATGGATTGTGTTGATATGGTGGAGGTTCCATTGCACGGGCTTATATCCATCTAGGATTAAACAACAAATGTCGCCGATGATTCTTGTGCCGTAATATCGTTGTTAACCATAAGATCCGGAGTGGGACGGAGTAGTCAAAAGTGTTTCCACCTCTCGTTCATCAACGGATGCGCTTTACCGTAGACACTTGTATCCGTCGGGGCAAGCGGTGGGCTGGGGAAGCCTTAAGTCCCCACGGCATAGTCCATAGACACTTGTCGCTCGAAGTGCAAGCGGTGGGTCGGGAAGCCTAAAGTCCCCACGGTATTGCGGTCTATGATGGGTTGCAGCTACCGGCGAAGGAGTTTGGTTTGATCCCAAACCGTTGTCGTGGTCGGGGTCCATCCTTAAGTGGTATAAGAGGACCGACGAGGACCTATGGTCGGGGTATGCAACAAAGGGTGGGTGTTCGAGGTAGCGGAGGAACATGATTGGCTAGACCTTATACCGGGCCTCACACCAAAGGAAGTGTGGACGGGAACATATGCCCGGTTGGCACCAAGGTTAAGATCTCTTATGGGTAAAGCAACACACCTCTGCAGAGTGTAAAGAACCGTGACCTGTCACTCCCTGTTCCGGGATATGGAACTGCGAACGCTGTCGGAAAGGAGCTCCATGAAGTTCTAGTAAACCGGTGAAGGCTGACGGACATAGTTCTTCCGAATAAAAGCAACCTCTTGAAGAAATGATTATGAAAACCTGCATTGGTATTAGACTTTCCGGTCTAATGCTGTAGCTAGTGCATTAAACACCTCTTTCCTATAATGAACTTGTTGAGTACGCTCGTACTCATCCCACTCTTAAATCCCCGCTTAGATATGGAGGCCACGATGGAGGATCTACAAGTGCAACTCGAAGACCGAGGAGTCAACAACTACTTCAAGAGACAGGACCATGTCAGAGGAGTCAGATACCACGTCCAACAAGGAGAAAACCTAGTTTAGCCATAGAAAGGAACTAGCTTCCTAAATCTAGCTCCTATTTAGCTAAAATCTATTCATAGCCCCTACAGCTAGTCAAATACTCTACAAATAGAGTTCGTGATAGGATTAGACTACGAGTCGTTCTTCTGGAGTTTATTTGCAGATTTACCTCATTGTAAAGTAGGAGGCTGTGATGATCTTATGTAACAGAGTAAATGTTGTAATTCTATAGACATGCCTTGGACCCGCATATGTTTCTGTTGTACCACTCTGAGCGATATAATACGAGTGGAACTGTGTTTCATTGGTGTTATATCAGACTTGCATACTACACCATGCAGTGGTATGCCGGGTCACCACACCATCCACCTTCTATCGATGTTGTCCCATATGACTCACCGCAGCCCGTGGCGGGTGTAGCAATGGCGTAGATCATCGCGGCAACAACGACGAGGAAGGTGCATGTCCTCATGATTGATGAAGATTTGGAGCTTGAGATGGCGATGTGGTTTATGTGGACTTTGGCGAGTTGGTGGTGTGAGCTTGATCCAAAACAACCGAAACAAGGGCACTTAAATACATGTAACTATGATAGGAAAAATTAATTGGATGCATTTCCAAATAGTAGGCATTTACAAGGAAATTGATTGCAACTTTTTATTGGGTGGACCCATCAGTAAAAAAAGTAGCTATTGGATGTATGTCTAAATATGCATTCAAAAGAAGAGATTAATGAGACTAATTACAAATTTCTATGGATGCAACTATATGTCGTACTTTTTTTGCCATATTAGTTGGATGCATATTCAAATAGTAGGCATTTATGTGAAAATTGGTTGCATCTTTTTGTAGGGTGGACTGGTTAGTAAACAAACAATTAGATGTATCCAAATATGCATTTGAAAGAATAAATTAATTACATTCTTTTCTTACACCTATGCTCAACAATAAACTATATACGATATCCAAGTATATGAAAAAATGGTAGATATTTAAAAGGTTAATTATAAATTTATATTGGGTGCACATTAATTTAAGGATTTGTAGAAGATTTATTTAGATGTATATTAAAAACCATTTAAGAGAAGATTAATCACAAATTTAAAGTTGTGTGCAATAATTACTACATGTCCTGGAATGGTGTTGGCGGTCCGCTGGACCTACCGGAGCTGGATGTCGGGGTGGCGGCGTTGACAAAGTTGTCAGGAGGGAGTTGTATTTTGTGCCAGGATCCGAGTTGTATCATATGCCGTCGGTGCTCTCAGATAATCTCCAGCAAACACCGCTATGATGGCTCGGCAAAACCTGTAGACAGTCTTGGAGCATGTCAACTCCGCCATGCGTAGGTAGTCATCGGCTGCATCTCGAGGAGCTTCATATGCAAAACATCGCAATACGGCAGTGCACTTCTGAATTGAGAAGAAGCCCCACAAACTTTGGGCTCGCTGGTGGAGATGCTCTTATCTACTTTGCAAATGTTCAATGTGGAGAATTTATCAACCCGAAAATATAATACTTGATCGGTTTAAGATGAATGATATGATGACAAAAGAGGATATGTTTATGAGATGTATCAGCCGCACTAGCGACTAGCGAGGGATGAATAAGGTAAGACATGACGAACTCTCAAGCATACAAACATGTGATGCAAAAAAACCCAAAAACACATTGTTACTCTGTATGATTTTAAACGCATTCACTTAGTACAAAAGAAAAGATATTTAAACAAAAGTAGAATCTATAAACATACAAGTTTTTATTTGGCGCAGCCATATATTACGTGCACTACAAGTACTCCAAAAATGGATGTAGGAGATTTGTCTTGATACACACATTCTATACGTGTTTTAGATATATTAAAATTTAGATAAATCATCAACATCTAATTCAGTACAGAGCAAGAGGGAGTATATATACTTGTGAGTTGCATCAGTTAATTTGGGTCGGATGAGGTAGAAAATGGCCGACTTCATATAATTCCATCTGTATTACAGAATATTTAAATGTTTTCCCTTTTCTACAACAAATTTCGTTCATCTTAGTTTTCTTTGTTTTCATCAGAATGGGTGATCTCTCGCATGTGCTTTTGGATCACTAATATTGCACTTCCTCCATTTTTTTAAAAAGCTTTACAATATTATCTAAATACCGTTTCTAGATAAAATTGAAAAGATTTTTTAGAAACGGGGGTGTAGTGTTTAGCCAATACACAGGTCCACGTCTCACAGCGAGGCGCCTGTGGTGACTTCGTCAATTTCAAGATCTAATCCGCCGGCTCGGTCTTCCGGAGGTGCTCATAGGGGTAGGGTGTGCGTGTGTGCGTTCATAGAGGTGAGTGAGTGTATGCGCGTGTATATGAGCGTCTGCGTTTGTACTGTGTTTCTCAAAAAAAAGTCCACGTCTCACGCTGAGTTGATATAGGGTCGGTCCGAAACTCGGAATGGCGAACCAGTGCGGTGTGCACGCTTCACGCTGTTCTTTTCGATTCCGTCGGCCCCGCACGGCCAAACAAATTAATCCTCTGGTCGCTCTCTGCGGCAAGAATCGGAATGGAAGTGGTGGTTCGCCTAGGAGCATGTACGGCGTGATGGTGCCAGTTTCTTGAGAGAAAACGGCATGAAACGAGCTCCTGGTCAGGAGAAACGTCAATTTATTCGGTGGCGACAGCGAGTCCGGCCGTGGTGCATGATGTCACGCTGCATAATCGCACCCACTACAACCGTATATTTAGCACATAATGGACGGTTATTTCGTTAGTTTGCTGAAGAAATTCAAATGCCCCATACATCAGTACGTTCGTCGGAATATTTTAATCCGACCATTGCAACTATCCTCTGATGTGTTACTGTTTAACGTTATCTTAAAGTGTGTTTACTCTTCAAAGACAGGGCACCGCACAAAGCAGATAACTTGATGTGCTTTATACGTGCAAACATATCTAACCTCTTTGTCCATTCCCACGGATCAAGGAATTGCAGGGATAGGAAATGGAGCTATATACACTTTTGGTACCATAATTTGTATTGGATGTGCAATTTAGTACTACATCTTGCAAAACGTGAACCAGCAGTACCACAACTTGTATCGAGGGAGCAAATAGGTACCAAATTATTCCAAAGCCAACACGTGGCATTGTAAATTTTGCACAAACAACCCTGTATTTTTCCTGTAGCACAAGTCGCCTTGTTGAGGCCTTATAGGAGGGTCCCACCTGTCAGTGTAGGGAGAAATATTAAAACTGATCGGGAAAGGAGGGAATTCGAACTCAGCACCTTGGGCTACCGCCCGTACGTGCTTGCCAAAGCACCAATAATGCTTTTGGGAAATTTCGAGTTAAGTTTTGTACATTATCACTACGCCCAACCACATGCGCCCCACGCAACTTAGTTAGGCACACGCCTCCAACTAGGCGACGCAAAGAGAACATCCAAATTATCCGCGCATATCCATTTACGTCGGCTGAAATAATCGAAACTGATCGCGCGTCCGTTTGCATCGGGGGCTGCTCCAGTGGCACGAAGAAAAAAAAATTGGTTCCATTGTTTAAACATAATTTACATAGTGATGAAAAGAAAATATTAAATATAGAAACTAAAAACCCTAGCCTACTCCTCATCGTCGTCGTCGAGCACGACAAAGTCCAGTACCTGCCACAACCAGTTGCAAACCGGCAGAACGTACGCCGGTGCCGCAGGTGGTGGAGGTGGAGGAGCCGATGGGTGGAACGACGGAGGTGGAGGCGACGGTGGGTGCGGGGCCGAGTTATGCAGCGCCTGTTGTAGGGCATGTTCCTCCGTGAGGCCAGACGACATGATGTCGGTGGCATACCGTGGCAGCGGCGGCTGCATCGGTCGGTCCACCTGCGAGACGAGGACGCCGAGTCTCTCGATCTCCTCATCGGTCATGGTCGGCGAGAAGTCGAACTTCCGGCCCTCCGCCATGGCCGCCTACCAGTCGTGGAAGACGCATGCGATGAAGTCCTCGATGTCGTCACTCGCCTCCTCATTCTGGTAGGCCAGCGCGTTGTTGTTGTCGTCCTCCTCCTCCTCATCCTCGTCGTCCTGTGGAGGCGGCGGCGGGTGCCATGTTCGACGACGAGGCGGCGGTGGGTGCACGAACAGGAAGTCTCAATCACCGAGGAAGCCCGCCTTCCTCCTCGGTATGATGCCAGGTATGAGCTGATGGCGAAGGCAGGATCATCGCGGAGGTCCTTATGCTGCCGAACTTCCCGGGAAGGCGGGAAGTTCGGCGGCAGGATCATCGCGGAGGTCCTTATGCTGCGAAACTTCCCATGAAGGCGGGAAGTTCGGCAACATAAGGACCTGCCTTCGCCATCAGCTCATACCTGGCGCCGTACCGAGGAGGAAGGCGGGCTTCCTCGGTGATTGAGACTTCCTGTTCGTGCACCCACCGCCGCCTCGTCATCGAACATGGCACCCGCCGCCGCCTCCACATGACGACGAGGATGAGGAGGAGGAGCACGACGACAACAACGCGCTGGCCTACCAGAATGAGGAGGCGGGGGACGACATCGACGACTTCATCGCATGCGTCTTCCACGACTGCAGGCGACCATGGCGGAGGGCCGGAAGTTCGACTTCCCGCCGACCATGACCGATGTGGAGATCGAGAGGCTCGACGTCCTCGTCTCGCAGGTGGATCGACCGATGCAGCCGCTGCTGCCACGGTATGCCACCGACATCATGTCGTCTGGCCTCACGGAGGAACATGCCCTACAACAGGCGCTGCATAACTCGGCCCCGCACCCGCCGTCGCCTCCACCTCCGTCGTTCCACCCATCGGCTCCTCCACCTCCACCACCCGCGGCACCGGGCGTACGTTCCGCCGGTTTGCAACTGGTCGTGGCAGGTACCGGACTTTGTCGTGCTCGACGACGACGATGAGGAGTAGGCTAGGGTTTTTAGTTTCTATATTTAATATTTTCTTTTCATCACTATGTAAATTATGTTTAAACAATGGAACCAAATTTTTTTTGCTTCGTGCCGTTGGAGCAGCCCGATGCAAACGGACGAGCGATCAGTTTCGATTATTTCAACCGACGCAAACGGATATGCGCGGATAATTTGGATGTTCTCTTTGCGTCGCCTAGTTGGAGGCGTGTGCCTAACTAAGTTGCGTGGGGTGCATGTGGTTGAGCGTAATGATAATGTACAAAACTTAACCGTCTTACGAAATTTCCCAAAAGAATTATTGGTTCTTTGGCAAGCACGTACGTGCGGTAGCCCAAGGTGCTGAGTTCGAATTCCCTCCTTTCCCGATCAGTTTTAATATTTCTCCCTACACTGATAGGTAGGACCCTCCTATAAGGCCTCAACAAGGCGACTTGTGCTACAGAAAAAATACAGGGTTGTTTGTGCAAAATTTACAATGCCACGTGTCGGCTTTGGAATGATTTGGTACCTATTTGCTCCCTCCGGCCTCCATACAAGTTGTGGTACTGCTGGTTCACGTTTTGCAAGATGTGGTACTAAATTGCACATCCAATACAAATTATGGTACCAAAAGTGTATATAGCTCTAGGAAATGCCAGCCAACTAATTTGAAAACAGTATAGCCATCAGAAACAAACAGGTAAAGAACAACATTAGTGAACCATGGATAGTTGTACATCCGCATCAAAATTTATAGATAACCATAGCCTGCAAGCACTCTATTGACGATTTATATAATACCCTCAAAGATGTATGGAGATAATTTTACACTTATTAGATATACTAGAACAGCTAACATGATCTCAAAACACATGTGTTATTACTAGCAAAAAACACCGCCACTCTCTCTAGTTGGCCTTGCTGAAGGATACGAGCTTGCGTGTCTTGGTCCGCTCCTGCTCGTACACCTCGGCCTTGTACGTCCCAAGTTTCCCACTGGCATCTGACGCGTCGATGATAAGCTCATAGTTCATGCCGGACACAACCTGCTCCTTTCCGCTCACCACCTTGTTGAACTTGAGCAGACAGTTCGCGTGCTTGAGGAACTCCAAAACTGCCCACCTGCCGAGATCCTGAATATGTTGGTCGTTGATTTTTGGGATAGGTTCCCATCCACCTTCTATCGATGTTGTTCCATATGACTCACCGCATCCCGTGGCAGGTGTAGCGATGGCGTAGATCATAGCGGCAACAACGACGAGGAAGGTGCATGTCCTCATGATTGATGAAGATTTGGAGCTTGAGATGATGAGGTGGTTTGTGCGGACTTTGGTGGGTTGGTGGTGTGAGCTTGATCCAAAACAAGCAAACAAGGGCACTTAAATACATGTAACTATGCTAGGCAAAAATTAATTGGATGCATATCCAAATAGTAGGCATTTACAAGGAAATTGATTGCAACTTTTTATTGGGTGGACCCATTAGTAAAAAAAAGTAGTAATTGGATGTATGTCTAAATATGCATTTGAAATAATATATTAATTGCAAAAAAGTATTTGTTACATTCCTGCTCACAAATAAATTGGAACCAATATTGAAGTATACTAAAAAACAAGTTACTTATAATGAGGCTAATTACAAATTTATATGGATGCAACTACGAGTACTTTTGTTTCCATATTAGTTGGATGCATATACAAATAGTAGGCATTCATATGAAAATTGATTGCATATTTTTATTGCATGCACAGGTTAGTAAAAATAATAATTAGATGTATCCAAATATGCATTTGAAAGAATAGGTTAATTACAGCCTTTTCTTACAACTATGCTGAACAATAATCTATACCCGATATCCAAGTATATTAAAAATAGTAGATATTTACAAGGTTAATTATAAATTTATATTTAGGGATTGGTTTAAGAATTATTTAGATGCATATTAAAACCATTTAGGAGAAGATTAATCACAAATTCAGAGTCGTGTGCAATAATTACCACATGTCCTAGAATGTGTGTTGGCGGCCAGCTGGACATGGCGGAGATGTCGGGGCAGCAGCCCTGACAACTTTGTCAGTGTTGTCGACTCCTCGTAGGGTTGCATTCTTCAAATATGTTTGAGTGTCCCATGTCTTCTCCTCCATAAAAGCCACAACGTTTTCTCTCTGGCGGTGGTGAAACATTGTCTGGTGTTGACGGAGCGGTCTTTCAAGTTTGCGCTTGGTTGTTTAGTGGGCTTGATCCCGTGGCGAATGTAGTCGTGGCCCCATGGTGTTGACATTTTTGTCTGGTTTTTGTTTATTTTTCCGCTAACAAATTGAACATATTTTCTTAATTATTGGATAGAAAAGGCTTTTGCCTTTGTTAAAAGTAGTCAACAGTACATATTGGGCCTTTTAATGACCCCATGTGGCACACGAAGGCCTTTTCCGTGTGTTATATACACAATCCTTAACATGCGAAAATTAAAAAAAAACATATGCAAGCTCCCACCAGCGCAAGGATTCCAGAACATCGCTGCCGGTTCTTCTCTACTAAACCGTTTGCTTTACATCACACACGTTGTTTTTTGAAGAAAAAAAATGGTATTCAATGTAGAGGGCAATTACAGACAGTTTCGAAAGTAAAGCTGCGTGTTTTGCACTAAAAATATTCATACAATGGTCAAGAAAGAAGTTTTCATTGTTTTTCGCATCGGTGCCTTTTACAATACTAACGAACCACGTTAGAGTATAAGAATTTTTTTACCATTTTATTAAGGCAAAAATACTGTACTTTCTGTGATACATTGCACGTGCCTTTTTTCAAAAGGAAAAGGGTGTGTGATGTAAGGGGCAATTGCAACCGTTTTTAGGGGAAAAAGTATGCGGTGTAGGAGGTAATCAGAGACCGTTATAAGGATAAAATAGTGTGTGATGAACTAATTTAGTTTTCATAAAAAATGAGTTGTTTTTGTGCAATGGTGCCATGTACCATACTAACCAATAATCTCAGAATGGAAGAATGTTTTGCCATTTTCTTAATGTTAAAATAAAGTACTTTCAATGATGCATTACACACATTGTTTTTCAAAAGGAAAAAAGGATACATGATGTACGATGCAATCGCACATGCTTTTTCTAAAATAAAAAATGTGTGTGATGCGGAAGGCAATCCCACACAGTTTTAGAATAAAAATAATGTGTGATTTATCAAAATATAATTTCCTTTGTATTGGGTATATTTTTGCACAAAGATGCATGTGGGATCGTAAGATCTAATAAACGCTTCTTCCGTCACCATAAAATAAAAACTTCTCCCATCTCATATTCAATTTCTTAACAAATAAGATTTGGATCAAATGATTTTTTAAATCATGGTTCAAACAAGTTTGCAAAACTAAAATAAAATCTTGAGCCCTTATTATGTATGTGTAAGAACTTACTTATCCAAGACTATTAGTTTTCAGATTTTATGAAGGGTGAATCTATTTAAATTGTTCCTAAAAGTACTAAGCCAAATGGATAAATTGGGCTGGCCCAATGGCCTGGCCCAATCCGGTCTGGTTAGGTGCAGTGGTTCGCCTGGGACTGGGAGCATGCATGTACGACGTGATCGTGCCAGTTTCTTCACAGGAAACGGCATGAAACGAGCTCCTGGTCAGGAGAAACGTCAATTTTTTCAGCGGCGACAGCAAGTTTGCTGTGCATGATCCAGGAATGATGTCACGCTGTATAATCTCACCTACAACTTTATTATCACATAGCCGACAGTTATTTCGTTTGTTTGCTGAAGAAATCCAAAAAAAAAATTGTACTCACGTGGGAATATTTTAACCTGATCAATGCAACAATCCTCCAGTGTGATGTGGTTTAATCTTAAAGTGTGTCTACGGTTCAAAGACAGGGCGCAAAGCAGATGACTTGATCATAACTGCAAACATGAAACATATCTAACCTCTTGGTACTTTGCCACGAATCAAGGAATTACAGGGATATAGGAAATGCCAGCTACCTAATTTGAAAACAGTATAGCCATCAGAAACAAATAGGCAAAGAACAACATTAGTGAACCATGGATAGTTGTACATCCGCATCAAAAATTTAGAATACCATAACCTGCAAGCACTCTATTGACGATTTATAGAATACCATTAAAGATGTATGCAGATAATTTTACACTTATTAGATATACCAGAACAACTAACATGATCTCAAAACACATGTATTACTAGCAAAAACACCGCCGCTCGCTCTAGTTGGCCTTGCTGAAGGATATGAGCTTGCGTGTCTTGGTACGCTCCTGCTCGTACACCTCGGCCTTGTACGTGCCAAGTTTTCCACTGGCGTCCGACGCGTCGATGATAAGCTCATAGTTCATGCCGGACACGACCTGCTCCTTGCCGCTCACCACCTTGTTGAACTTGAGCACGCAGTTCGCGTGCTTGAGGAACTCCAAAACTGCCCAGCTACCGAGATCTTGAATATGTTGGTCGTTGATGTTCGGGATAGGTTCCCATCCACCTTCTATCGATGTCGTCCCATATGACTCACCGCAGCCCGTGGCGGGTGTAGAGATGGCGTAGATCATCGCGGCAACAAGGACAAGGAAGGTGCATGTCCTCATGATTGATGAAGATTTGGAGCTTGAGATGATGAGGTGGTTTGTGCGGACTTTGGTGGGTTGGTGGTGTGAGCTTGATCCAAAACAAGCAAACAAGGGCACTTAAATACATGTAACTATGCTAGGCAAAAATTAATTGGATGCATATCCAAATAGTAGGCATTTACAAGGAAATTGATTGCAACTTTTTATTGGGTGGACCCATTAGTAAAAAAAAGTAGTAATTGGATGTATGTCTAAATATGCATTTGAAAGAAGATATTAATTGCAAAAAAGTATTTGTTACATTCCTGCTCATAAATAAATTGGAACCAATATTGAAGTATACTAAAAAACAAGTTACTTATAATGAGGCTAATTACAAATTTATATGGATGCAACTACGAGTACTTTTGTTTCCATATTAGTTGGATGCATATACAAATAGTAGGCATTCATATGAAAATTGATTGCATCTTTTTATTGCATGCACAGGTTAGTAAAAATAATAATTAGATGTATCCAAATATGCATTTGAAAGAATAGGTTAATTACAGCCTTTTCTTACAACTATTCTGAACAATAATCTATACCCGATATCCAAGTATATTAAAAATAGTACTCCCTCCGGTTCAAAATAATTGCCTAAAATGGATGTATCTAGACACTAAAACATGTCTAGATGCATCAATTTTTGGACAATTATTTTGAACCAGAGGGAGTAGATATTTACAAGGTTAATTATAAATTTATATTTAGGGATTGGTTTAAGAATTATTTAGATGCATATTAAAACCATTTAGGAGAAGATTAATCACAAATTCTGAGTCGTGTGCAATAATTACCACATGTCCTAGAATGTGGTGTTGGCGGCCAGCTGGACATGGCGGAGATGTTGGGGCAGCAGCCCTGACAACTTTGTCAGTGTTGTCGACTCCTCGTAGGGTTGCATTCTTCAAATATGTTTGAGTGTCCCGTGTCTTCTCCTCCCATAAAAGCCACAACGTTTTCTCTCTGGCGGTGGTGAAACGTTGTCTTGTGTTGATGGAGCGGTCTTTCGAGTTTGCGCTTGGTTGTTTAGTGGGCTTGATCCTGTGGCGAATGTAGTCATGGCCCCATGGTGTTGACATTTTTGTCTGGTTTTTGTTTATTTTTCCGCTAACAAATTGAACATATTTTCTTAATTATTGGATAGAAAAGGCTTTTGCCTTTGTTAAAAATAGTCAACAGTACATATTGGGCCTTTTAATGACCCCATGTGGCACACGAAGGCCTTTTCCGTGTGTTATATACACAATCCTTAACATGCGAAAATTAAAAAAAAACATATGCAAGCTCCCACCAGCGCAAGGATTCCAGAACATCGCTGCCGGTTCTTCTCTACTAAACCGTTTGCTTTACATCACACACGTTGTTTTTTTAAGAAAAAAAATGGCATTCAATGTAGAGGGCAATTACAGACAGTTTCGAAAGTAAAGCTGCGTGTTTTGCACTAAAAATATTCATACAATGGTGAAGAAAGAAGTTTTCATTGTTTTTCGCATCGGTGCCTTTTACCATACTAACAAACCGCGTTAAAGTATAAGAATTTTTTTACCATTTTATTAAGGCAAAAATACTGTACTTTCTGTGATGCATTGCACGTGCCTTTTTTCAAAAGGAAAAGGGTGTGTGATGTAAGGGGCAATTGCAGACGTTTTTTAGGGGAAAAAGTATGCGATGTAGGAGGTAATCAGAGACCGTTATAAGGATAAAATAGTGTGTGATGAACTAATTTAGTTTTCATAAAAAATGAGTTGTTTTTGTGCAATGGTGCCATGTACCATACTAACCAATAATCTCAAAGTGGAAGAATGTTTTGCCATTTTCTTAATGTTAAAATAAAGTACTTTCAATGATGCATTACACACATTGTTTTTCAAAAGGAAAAAAAGGATACGTGATGTACGATGCAATCGCACATGCTTTTTTTAAAATAAAAAATGTGTGTGATGCGGAAGGCAATCCCACACAGTTTTGGAATAAAAATAATGTGTGATTTATCAAAATATAATTTCCTTCGTATTGGGTATATTTTTGCACAAAGATGCATGTGGGATCGTAAGATCTAATAAACGCTTCTTCCTTCACCATAAAATAAAAATTTCTCCCATCTCATATTCAATTTCTTAACAAATAAGATTTGGATCAAATGATTTTTTAAATCATGGTTCAAACAAGTTTATAAAACTAAAATAAAATCTTGAGCCCTTATTATGTATGTGTAAGAACTTACTTATCCAAGACTATTAGTTTTCAGATTTTATGAAGGGTGAATCTATTTAAATTGTTCCTAAAAGTACTAAGCCAAACGGATAAATTGTATCCGGTCTGGTTAGGTGCAGTGGTTCGCCTGGGACTGGGAGCATGCATGTGCGACGTGATCGTGCCAGTTTCTTCACAGGAAACGGCATGAAACGAGCTCCTGGTCAGGAGAAACGTCAATTTTTTCAGCGGCGACAGCAAGTTTGCTGTGCATGATCCAGGAATGGTCACGCTGTATAATCTCACCTACAACTTTATTATCACATAGCGGACAGTTATTTCGTTTGTTTGCTGAAGAAATCCAAAAAAAAAAAATTTGTACTCACGTGGGAATATTTTAACCTGATCAATGCAACAATCCTCCAGTGTGATGTGGTTTAATCTTAGTGTGTGTTTACGGTTCAAAGACAGGGCGCAAAGCAGATGACTTGATCATAACTGCAAACATGAAACATATCTCACCTCTTGGTACTTTGCCACGGATCAAGGAATTACAGGGATATAGGAAATGCTAGCTACCTAATTTGAAAACAGTATAGCCATCAGAAACAAATAGGCAAAGAACACTATTAGTGAACCATGGAAAGTTGTACATCCGCATCAAAATTTTAGAATACCATAACCTGCAAGCACTCTATTGACGATTTATAGAATACCATTAAAGATGTATGCAGATAATTTTACACTTATTAGATATACCAGAACAGCTAACATGATCTCAAAACACATGTATTACTAGCAAAAACACGGCCGCTCGCTCTAGTTGGCCTTGCTGAAGGATACGAGCTTGCGTGTCTTGGTCCGCTCCTGCTCATACACCTCGGCCTTGTACGTGCCAAGTTTTCCACTGGCATCCGACGCGTCGATGATAAGCTCATAGTTCATGCCGGACACGACCTGCTCCTTGCCGCTCACCACCTTGTTGAACTTGAGCACACAGTTCGCGTGCTTGAGGAACTCCAAAACTGCCCAGCTGCCAAGATCCTGAATATGTTGGTCGTTGATGTTCGGGATAAGTTCCCATCCACCTTCAATCGATGTCGTCCCATATGACTCACCGCAGCCAGTGGCGGGTGTAGCGATGGCGTAGATCATCGCGGCAGCAACGACAAGGAAGGTGCATGCCCTCATGATTGATGAAGATTTGGAGCTTGAGATGATGAGGTGGTTTGTGCGGACTTTGGTGAGTTGGTGGTGTGAGCTTGATCCAAAACAACCGAAACAAGGGAACCTAAATACATGTAACTATGATGGGCAAAATTAATTGGATGCATATCCAAATAGTAGGCATTTACAAGGAAATTGATTGCAACTTTTTATTGGGTGGACCCATTAGTAAAAAAGGTAGTAATTGGATGTATGTCTAAATATTCATTTTAAAGAAGAGATTAATGAGACTAATTACAAATTTCTATGGATGCAACTACGAGTACTTTCGTTGCCATATTAGTTGGATGCATATTCAAATAGTAGGCATTTATGTGAAAATTGGTTGCATCTTTTTATTGGGTGGACTGGTTAGTAAAAAAACAATTAGATGTATCCAAATATGCATTTGAAAGAATAGATTAATTATTGCCTTTTCTTACACCTATGCTTAACAATAAACTATATACGATATCCAAGTATATTGAAAATAATAGATATTTACAAGGTTAATTATTAATTTATATTGGGTGCACTCTAATTTAGGGATTTGTAGAAGAATTATTTAGATTGCTAAGCTATTAATTTATATGTAGTTTATATTGCTAAGCTAAGTTACTCCAAGCAGAGATCAATGATAAATTATGGATTTGGAACTCAAATAACCATGTTCAACTGATCTTGTATGTAAAATATAAGTAAAAAGCGTGCTCCTGGCCCACATGTCACTGACCGACCATTCGCGCCGTTCTGAATCCCGATCCAAAGGCAGACCGAGATCTCATCTCGCCTCGTGCGCACCACCATACTCCTCCGGCCGACCCCATTCCAGAGCTCAACCTTCGCCGCACCCTCGTCGTCTCCGCCGCGCCCCAAACCCTACCACCGCCGACCGATCCCAATGGCCACCCACCACCGGCCCCTCCACGCGCTCCTCGGCGGCGGCGCAGGTACCTCGCTCAACTCCCCGTCCTCCTCTCCCAATGCCCTCTAACCCCCGCTCAGTTCCGCCGATCTACGACTCACCCATCTCCCCCGCTCCTCCTCCTCCAGTCGCCGACGTGCTCCTGTGGCGGCGGCGGAACGTCTCCGCGGCGGCCGTCGCGGGCGCCACGGTCGTCTGGTTCCTCTTCGAGCGCGCCGGGTACAGCCTCCCCTCGGTCCTCTCCAACGCCGTCCTCCTCCTCGTCGTCATCCTCTTCTTCTGGGCCAAGTCCGCCTCCCTGCTCAACAGGTTGGTGCTGCCTTACCGTTTTCTGCTCTGCCAGCTCGCTCCTATCTGCTCGCAGCGCCTTGCTTGAGATCTGATCTAGAACTGAATTGTGCTCTCTGTTGCTGTACTCGTATGCTGTGTGATCACCGATGCGTAATTTTTACAGATTACGGCCGAAATTGGCCTACTTACTCTCTAGCAGACGTTGTACCACTTTGTCTAGACCATCTTACTGCTGATTATTTTTGGTGGATTGTTCAAACTAAAGCTGTCGACTAGGTTTGCTAGAACTGAAATGTGCCCTGCTTTGCTATTATCATGTGCTCTGTGGTCGGGGGCGCATATTGTCTATAGATCCTGAGCAAATTTGGAGTAGTTTTGTACTAATTTTGTACAAGCAGATGCTGTATCACCTCGTATAGGGTATACTGCTGCTGATCTGTCATTTGTGTGGTGGATTCTGGTTTGTTCAAATAGAAGTCCCCCGGTAGGTTTGCTACAGTGGAGCTTTGGGAACTTTGGCCTGAGCACTTTGGAATTTGGTTGTTGTTTGAACTTGATCTGTAAAAGATGTTAGAGTCTTAGAGAGTGTCAGAGGTTTGACCTGTCTGTCCATTCAGTATGCAAAGGATCGTCTAATTTGCCCTTGTCTACCACATTAGTTATCATGCCCTACATGTTCCCTTCTCTACAAAGTAAAAACTAATGAGGTTGCTTTGCTTTACAGCTAAGTTGTGATAGCAGTTTGATATTACTTTTGCTAGCACATGCTGTTTTTCTCCGTAGCTTGTAGTTATGCTTTATGGGCACCTCTTATGGAAATGTCCTCTCTGTGTTTCTGTAGTAATTTGTGTTAAGTACTCCATCTTTGTCTTTTGACCTGGATTGTGGTCCATAACCAGCTTCCTGAGCTTGTTGAATTTGGCAACACAATGTTTTACTGTTAAATTGGTTAGGCCTAGTTATAAACTTATAATCTCTATACTAATCCATCTTACTTAAGTATTCTGCAGGATTGTTTTTTTTTTACTTCATTTATGCAATATCGCGTTAACAGATTGTTGTTTGCAGGCCTCTCCCACCAATTCCTAATCTAGAGGTATCGGATGTGGTTGTTCAGAAAGCTGCAGATCGGGCTCTTGTATGGATAAACAGGTTGTTGGCTGTTGGCCATGATATTGCCATCAAGAGAGATAGGACAGTTTTTATACAGGTGTCTCTCTTATACACACATACTTCTTTCTGTCTGTGCACGTTCTTACTTCCACACCCACACACACACACATTTCTCTCTATACTTGTACCTAATGTATGATATTGCTGTACCTAATGTATGATCTTGTCTCATGTTCTGCTCGGCGCAAAAGGTTATACTAGCTCTATGGGTGGTTTCATGTATTGGAATGCTCTTCAACTTCTTTACGCTCATTTACATTGGTGAGTTATAGTGAATTTGCTTCCCTGTGATGGCCCCATGGATTTCTTGTATTTGGATCTGCTATTCTTTCATGATAGTTCTTGCATATATATACTAAGCCTATGTTGTTTTGGCTTTTTTCTAGGAGCAATACTTTCTCTGTTGGTTCCCCCGTTCTATGAGAGGTACCAGGATCTTGTTGATGAAAAGGTTGGTTTAGCACACAAGGTTCTGTCAAGGCACTTCGATACCATCATTAGCAAGACCGGACAACCAGACAAACAAAAGAAGGCTGAGTAAGAAATATGCAAGGTCCATTTTGGTGAGTTCTTACATCAACTTGATTTTTTTCACATGTGCTAGCTATATACTTCCTCTGCTGTTTCAAAGTGGACTAGATATGGACCAAAATGAGTGAACCTACACGGTAACACACTAAAGCACGTCTACATACAAGCATTTAGAAAAAAAGCTGAAAGGTCTTACATTAGTGAACGGAGGAAGCTATAAATTCAGTGATCCAATCTAATTGCTTCTAAGTTATTCATCTTAAGTATATTTGTGGATGTAGTTAACACTATGTGTGACTGGCATTTGTACAATGTCTCTTGGGATCATAAGTTTGTGCAATGGTTCAAAAAAACCAATAAGGTGCTCTAAAAGGGAATTCAGTTGCCATTGCTTTATAGTTTCTGGTCCAATCTATGGACAGCAGGCATGAGAAGTGAAGCGATGAAGGGTTATAAAAAATGTAGGGCCTAGAGAGTAGAGACTAACATGTAATTGATGGAAGTATTTGAACTTGTTTGGGGCATAATGCTGTCTACTCTTCTTGAGCGGGCTTCTGTGACATGATTAAGTTGAAGGAAGAGGTGCAATTAGTCAGTTCTAAAATTGAATAAAACTGTCTATTGTTGGTTCTGAATATATGAAGAATCATGTTGGTATATCTTTAAGTTATTAACATCGATCAGTCATGTGGCCCCAAAAATTATTAGGTAGCTGTATGACCGTAACTTGTGCTGCTGACTTAGTTTTTTTATCCATTATGATACTCTTACCAGTGTAGTTTCTCTGGGTAGTCAGTTAGTCACATATCGTCAGAGAAAATTTTAACGAATTGCCACCACCAGTTACTTTGCGCAAAATGCAAGTCTGGCTAGTCCATCGAACCATTGTTGTCTGAAACTAGATTCCTCAGTCCTTCGAAACCGTGTTGGTTCTTTCAAGTTTCTGCTCCATTTTAATCATCTGGTAAACATTGCTCATTTCTGTTTATGAACCCATATATCACAATTTTAGGTGTTTTATTATTATTGAGTTTTCTTCTCGTCTTTCCAGAAAGATTTGTCTGCTGGATAAAGTAATAGGAAGCCTTATGCAATTTATTTGTGGTTTACAGAATTGCATTGTTTTATGCAAGATATCTGAATCCAATTTGTGTGCTATTCAAATAAAACGATGAAAGATGTAGTTAACAGCATTGCGTGCCCATACTTCAATCCTAGTGACAGCATGTGAACCATTCTGAATACATTCAATTGCGCTCGCTGATGCAAGTGCATGTTTCTGAAGTTACTCTCGAAATGGCAAGTTTTCATTCATTCATCTGTAATTTATTTATGTTCTGAAATATCATCATCGTTCTCCTGACAATTGCTATGGTTCTTAATCATGCTTTTTTCTTTTTCTTTTGATTATCAGGAAGATCTTCAGTTGTCTAGTGCAGTTGGCCTCATCCTCAGAGTCACCATACGTGGGAACCATCACTGAAAGTACTTATGGATATCCAGGACGTAATGCTTGACTGCTGATACGTGTGTTTAGATGATGCTCTCAATCTGAGAAATGTAATGATTTGTATATTTTTTTCCATATGAACATGTAACATGTTGAGGTTTACCGTCGGCGCACCTTTTCTCTCAACATCACTCTCTAAACCTCTATGCGAGGTACTGTTGCTAACATATGCAAATGTGGTCTCAGCGTGCGTCTTTGATTCTAATTGTTTGTAACGTAGATTGTACCCAATGAATTGGGGGATGTTGACCTTGGCAGCTCATTGGGTATCAAACTGCTATTCGGTATGTTCGTCATGTTAAGTCACCTTTAGGTTGTCTGTATCAGGATTCTGAAACCAATATGGGTAGTTGTCATACGTAGCTGGGGTATTCTATATTGTATATTTTTATAATACATTTGCAATGCGTGCTCCCCGTGGTTGAACTTCACAGCACTTTTTGAACAACCAATCATGGCTCACTAGATTATTCCAAAGATATATCCAGCTCAAAGGTCGTTAACTGATGACATATTTATCTATCGTTCATACATGCTTTACTATGGAAAGCTTTCCAGTTGTTGAACAAAAAGGTTCCTCAATTTGTGGTCTTTGTTTGTCTTTACACATTGTTCAGTTATATTTTTTGTAGGACGCTGGGTGTTTGTGACGGTTTGGTAGTAGTATGATGGAGGCAAAGCAGCAACTAACAATTGTCGTCGAGTGCCAGATACTTACTACCTACGAGTATCAGTGTCAATAGCTCAGCATTAGGGGACGTCAATTGGCAGTCCAAACTTCCAACTATGACATATATCCTGGGTGGGGACTGCCGTAGCATAAAAACCTTGATGCCACTTGTGTGGGTTGCCAAATGTAGGGTCCTTGGCAATAAGAAATGAGTGCCTCCTAATCCACTATATGGGAGCAGTATGCATATCGTCAGGAGCTTTCTTGTTTAGCTAAAGTTTTGCAATGTATAGTACTGTATTTCTTTGTGGGTGAGGCATCTTTATTTTGTTTTGTTTAGAGTACTATGTCCCACACGCCGATATCTGAGAAGCATCGGTATTCCACATTGTGATTTGTGAAAGAGTACCTTTGTTAGTGGCTCCAATCATGCTAACAAGAACAAAGCAATGAGAACAAGTGCACACACAGCATTATCATGTAGCTGCCCTTCTGCGGTGCCAACCTTTCTGCAGATGACATTGCTTTCCTCACTGACCATGGAACCCGTCAGGTCAAAAATATTTGACCACATTGTAGCTAGCAATTGCACCCAAATTGTAGTACTCCCTCCGAAAAGGACGTCACGGATTTGTTGTATCTAGTAGACATGATTTAGTACATTCAAATTCAGATAAATCTATGACATCCTTGTCAGGATGGAGGGAGTAGAATTTAACATGGGTTCTGCCCGGTGATCGGGAGAGATTCCGTTAGGATGGAGATGGGCCCGATCATGCCATAAGCTTCGTTGATGCACTCTGCTCTGCACTCCACGCTTCTGCTCGTAGTTCTTCTCCTACCGCCGACGAAGACCAGGTAACCGCCAACCCCACTACCGTGTGTGCCACTTGAACTTCTATCGTTTCCGACCTCTTTCCGTTTCGCCTTCGTTAAGCTATATTCACTCGTGCCCACCTCCACTTGTACGTGTATACGTACTCGTGTGTCGTTGCTGCTTGCGTATCGCTCCATGGCGCCAGCCGCAGCCCGGCCTCTCCCTTCTTATACCCGCCGGCAGCCGCCATTATCGAGGGACGGGAGAAGCAGAGCCGTGTCGACAATGGCGGTTCGAGGGCCAAACCATGCACTCGTTCTTGCATTGGTCGTTATGCTTTCCACGGCGCACGACGCGGTGAGTGCCACCGAGAGCTCCAGGTACACTCGATCCGCTGAGGGGACGAGCGGCGGCAATGCGCCATCGACGGCGGTGTCGTTGGTAGGGTGCGGGTGCGCGCCGTCGCGGTCGTCGACGGGGTCGCTGAAAGGCTGCCCATGCTCGCCGCCGCCTCCGCCGGCGTGCCCGCCTCCTCCACCACCACCTCCTCCCCCTCCTCCGCCTGCGTGCCCACCACCTCCCCCACCGCCTCCACCAGCGTGCCCACCGCCGCCTCCGCCGGCGTGCCCGCCGCCAGCGCCGTCGCCGGAGCCGTGGGACGACTTCGAGAACGAGAAGCTGAAGGCCCTCTACCCGGTGATCCACGCGTTCAAGCGTACCATCACGTCCGACCCGCTGGGCGTGACGGCGACGTGGGTGGGCAAGGACATCTGCTCCAGCCACAGGAACGGCACCGCCTACAAGGGCTTCTACTGCGACTTCCCGCCCGACGCCAACACCACGCTCACCGTCGCCTCCATCGACTTCAACGGCTTCCACCTGCGCGCGCCCACGCTGGCGGGCTTCATCGACGCCTTCCCGGACCTGGCCCTCTTCCACGCCAACTCCAACAACTTCTCCGGCGACCTCCCGGACCTCACCCACCTCCGCTACTTCTACGAGCTCGACCTCTCCAACAACGCCTTCTCCGGCTCCTTCCCGGCCGCCGTGCCGCCCCTCGGCGGCCTCCTCTTCCTCGACCTCCGCTTCAACGGCTTCGCCGGCGAGGTCCCGCCCCCGGTCTTCGGCATCTCCGTCGAGGCGCTCTTCCTCAACAACAACGGCTTCTCCGGCCGCATCCCGGACACCTTCGGCAGCACCACGGCGCAGTACCTCGTGGTGGCCAACAACCGGTTCACCGGCCCGATCCCGAAATCCATCTTCAACGTCTCCGGCACGCTCTCCGAGGTGCTCTTCCTCAACAACGACCTCTCCGGGTGCCTGCCGTACGAGATCGGGCTGGTGGAGGGGCTCACGGTGTTCGACGCCGGGGGCAACCGGATCAGGGGCCCCATCCCGCTCTCCTTCGGTTGCCTCGCCGACGTCGACGCGCTAAACCTCGCCTCGAACCAGCTCTACGGCCACGTCCCCGACGTGCTCTGCTTGCTCTACAAGACCGGCAAGCTCACCAACCTCTCGCTGTCGGACAACTACTTCCACTCCGTCGGCTATCACTGTTTGGAGCTGGTGAGGGCTCGGGTGCTCGACGTGCGCCGGAACTGCATCCCCGGGTTCCCCGGGCAGCGGCCGCCATTCGAGTGTGCCCTGTTTTACGCCGACCCGAGAAACCACTGCCCCTTCATCCCGCACATCCCGTGCGACCTGCCGGGGTTCAAGCCGCCGGCCATTGCGGCGTTGCCGGCGGGGAAGGGCGTGGTGCATGGCTATGGAGAAGGGAGTGGCGGTGGGAACTGACGTGGCATGGTTAGGTGAAGTGCACATGACAAGAACAAAAGAGAAGGATCTTTGATTATTTTTTAAAGTGTTTTTATGTCGTTCTGATCAGATGTTTGTGTTGCCTGACGAATAAGTTCAGCGTTGTAATTAAAGAAGATGGTGTTGTCACCCGAGAGTCTGCGAATCAAATAACTGCCTCATTCGCAAAAAAAAAAAAAAACTGCCTACCAATTAGCCAAGCCAGCTGGCACAGTCCAGCCGTGTTTATTATTATTATTATTATTTTTTGCTTCTGCCTGCTAGGTTTATTTTCTGCCCTTTTGCTAACTGTCGGTTAGCCAAGAAACAAGCTAGCGTTCAATCCTTCGATGGTTTAGCCTTCCATGGCTTGCTAGCGGGCTGTAGTTGGTTTAGGCTTTTATATTTCAGGCGTATGAGCAGCCTGCTGGACTGAAGGCGGACCAGATCACCAGAGTACGCGTTGTAGCATCTTCCATTGTTTTTTTTGTATTTTTTATTTGATGTTTATTTTATGAATTTTATTGTGGTGCTCGGTTAGTTTTTGTGTACTCCAATCGCATGTGGCTAATTATTACTATTTGAATGAGAAGAATCACGTTGATTGCTGTTTTTGTGCATCACGTGATGTTTCCCGATGAATCATGGCACGCAGTTTTGAATCGACTCGTTTTTGGAAGCGGTTGGTGCTGGGATTATTTTCATATGCAATTGCGGACATATGTGCAATTCGAAATTGCCCCTATAATATTTTTCTTCATATTTCTTTTATATGTAATTGCACATATGTATGCAATTGCGCATGTACATATGTATGCATACATAATTGCACATATGTATGCAATATGTACATGCAATTGCGAATATATGTGTTATTGCACATCTATATGTAATTGCATACATAAACATATTTTTTTTTTGAGAAACACAGTACAAACGTAGATGCTCATATACACGCGCATACACTCAACCCTATGAATGCACACACACACATCCTACCACTATGAGCACCACCGAAAGATTGAGCCGGCGGATTGGATCTTGAAATTGACAAAGTCACCACGACCGCCTTGCTGTCGACGGGAACGTCGCCTCCCACTGAATAAATATTTCGCCTTTATGAGACGCACAGATATCAAACCCAGGGTTTGAACTCTGGTGGCTAGGGATACAACCATCCTCCTAAGAGCATCGCCAGCCACGTCCCCCAAACGGCGCCGAAACGAGCGTTTGGGGACGTGTTTCGTTCGTGTCGCGTTTGGGGACGTCGCTCCCCAACCTCGCACCCCAAACAAAATTTCAGATATTTAAAACTTAAGTGAATTCATTCAAACTTGCTATATATATATTAGATAGATTCGAACGAAATTCGATGAAATTTAAACTAAACCCTAACCTAGTAGTACTTGGGGCGGCTAGAGGTGCCGTAGTACTGGTGGAAGTTATACATGTCATCGGTGACGACCTCCTGCTTGCTGCGCTCGTCGGGCTCGTCCTTCACCGTGCCGCTTGGTCCAGCCTCGCCGTCGTTGGCGAGATCGACGAGCGGTTCCCCGATGTCGCGGATGAACATGTCGATCACCGCGTCGAGGTCGCCCATCCAGGCGTCCTTGTCGTTCAGCGACGCCGTGAACGCCGCGTGCAGCCCTGGGCAGTCCTCGGGGTCGTCGCTGCTCGCGATGAGACGCTGCTGCCGCTCATACTCCGCCAGTAGCGCCGCCTTCCCGGCTGCCTCGTCGTCCTGCTCCTTCTTCACCTCCGGCTTCGGGATGAGGAGTGCACCGCCGGCGCGCCTTTGCTGCTGACGTTGTCGCCGTGCCTCGGATTGACGGGCGGCGTCGCGAACTCCGGCTCCTCCTTCACCTCGCGCTTGGGGATGGTGTAGGACGCTGCGCGATGCGACGAGGAAGGCGACGATCGCGCCGGCCCTAACGAGGAAGAGTTGGAGGAGGACGAGTACGTCCTCCTCGGCTACCAGCGCGCTGCGGGAGATGGTGGCGGCGATGACGGCGTGTCCAACCTCGGCGCGCCGTTCTGGATGCCGTCGATGACGTGCTCCAGGGTGCGCCCCGGAACGCCCCAGAAGAGGAGGCGTCCATCCTTGTTCCAGTTGTTCTGCCTGCAGCCGATGAGGCCGGCGGTGCTGTTCATCTCGACATCGTGCTGCGCCTCGAAGTAGGCGACCCACCAGGCGTAGTTGCCGGTGGCCGCCGAGGTTGGATCGGCCCGCTCGTCGACGGTGAGGCGAGACCGCTGGGCCCTGATCGCGCCCCTCCAGCGCTCTGTGCCCGGCGACGGTGGCAGCGGGATGCTTACGCCTTGGACGGCTATCCTCCACTCGTCGCTGCTTGGCAGGCGCATGTCCGGCAAGACGGGATATCCCGCGCGGTACAGTGCCCACGCCTTCGCCACGGTGAGGCCGCCGCGGCGATCTGATGGGACGACGACGACATTGGCGAGGAAGGAGCAGATTTGGGAGCGGTGAGAGGTTGGAGCGGCGAGAGATTGGGATGGGGAAGAAAGCAGGGGCGCCCTTAATGTACATCGGCGGCAGGCGAAACGGTAGCGGGGTGTTGGACGCAATAAACGTCGGCGCAGATGGCCACGTGGCCATGCACAACGAGATGCGTCCCTGCGTCACCTGGGAAAGCTAGGACACCACTAACGTCGCTTGACCAAAGGTAGGCGACGGGGTTTTAGCCTTCCGAGCCGCTGATGCGTCGGGCCCACGTCTTCTAGCCTCGCATTTTGTTGTGGCCGGCGTGCCCGGAGCGTCCCCTGTTTAGCGGGGACGGGCTTGGGATGCCGGACACCGTATTAGGACACGCCGGACGCTTTGGGGGACACGGCGCTGGAGATGATCTAACCACCCAACATAAGGTTGGTTCTCTACATGAACGTAATTTTGAATTATATATATAATATGTTTCCCCATATTAATTTGTAATTGCGCCTCATAGTTGTTTTCCTTTTAAGCTTTTTGTTAGGCTTCCTAATTAGTGATGGAAAACAACCCAGAAGACAAAAACACTTAAGGGTTCCAATCGATCGCGGCTGACTTAGATCTACCGATTCTCGATTGCTCGACAACTAGGCGCTTCCTATTTGCTTACACTCTAACAAATGCTTGTGGAACAAGAGAGGTGTACATAGGGGAGTGGCGGAGACCCACCAATTTCTGATTGGATATGCGGAGAGCCGAGTTAAGATTTTTTTTAAAAAAATCATAAAGATGTTAATGGAAATAGAGATTGTTTTTGCTAGCAGCATCGTCTTAGGTATGCGTACAAAGAGTAGAAAGTTATTTTTTTTCTTCCAAACGATCCCCGTGGACCGAATTTCATTACCAAGAGTAACATGCCAACGATGGCCAGTTCAAAAAGGAAAAACAACGGGAAAGACTAAGCTATTACATTGCCGCTTACTGCTAGTGAGACAAACATAGAAGTTCAGGGATATAAACGGCCAAAGTTCCAAAAACACATATTTGACAAGATCATCCCAGCGATAAACGGAGAAAAGCCCTCAGGCATTGGCATCCTCTTGATCTCCCACTTCCATATCATCCGCACCAGCAGCAGAAACATGTGCATCCCTGATCTGGAGGAGGCGTTGTTGTTACCTAGTCCCATCTTGTGTATCACCACCAGACACACCAGCAAGTCTCCACAGCCCATAAGCACCCGCCCGAATATCGTCAGCATCCCTCTCTGCCCAATATTTTATAAAGACAGTAGAATAGCTTATTAACTCAACAGGATTTTTGATCAGTTTGTGCTCAAAGCAGGATCGAATTCCGAGCTTCCAAATTGCCCAACATATAGCAGCCAACCCCGTAATCTGCATGTTTCTGCTAGCAGGAATAAACTGGGAAAACCACCAGAAGAATTGTGTAAAGGAGCTTGGTCTCGAATGGGCCCCAATCATTTTACCAACAGCACTGGCAAGTGGCACTCCCCTGCCAATTTCTTCTCAGCAGATTATCTTTTGTAGCAATAGTATTGTGCCAAATCATACACAACCAAATCTTTATTTTCAAGAGTATTTTGCTCTTCCATAGATGTTTGAAAGATCTATCCAATCCATTACCACGTAAGTGAGTGTATACCGATTTAACAGAAAATTTACCCCCTTTTGTCCATTTCCAAAAGTGTTTATTCTTTGCATCATTAAGAACAGTTTGTGCCATAATTTGAGTTAGCCCATGGATTTGCAAGGCAATATCAGGTGTCATCCACCTTCTAAAGGAGAAGTTCCAGTTCATGGCAGCTGCATCAGCCACAGTCACAGATTGTTCAGCCATTTTCGCATCCGCGAGCCAACATAAATGGACGCGCGTGGATATATTGGAAATGCGGCCAGCTGGAGATGGCCTGAATGTGCAAAATCCAGTGAATCCGCACATCCATTATGGGACAGATCCACCGTCCTCGTAGTATCTAAATATAGCAATGAAGTCCTTCGGCAGTAAGCCCATGCTGGTACTCACTGTACTATGATCTGCAGTAGAGTACTCACTTCACTGTAGGGAATAATTGGGTCCCGCAACTCAGATCCCTAGTATTTCAATTTTTTCATTTGGTCGCGATTGCTGAATTTGTACACACAATGACTTGATCGTGGAATCGGTCTTTGACTGTGTGGAACCTGCACTGTTCAGCTAAAGGAATAAGCAATGAATATGCAACGTGCTGTAGTTAATACTCGAGAAGACATATATGCTCGAATATTAACTTGTAGATATGGTCTCTGGAATCTCAGAACTTACATTCCTTAGTCTCAGGGAATTAGAGAACTACTGAAAACTTTGTTTCAGAATTCAGATATGATAGATATGTCATTCAAACATGGTGTAATTCAGTTAAAGAAAAAACAAACACATACTGGCACGTATGTCGATCATCATGCTCACGGCGTGGTGGATCTGGAAGCATCGGAACGCTGTGATCTTCGACAATGCACAACCCTTGGTGCCATCCATATTCGACGACATCGGGACTGAGGCGCGGCAATGGGCGGACGCAGGAGCCCGGAGTGTTCGCCTTCTACTCCTCTAGAACAGGGTCTCTTTTCTTGGGTCGAGTTGTAGTGCGGGGTGTTGGCCCCTCCACGGGGGGCATGTACATATAACCTTCTTTTTCTATCAATGCATCGAAACGCAAATCTTTTGCGTTTTCGCGAAAAAAAAGCAAAAAAAAAATCCGCTGAAGGTTGAATATGTATCATGGGTTTTAAAGTATGATGGCCAATTATCTCCTTCTTAATTAATAAATTGGGATAAATCTTTTGCTTCCGTTGACAAAATGGCACCGTAGACACTATTTGGAAAAGAGATTACCAACCTCGATTATGTATTTTGACAGTTCAGTAGTGGAATTGCAATATAAATGGTGGTCCTTACCTTCTAGTGTCTGAATCCTTTTTGTGAGTTGCACCACGAGTCATCACACTATCACAGGGAACTGAAGGTAGATTTGTTAAAAAAAAAACTGAAGGTAGATTGGATCATCAATCTGCCACACTCGCCGTACCACGAATCATGGGCTCAGAAGAGTTGCACCGATGCATGAGTACATCCTTTTCGTGATCATTTAACTCCAGGATCATCAGATTTGTATCATGACTTTTGCCTCCTACGAATCGCAAGTGGATTCAACTGCGTTTTTGCAGTTATAAGTGAGATTGACTTAATTGCAATTGATTTCTTTTGGTTGCAATTAGGATTATTCAATGGGTTTATCTATGTCTGACATGACTGACATAGGGTGTGTCTGAGTCTCAGTCGACTGAGACATAACTCAGTCGAATTACATGATGCGGGTCTAAATAAAATACAAACAACAACAAAAGCAGAAACAAAATCTAACGATGGAGCACGTGACTGAGACATAAGCTATTCCAGGTCTCAATCACCTGAAAAAGATGCAACCGCAGTTCAGTGAAAGGTGGAACGTTGCACTTTTCTGCCAGCTGCATTTTTCTGTTTCAGATTTATCGTTTTAGAAAAGTATAACCAGATGGCAGGAACGTGCAACACTTTTTTAGAATCGTTGTTGGATTTTTCTTGTGTGACTGAGATTAGCAGAATCGTTTTTCAATTCCTCATGAGTTGCATTGAGAAAAAATGGTTCATATAGTACAAAACATATTCCATAATAAGTGTAGTAGAAAATCGTGCGGTAAAATCACTTATGAGAGGATTAAACTAAATCTAATAAGAATTAACCACACCCGGCATACGATGCTGGGCTTTTGCTACAGCGCTTAGCTGTGTGCTTTTCCATGTCCACGGTACATTTGTTGTTGGCACGCCGCCACACAATGTCTTGCTATAGATACAGTCTGCTGCAGTAAGATAAGATAAGTAAACGTTTGGGCATTCATAGATACAGTATGCTGGAGCAAAGATAAGATAAGTGGCAGTCCACTACGGGGCAGTGAGAATATTGTCGGAGTACAGCACACTGTGCTGGTGCGGCCGGTGCGTGCTTGCGTCCCGTGTCGTGTTGTAGGGCGTGGCGCGGCAGCGCGAGCAGACGGCAGCGATGGCACGCACCGTTTTCAAGAGTACGTGGGACACACATGGCAGATTGGCAGCGTACATCGAATGCGCGCGACGCTGCCGTTGGGCATGCATGTAAGCATCTCTAAGACATGATGGGTAAAATAAAAATCCTTTACATTATATTTGAGCAAAAAAGCAGCTCCAACAGATGATGATGTATATGTAAAAAAAAACGGTCCAAAATTTTAAACCGTGATGTATAATTTACACCACGTGATGCAAATATACATCACATGAGAGGTGATGTATCGTATAAAAATGGTCACCCGCGGCCGCCCAACCGCCACTTTAGCCCCCCCCCTCGCGCGCTATTCTACCCCCGCGTCATGCCGCCTCCATCCACCCCGGTCACCGTCGCACACCGCCTTGAGTACATCAGGATCGTCCGGTCCGCGACACGTAGTTCCCCCCCAAAAAAAGCAGGGGCACTAACGTTTTCGTGCCCCCGCTTCGTTAGTTGTACTCAGTTTTCCCCAGCCCCTTAGTTTTTTCTCAGTTTTCCCCAAGCCTATGTCTGAAACCCACATAAGGAGCTCAGACGGAAGGAATCCGTCTATTTGGACGTTCTGTGCTGACGTGTTGCGCCGCGTCGTTTGTGGGGCCGCGTGGGGCCGCGTCGCGTGGGACCGCGTGGGACAGGACGAGAAGCGTTTGGTTGCACGTGAGCAGGAGCTGGGTTTTGTCTCTCTCGGCCCAAATTGGCATTTTTAAGAGCACCTTTTCCCCTCTTTCTCTCTCTGTCTTTTTCACCAAATTAGTATCAAATCTAGAGAAACTTCTATTTCTGTCTTTCTTCAATATGGCAGCAAATCTAGTAGCAAATCTCTGGGGTTATTTATGCCTTTTGGCCCTCGTTTTTTGCCCAATATGGCAGCAAATCTAGAAGCTAGTATATGATAAATTCACAACAGACATAATCGGAAAACTAAGTATAATACATAAATCGCATACGACAGCCAAAAGCAGCCAATAACATTGTTAATGTTCACGACAAACTAAGCTGAAAAATATACAAGACGCACGCAATGTATGGACAACAAGAAGATTAGGATACCCAGGATGAATGAATTTGTTCTTCATTCCTCCTCATATATTTCTTCGTCGCTCCATTCCTGCATTACCCCAAGGAAATATTGGTTGAACTCGTTCCGTCTGCGATGGTGCGGCCAATACATCCTCCAGACGGTATGGCTCGTGTTCATTTTTCATAACGTAGTTTCCTATTCTATCCACACGTAGTGGCCACTCATCCCATGCCTTTGTATCATGAGAGTACTCTCTGATATAACCCAAATCCGTGTAGTAGATGCAGCCAGGTCGAAGTGTCGGGTGCACTCTAGTGTCGACGGAGATACACCGGATATAATTCACGAAGAAGGCATTACTGCCAATGTTACTGACCGGATGGAGAGAGCGGCTCTGAGTGTCCACACGGTACACCAATGGTTTGCCCGCCAAAGCCTCGCTGACCAACAACACAAGCAGCAGATCACCATCCGACTTCACAAGGTAGAACTTCTGACGTCCAAGTTCTGAAATGAAATTAGTGTCTCCATCTTGACAGTGCTCGCGCGCTGCTGCAACTGTACATTGGTGCACACTATTCTTCCGGACTCAAAATTATCCGCAGCTATTGCATACAGTTCACCATTGAATGGGGTAATGCAATGCAGACAATGGTTCTCGATCGAAAATCTTTCTTCTCCCCAATCTTCATATATATCCTTAGTTGGAGTGCTCTCATCGACCCAACCAATTTCCGGCGGGAATTGTGCGGCAACGAAGACCATAGTCGGGGATTTGATTACAGCGACTGAATTCAGAAAAACAGATAGCATCTGCGCCTCAAACATAGTGTTCGATGCCTTTGTGAGTGGGTTCAGAAGCCGTATCTTGTGCGGCGGGTTCTTCTGGGCAAGCACGATGACGCCACGGCAAAAGCCGACGAAGTAGTATCTAAAATATATAGATGAAGATAACATTCAGCACTAAGATGTTTAAGATTGAAAATAAAAAGGTAGATATGGAGGAATTTGAACCTTGTATGAACTTCCGATAGATCTATATATGGTGACGGAGCGTGATGTGCCGAGTTGGAGGAAGGTGAACTCAGCGACGCGTGGAAGGGCATGGTCTAGCATGATCCATTCGTCCAGGTGCACGTCGGGCTCGGTGCAAACCTGAGCGCCAATTTCTACGAGACTTGCCTCATAGCGAGTAGGTGTCGGCGTACTCCTCGTTCGCCGATAAGCATTCACCGATCTTGTGAAGTGGTCCATCAGCCGAGAGAGGGCCCAGTTCACGGAGGCGCCGCGCTTGGATGCGCCGCCCTCGGCGGCGACGCGCTCGGCGGCGACGGGCTCGGCGGCGACGGGCTCGGCGGCGACGGGCTCGGCGGCGACGGGCGCGGAGGCGACGGGCTCGGAGGCGACGGCCGCCGGCGCATTCTTCTTCTCCATCGCCGGCAGGGTAGCGTGCGTAGGGCGGTTGGGGTTTTCCGATTTGGAGAAGTTGATGGGACGTGAGAGGGGTGGTTTCGTGCGTGAGCGAGAATGAGACGACTGTGTGCAGAGGGAGGGAAGGAGGGGCTTACGAGTCCTAAATGCGACCCGCGTCCTACGCGTCCACTATTTGCACGTCTGCACCGCGACACGCGTCAACAATGGCACGTCTTCCACTTCTGCACCGCAACACGCGTCCTCGGGTCTAACCCTGGAAATTTAGATATACTCAGGTATACCCTCGAGTCATATACTAGCATTTTTTGTGTGCTCAGTTTTCCCCTTGGGTGCTAATACTGGCTAGTGCAATATACTCAGTTTTACCCTCAAGTGGCTGGTCAACAGAGAGTCAACAAATGGGATTAACCGAGTTAAATGAGTTATTTAATGTGCAAAAATTCCGAAAAAGAGTGGCACTTACTCATGGAGTCTTTACCACAAGTTGCCACTTCTCAAATCATAGATAAATCAAGTTTTACCACAAATTGCCACTTCTCAAATCACCTAGTAGCTATGAAGGTGCATGATTTTCCACAATAAGCCCTACCCAAAACAGCTTTTCCCAAAACATACTTTGTCTGAATGAGGCCATAATTTTCACACTCATGTATATTTGTATTGCAAATAGTTTGAGGTAGGCCAAGATGGGTTTCATTGTACAAAACATGCATTTTTCATTTTTTAAATCTCATATTTGAATCCCTTAGTCTGTTTACTACTCACTTGCCCTTGATTTCTTGATACTACTCGGCTTTGCCCTCTCCCTTCACAAACTCTCACGGACGCCCAACATTGCCCTGATTGGTCTAGCCCATGTCACGCGGATCGTGCCCGCCGACCGTTGATCGTATGATCTAACGGGCGGGATAACCCCTATCTCTCTCTCTGGTCGGGGCCACCACCCTCTCTCTCTCGTCGTCGGTTAGCTTCACGCAAAGTTTGGTTTTCTGCATTATTTTTCACGAGCTAAATTATAAACTCTTTTTAGGCATTACGTTTCACGCAAAAATGATAAACCATCACCGATTTGTTGTAGCCATTACTTTTCACGCAAAAAAATGATACACCATCACCGATTTGTTGTAGCCATTACTTTTCACGCAAAAAACGACAAACCATCACCGATTTTGTTGTAGCCATTACTTTTCACGCAAAATGATACACCATCACCCATTTCTTGTAGCCATTACTTTTCACGCAAACAAAGATAAACCATCACCGATTTTGTTGTAGACATTACTTTTCACGCAAAAAATGATACACCATCACCCATTTCTTGTAGCCATTACTTTTCACGCAAAAAACGATAAACCATCACCGATTTTGTTGTAGCCATTACTTTTCACGCAAAAAATAATACACCATCACCCATTTCTTGTAGCCATTACTTTTCACGCAAAAAATGATAAACCATCAACGATTTGTTGTAGCCATTACGGTAAATGATAAACTATCACGAATTACCATTTCTTTTAGGCATTACTTTTCACGGTAAAATGATAAACTATATCACGAAGTTCCATTTCCGTCAAGATAGTCCGCATTACTTTTTTGTTGAGATATATACCCCCACAACGGTCGTCTCCTCCTTAATTTATTGTGTAAACCCCCACAACGGTCATCTCCTCCTTAATTTATTGTGTAAATCCCCACCAACGTTCACCTCCTCCTTATTTTATGGTGTAAACCCCTACAACGGTTATCTCTCCCTTATAAACACCCACACGGCCATCCCTTGTGTCAATAGGTTCTGCCTCTCTCTTCTTCGTTCACATACACTTGATCCATTGCCATGGCTTCCACGTCTCGGACGCGGACCGGAAGGGGAAGGGGAAGGGGAAGGGGAAGGGGAAGGGGAAGTGGATCATCATCATTGCCACCACCACCGTCAACACTGCCATTGATCATAGAGGAGTTCTTCATCGTCGTCTATGAAGACCCTTTGGTCAAGAAGGTACGTACGCGTTCCCACATATATGATGCATGTGATTAATTATGGGCATGTTCTAAAAAACCTTTAATTTCAAACGATCGGCGCTCGATCTCTTTGCAGGCTCTCCCAAAAAAGTTTGTGGACTATCTTGACGGCCAGGAGCCAGCTAAGGTGTATCTGCGAGCAGCTGACTGTGGTCCTCGTCTCTGGATCGTGGAGGTCCTATTTGACGGTCAATGCCGGATCTACCTCGACAAGAGCTGGGAGAATTTCGCTATCGCGCACGGTGTGGATTTCGGCTGCTTCGTACACTTCAAATATGAAGGCGATGATGTGCTCACAGTGAAGGTGTTCGACGGAACAATGTGCAGGAAGTACTACTACTCGGACGACGAAGATATCGACGATGAAAGCGACGACGACGTGAAGCCATGCATCCATCCCCTTTAGATAAGAGGATTATGACCAAGAATATATATGTAGCTTCATATGCATCGATTTAGAGATCTAACTATTTTCTATATATTATGCATGTAAAAGATAATATCGCATTTCCACTATTATTCGAGCACCACATCCTCCAAACGATGCCGATGCCGATGCCGATATCGGCATGGTCAGAACGGCTATGCTCGCCGCCACTCGCTAGGTCAACGTCGGGATGCACAATGTTTAGCATAAGAGTCACTTTAGATTAAGCTGCGAAAATAGTCACCTGCCACAGCGGTCATTGGCTGCGGAGGCCCCACAAAGCGGCAATATAATTTTCTATAAATAAATAGACGACCACTGGTCATTGGCTGCGGCAGCCCCATAGAGCGGCCCCATTTGTCATTGGCAGCACCGCGTATACACTCAGGAAATAAAACGGCCCACGCGTCAGCGGTAGATGGATGGCTACCCGTCAGCACGAGTCGGTCAGAGAGGAACTGCCCTCTATGCAGCCCCACCTCTGTGCAGCCCCACCCGTCGAGTTAACGGTAACGGTAAGGCCTCTGACCTGACGGCAACCCGCGTCTTCGAGGGGTTTCAAACTAGAGGGAGGGGAAAGCTGAGGAAAAAATAACGAGCTGAGGAAAACTGAGTACAACTAACGAAGCAGGGGCTGGGGAAAACTGAGTACAACTAACGAAGCAGGGGCACGAAAACTCCGCCCTCGCAGTAGCGCCAGTTTCCTCGTTTGTGTTCGCTCCTCGGCCGCTGGGCTGCCGAGCACATGTGTGGCGACGATCGGATGTGGCTCGACACCTTCGAGACGCCATGGTGTAGCGACTCGATGGAGAGGGCGGACCGATCAACTTCCCTGAGGTGCAGAGCCGGGAGGAGTCAGACTTCCTCTCGCCACTGTTCACGGCCATTCGTCGCAAGGAGGAGCGGCGGATGCACCAACAATACATGCGACTGTCGGTTCAACAGGCCAATGAGGAGGTGATGGTGGAGTTCCGCGCCAAACACCCAAAGCACGTGGCGCAGGAACTTGAGTACTACGCCTCCCTAGCCGCGCAACAAGCTTCGGATACCGGCACATCTACGTCTGCCGCTGCTTCCGCTACCGGCGCATCGTCATCATCAGCTGCCGGCTACTTTTCGAGCATGGAGATGGGTACTGATTGGTGGGATGATCTCGTTCACGAGGTCAACGGGCAATTATCTGAAGAGGATGATGGTTTATGGGACTGGTGTCGAGTATCGAGTTTCTAGCATGTACTATCGGAGTGTCGAGTATCGAATTGTCATCGGTATCTAGTGCCAATGTTGAGTTATAGTGTCAAATTATGTCTAGTGTCAATGTTGAGTTATAGTGTCAAATTATGTCTAGTATCAATCTATGGATGTATAAACTATCCGCGTCGAGCTATATATGTTTAATTAAGTTGTTCATGTTTAAATTGCGTTTGAAATATGCCAAATTTTAAATTTTTATTTGAAGTTTTGTAACCGAGGTGATGTAAAATACTTTATCTCCTTGAGCACTTTCAGAGGAGAGGTGATGTATTTTACATATATAATTTTTGTGAGCAAAAACAAGTGATGTAAAAATAGAAAAAAGAAAAAAAAAACAGGTGATGTAAAATACATCACACGCGATGTAAAATACAGATCTCTTGGAGATGTTCTAAGAGGCAGACGAGGAGGCGCCAATTCGAGAAAATGTAAGAGCATCTACATTGCAGTAGCGCCAGTTTCCTCGTTGTTTGTGTTCGCTCCTCGGCTGCTGGGCCGCCAAGCTCACGCGCGGCGACAACCGGATGTGGCTCGACACTTTCGAGACGCCATGGTGTGGCGGCTCGATGGAGCGGGTGGACCGATCAACTTCCCTGACGTGTAGAGCCGAGAGGAGTCGGACTTCCTCTCGCCGCCATTCACGGGCATTCGTTGCAAGGAGGAGCGGCGGGTGTGCCGACAATACATGCGACTGTCGGTTAAACAGGCCAACGAGGAGGTGATGGTGGAGTTCCGCGCCAACACCCGAAGCACTTGGTGCAGGAACTTGAGTACTACACCACCCTAGCCGGAGTAATGCTACACATACAGATAGATTTTACGGAAATTCACTTACGGACGCCCACGTTACACATCAGCTAGAGGTGAAAACAGGGTCGTCGCCCGGTTTTTAAGGGAGCAACCAAAATTCAGCGAACCAGCGATTCACACGTACTCCCGTAGATTTGCCCGTAACCCACCAGTCCGTAGGTGTAGGATTTCCGCCCTAACCGTGCAGCAAGCTTCGGACACCGGCGCATCTACGTCTGCCGCTGCTTCGGCTACCGGCGCATCGTCATCAGTAGCTGCCAGCGACTCTTTGAGCACGGAGATGATGGATACTGATTGGTGTGATGATCTCGTCCGCGAGGTCAACGGGCGATCATCTGAAGAAGATGATGGTTTCTAGGACTAGCGGCTGAGTATCGAGTTTCTAGCATGTACTATCAGATTGTCGAGTATCGATCTGTCATCGGTATCTTGTGTCGATGTCAATTTATAGTGTCAGATTATGTCTAGTATCGATCTATGGATGTATAAACTATCTGCATCGAGCAATAGATGTTTAATTAAGTTGTCAAGGCTTAGATTGCATTTGAAATATGCCAAAGTTTGAATTTTTATTTGATATTTTGTAACTGAGGGGTGATGTAAATTACATCATCTCCTGGAGCACTTTCAGAGGAGAGGTGATGTATTTTACATCATCTAATTTTTGTGAGCAAAAACTAGTGATATGAAAACAAGAAAAAAAGCAGAAACAGGTGATGTAAAATACATCACACACGATGTAAAATACACCATATCTTGGAGATGCTATAAGGGGTAGACGACGAGGCGCCAATTCGAGGACATATAAGAACATAGAGCTTTTTTGCGGTGATTGGCACGGAACTTTGGTTCCCTGCGAGTTCCGTCTAATCCGATTTTTCGTGACCGTTGATTAAAACAATCATAACTTTTATCAAATTGGTATAATGATTCACAATCAAAAAACGTACATCCAGCGGTCGACCTAACCTGGCCCTAGCAATCAAGATCGAGAACCTACGCCAATAAAAACAGGATCTCCTTATACTCTCAAAATAAAAACGGATCCCCTGCCGACCATGCTGTCCGTGATCGGAAACGGGATCGCGCGGGCCGAGCTTGAGAGTGGAAGTCGGCCGCCTTGGCCTGCCGGCCGAAGTAGTCATCCGCCGTCACGTTCGCCTCGCCTTGCACGGGGTACCCGTCTGTTCCTCAGCAGCCGGAGCTGTCGTCCTCATGTACATGATCGGGATCGAGCAGTCAAGCCAGAACCGGCCCGAGGGTTCGCTCGCCGCCACCTCCTCATCTCCGGGATCACGGCCGCCGCCCCGTCGGCATCTGCGGGAACCCTAAGACGTTCTACTCCGCGGCCTAGTCCGCTGTGACGCCGCCGCTCTCCTCGCAGGCGGGATCGGAGTAGGCGGCCACCGCCTCCCTCGCCCTGGATCGTATGCCACTGCCTCAACTCTCAAGGTCAGTCCAGTGTCTCAACTCAAATTCAGTGTTTTGGAATTTCTATCTCTAGTCCCTAATTGAGGTGTACCCCTGTCAAATGAAATAGAATAGATGTGTACTTCTTCATTGCAAATAAGAAATGCATCTCTGTGTAAGCCTGAAGAATGAAGAGATTAATCACTTCATGATGCACAAAGGCATATGGCATGGGTGCCAATTCGATTTCAGTTTTCACAATTCCTCCATTTAGGAATATCCTAGATTGTAGAGCTTGTGTATTTGATTACAATACACTAGATATACAGCAATTTAATTTAAATGTATTACTATGGATTGATGATAGCAACTAGGCAGATAGAAAATGAATAGCAGGTGAACTGAGCAATTCTGACACTGTCATATGCATGGAAAAGGAATGGCTAATTCAAATTTTTAATTTGTATCATCAGGTTCTGGGGACCAACGCTCAGTTTTATTGGTCATGGTATGGGTGGATTTTAGATGCCTGAACTAACACCTGCTGCAATTCATGGTAAAGATGCACAATATAGGCCAAAACCTCCAAACATGCCTCAGCTGCAGCCACCGGCACACATGCTTCCTCGTCAACAAGGACATCGACCATCACTTTCTCAGCTTCCATCGATGCCAGGTTCTATGCCAGGGCCATCGCCAGTGAACCCAGCACTACCGTCCATGGCACACCCGATGGTACTATTCACCGATACCTTATCTGTATTTCGTTCAGATAGCTTTATATTAGATCTTTAGTTAGGTCTTATGTCTATTTTGCTCTTCAACATTTCGTTCTGATAGCTTACTCTGATCTAGTAGGACTCTGAATACATTTTTCTTGCACTAAAACTGGAGTAGCAATTTCTGCACATTTTTCGATTCATATGAGGAAAAACTCCTGCGATGAACATGATTCTAAGATTGGATGTGAGTAGCAAGCAAATCTTGATCTTTATTGGGTTTTATGCTCTTTTCATTTAAAAAAGAACTTGATGTGAACGAGGAGATGCCTTGAAAGCTGAAAGCATGTAACCAAGTCGTACATTAATTAATTTGAGGCGCTAGGATATCTCCTTCTGAAACTTCCCCATCTCATCTCTCTGCAGAAGCTTATGACCCTCTTGATCCAAATGGGAACATCACTATCAAATGGGATATCATGGAGTGGACCTCATATGGCTATACTGTAAGTACACCATAACTATATTATGTCCCAATCTGTCTTGTATCATTAACACATACTATCATGTATATAATATGCAGCTGCTATATTGAAACTTTGTCATCACTTAAGATCACAATCCACGAGCGCTGCGAGCGATGCCGATTGAGTCCCTGATGGATGAGTTCCACGAATCAAACAAGGAGCTTTTCTCCATATTCATTCTATGTTTTTGTCCTGTGTGTGTAAGATCACTGCTGAGTGGGATCACAGCAGTGATCTCCTTTGTATGTTTTATCTTATCTTCCGTTTGTTTGTATAAACTTCTACTACTCGTTTGTGATAGTGCAAACTAGAGGCCTCTTTCTGTATCACCAGGCAAGCTGTAATCTCCTGTCAACTGATATTTTACCATTGTAATTATGTTTGTTTGCTTTAGAATACATGCCAGGAGGTAATCTATATGACTTCCTTCACAACCAAAAGAATATATATTGGAGCTATCTCTGATTCTCAGGATTGCTATAGACATCTCATAGAGGGATGGAATATTTGCACCGGAATAACAACATCCATAGAGACTCCAAGACTGCCAACTTGCTAATTGGCAACGTTTCAAGTAGTCTGGACGTTTGCTTTCTTAGAGCATGTCTAACAGACACTGTATTCGCTCACCCCGTATCGAGCGAATGCAGGATCCTGTATTAAAAAAATTGACACGTAGACCCCTTATTTCACCCCGTATCTTTAAAAATGCAAAACGCCGGAGATAGTTCTTCATAGATCATAGATAGGGCATACACAAAATTGCGCGATCCTATTGGATCGCGACTTCTACAATGCTAGGGATGCGCCATGGCTACCGCCGCTACTGCCTAGTCGTCGAGGATGATGACGATGACATTGTCGGCGGCATCCCAAGCCTTCAGCTCCTCCACGGCGGTGATGGCCTGCGCCACCTCCTCTGCGTCCGTCTGCGCCTTGTCGGTGGCGTCCTTCTTGGACGCGGCCACCGACAGAAGTTTGATGAATATTTTGATGAAAAATTAGCCGGGCTTACAGTACGTCCAGGCTTGATAAAAATCTTGGGTCCGCCTCTATCACTCGCCTCTGCCATTGAAGCTCTCATAGTTGCATCGAGTTCCCATCTCCGATTCAAGTCGAGCCAGCAAATCGCGAGCACTGCTCTCCCTTGGCTGGTAGCGCCCAATCCCCTTCTCCTTGAGTCGTTATGCACCCCCTTCTCCACTTCTTATGCGCTAAGGAAATCTCCAACGGTGCGGTCCGTTTTGTTTGGATGTGGCGGCCCGCGGACATGAAACAGGCCGCCGTCCGTATGCGGGTGACAGCAGCGCCCCTCACATCTGGAGGCAAGTAAGCTCGCCGCCACAGGATCTCCCCGATTCAAATTTAGGCCACCGAAAAAAGTTGCAGCTTGTCTCCCATAGGTACAACTGGGCCGGCTCGACGCCATCGACGAACTCGGTGAAGTTGTTTGGGAGCCGCTTGATGCCGAGGGGGTCGTCGTCGATGCAGAGGAGGAACTCGAAGCAGTGCTCCTCCTGCGAAGATGAGGATAACACAGGCGACGGCCCCGAGGGCGCCCAGGCCCGCGGCATCGACGGGCGTGGGACGCGTGGCATCGCCATTACTGTGTTGGCAGAGGTGGACGACGGCCCTCGGCAGGCGAGGCATCGTCATTAACATGTCACAAACTACCGAGACGACGCAGCGGAGCCAGTCGCTAGCTCGCCAGAGAAGACGCATCGAGCCAGGGTCGCTGCCAGGCGAGCCTGACGAAACGCTCGCTAGACGCGAGCGGACACTTTGCGCGTCCGCAAATACGCATCCGAAACATATATTTGGGTCAGGTCACTTTGCATCGTCCCGCTGGAGCAGGACCCTGACGCATTTTTCGATCCACGGACGCAAATTGTCACTCAGTGTCCGTTTGCATCGCCCCGCTAGAGATGCTCTAATAACCTAATAAGAACTCCTAACCTGCTACAGTGCTACTAGAACAATCTATGTCTGCTATCCTGCGGTACTAGAACAGGAGACTGGTGCGACCCCATTCCCAAATCCCAGCCCAAACCCACGTTTCCATTGCATCGCGCGACGAAGTCTCGCAGGTCGTAGCCACGTAGGATTGGACGAATATCGTACGCAATTTGTCTTACTTATAGCAGCGCTCATTGATGTGCGTGCGGCTTTGATTTTGTTGTCGTATAAGGATCGGATGAAAATATTTTATGTGTTGCTTAAGGTTCGTGCAGTTTATCGGATGTTTTGGCCATTTAAAAGGACACTCGTTTTTTATAATTTTCGTAAAAAATATTAGTGGTTCCGGTCCCATATATTTTGGTTCCGTTTCCATACTCTTGGTTTCGTCAGTTTGGTTCCATCTATTTACAACCGTTAGATCAGGCTGGATGAACGGTTATTAAAAATGCCAACCACTTTAAAACTTGTAAAGAACATATATGTACAATGAGGACGCCAAGCCATAGACGCTAGGAAACAAATCACTGCCATTTTGGCAGATCCCATGGAAATCGAAGCTTATCTTGCGGGCATCGATGTAAAGATTGGAGTCTAACACTTAATTAATATAGCACTGAACATTATTCTCTACCTAAGCTGATCATAGTACATAGTATTGTGTACTAGTATCATGTATATGATACTTGTCTATAATAATATCTCTATAGTTGGTGGTATTATAGAGTAGTACTCCCTCCGTCTCAGGCACGCACGTAGTTTAAGAAATTGCTTTGACCATTATTTTAGTCAATAAAATATGAAATAAATGACACAAAAATTATATCATTGGAAAACTTTTTTGCATACGAATCTAACGATATATATTTTGTAGACATAAAAGTTATATTTTGTTGACCAAATCAATGGTCAAAGTTTATCTTGAATTGCGTGCGTGCCTGTTAAACCGAACCGGAGGTAGTATCATAATCTTTTAAATTTATTGTTTTGTAGGATCCCTATGTAAACCAATGTACAAGATTTATTTGGCATTTATTTTTTTCGTAATATGCACTATGATACAATATCCACCTAGTATGTTACTCTAAACCTATCTTTCCTCTTTAATTATATGCCACTTCAACATTTTTATAGACCTAGAATATATGATACGATCTAAGATACTAGCACTATGGTCAGCCTAAGGTTTGCATGATGGGACTTCTTGATTTATTTTTACCCGTCTCTTACTTATCGAATGCTTACTCTAAGCCATACCTTATTATCGTGGCCCCTAGCATGACAATCATGATATTTTATTTTGGCAAACGGTGTGATTAAAAATCCAAGTGAAAGTCCGCAGCGACCCAAACTCAAGGGTCGTAACAATTGCAGCCTTCTTTTCACGTGTACTTTTATTTGGAGCTAGCATGCAACATGAGGCAAGTATTCTCCACCCAGGTGAGAATGTGCACTGCACAACCTACGGCTACACCAGCTGCAGTGCGCAACATACAACAGCCCAAGCAAAAGCGAGGGAATACCACTTTACATCATATGTTGGGGCTAAAGTTGCACAAAATCACAACTTCAGTTTTCTTTTGCACGAAACACCATTTTTTCATGCAATTATTTGCAGAGAAGACAATATTACTAATTAGGATACCTAATAGGCCATTAACATATTGGGGCCCACCTCTAGGAGCCCAAGTCATGCTCAGCCTCTACTCAATGCGACCGACTCGTATGTGCTCCCACCCGTTCCACTCGATATGAAACCCTCGACACGGTTTGGAACCCACACCAGGGATTCAACGACCCAACGATTTGAATTGACCTCTTTTTAGTTGAATTATGGTTGAACCAAAGTTCAATTGGGCACAACAATAACCAACTTTTATCTTTGTTTAGGCTGGAGGAAAATTTTGACAGATCGGACCACCTGCCCCGATGAAATGCCGGAAAAGACCACCTCTCAATCCAAATGCCAAAAGTATCGTGGCGGCACGGCTGGCCAGGCGACGCGTGGAGGTTGCCGCCATAGCCAGTGGCGGCAGGCCTTGCCGCCATAGGGGAATCATGCAATCCATTTTCTATACAAACATAGTGTCTACCGGAGCTGAAAGTGCAAAAAACAGTACCAAATTGGCAAATACCGAGAGCATGGAAATCATAGGAGTCAGCCTAGGAATCAATTAGAGCTGTCAGGCAGCGGTGGTAGGCCCGCCCATCGACGGAGCGTCTAACGGCAGGCCACCAACCCAATGTACCGCCATTCCCGGTGGCGGCATACGCCATGTGTCGCCTGGTCAGCGTGCCACCACGTTAGTTTTGGCATATGCACTGAGAGGTGGTCTTTTCTGGCATTTCACTGGGGTAGGTTGTCTGATGTGTCAAAATTTCGGCTAGAGGATCATGCAGATGTTCCGTTCAATGGAAAGGAGATCGATGATGGGCAATATGAAACCGTTTTCTAGATTTCTACAAGCTGTTGTGCTACATATTTGTGGTTAACTCCTTGATAAATTTCAGCTTGGTTTAGGCTTTTGAAGGTGGGCCCCAATTAGTTAATGGCCTATTAATTAGGCTCTCTAATTAGTACTATTATGTTCTCTGCCAACAATTGATGAAAAGTGGTGTTCTCTGCAAAACAAAATGGAAGTTGTGGTTTTGTGCAACTTTAGCTCTAACATGTGGTGTGAAGTGCTATTCCCTCAGCAAAAGCATACAACAACCCAAGCAAATGCAAAAGGAAAACTCGTGCTAGGGTAGGCTCCACCGATGTGCAATGCATGCATCCAAAACCGGGCCGCGGCCGTTGGTCTTCACCAAACCGATCGATCTAGCTAGCTACACATGATTTGCTTCAGTGCAACAACGCTGCGACCGAGACGCGCCCGTCCTCGCGAACCGCGACATCAGCCTGTTGTCACGTCCTCGTTCGGACTTTTTTGAGATTCTGAAATGTTTTTTCGGGGGCATGAGCACATATCCTCCTATGTGCCAAATTGAATTTCGACAGACTTAGATGTTACTATATTACATTGGTGATGTAAGCATGCACGATGGCAGAATATTGCATTCAAGACGATTCATTATGTGTTCAATAAGACATTTACTGTAGCATAATGATCAAAGATTGTACAGAGAGGTGGTAGAGAAAATCACGCGGCAAATCAACACAAAAACGCCGTGCTAGCTTTATTAATTGTACGGAGTAGCAGCGATGCAAGAACGATTACAGACGCTGCAGCAAGTACTGAAAAACGCTGTAGCGGTGCAGCTCCTACTGTTTCATCCAATCCTCCTGCAGCATGCGATATCCTTGCGCAAACCACGCGGCATGGAAGCAATCAAGCAACCTAGCGCCTATAGTGTCATGCAGACATGCACGTGATGTGCCGTCGTACGCCGACATTGTGCAAGTTGCGATCGCACACTAGACCATGAAGCAGCTTAAATAGAAGGGGAGGGCGCGCGTAGACAAACTAAGAGCACATCAGAGCTATAGCAGAGCGAGAGAGCCAGCCGATCGAGCATAGAAGGATGAGGGTGGCAGTGGTGGGTGGCGGGGTAAGCGGGCTAGCGGCGGCGCACGAGCTGCTCGCCACGAGCGGAGGCGGCGTGCGTGTGACGCTGTACGAGGAAGACGACCGCCTCGGCGGGCATGCCAGAACGGTGGCCGTCAGTGACGGCGCCGGAGGCGAGGTCCAACTCGACCTCGGCTTCATGAGCTTCAACCAGGTCGCTTCATGTTTCTCAATCGATCATCCCGTGGGGGGTTTTGAGATTTAGATTCTCAACTTATGTGTTATGTCCATGTATATATACAAATCATTTTGCTAGCGAGTGCATGAGAAAACTCTATATGGTCACCACTAACTGTTACGTTTTTCAAATGTGTTTATACCTCATATACATACAGATCATATGCCGCGACACTTGTCTTGTGAAAATTGCCCCGTTATTCACATGGAAGAAAACATCATGGCTTTTGATGGAAAAAAAGATGAAATTTTCGGAAAAAAGTACACATAAACGTTCAGCTTGTAAACTGCATGCGCTAGTGTTGGGTCTTTTTTTTCTTAGATCTCGCACAGGTTTTAGACGTGTATTCTTGGATTTTTTTAGGAAGGTCGCAAATATTTATTTTAAATACTACATTGGCTAGAATTTGAACCCATAACCTTGTAGGTCCGATACCATGTGAAATTGCATGCGCTAGCCAGTTCAACCAAAAGACCAATCTATTCGAGGAGGACTAGCCAATTATATTCAACACAGTTGTCACGACGATGCTGTTTACAAGGCTTGTGAAAATTTCTCTATGGTTCATAGGGTAGAAAGCACTATGGCTTCCGGAGGAATGCAAAAAAGTTTGCAATGCGTTAATACCAAAAAATTGTTCATGTGTAATAGTTAGTTTTCATTAGGTGTTGTGATGTGTAGTTGTGTTTTACTCGTAGTTTAAAGGTAGAAAATTTTTCATCGGTACCGAGTTTCTACCGCCTTTGCCTCACACGCAGAGCATTAATCAATGGTGGGAGGCTTTCCTTGCAACCCTCGACGTCGGTCCAATGGCTATTTTTTTGTTGAGCGGGACTTTCAGTAACCGACATGAAAATCGAAGTTCTTGTTACCTCCAAAAAACATTGCTACCGCTAGAATAAATTCGAATGAGTTTAATTTTAACTTTAAAAGAAGATCAAATAATAACAAATGGGATAGGTGGGTGTGGTGGCAAGACACACTGGGGTTCGTGGGTTTGGTTTCTTCTCCCGGCACCATTATTTGTTGGAAAGTTCACTCTCTATGTAGGTGGTGCTTCCCAACATAAAAATGAAAACTATTTAGCCCTGAAGAAAAATATTTATGATGCAGCGAGTGGGGTTTCAACCCCATGGATGGTTGTAGGCGCAAATCGCTGACCACTACACCGTGTAAGTAGTATGGGGGAGTAAGGGTATCAATTATATTTATGTATAGTATTAAAATTTTGAATTCAAACAACTCAGATGGTAAAATACCGAGAGCTCCGAGATTCGCAGTAACCAGTCATTCTAATGCCTACATAAACAAGTTGCTTGAGATAAAAAAAACCTTGCACATGACATGCCTAGATCTCGGGAAATCCACTTTGACTCATAGGTGTAGATGCACACACTATTTAAAAATCTATTTCAAAATGTCTAAAAATTCTGAAAAAAATATCAGGGTGTACTTCTAGACATTCTATGTTCACGCACAAAGTTTCACAGAAAAGTATTATTTTTTGTGGCCAGTGTAAAAATAATAATTCGACGCTCCAAAATAGCTTTTAACAAGACAATTTTTAAATCTTTTTTATATAGTGCACACAAAATGTTTTTTCATGCCAAACTTTTGTGAGCTAACATAGAATGTGAGGATACACACTTTTATTTCATTTTTTTAAAATATTTTGAAATAAATTTAAAATACATTTGTCATAATAGGTGCATCTACACCTATGAGCCAAAACAACATGTCCAAAAAAGTAGTACTACTGTTATAATATAGGGAACTATAGTTCCAAAAGCTTAAAAAAACATATATCAAACTAGCATTTGGCAGCCTAAAGATGCGGCTGCTCCACCTCCTTGGTGTACTGCATCTCACCCTCTGCTGGATATAGCAAATTTTGCAGTATTAACGAAATTTTGAAAAATTTCAATTTTTTTGTCAAACCAAAAGTTTAGCGATTAAATTAATTTAGCAAAACTAGCTTACAAGACGTGAAGTCAAAATCAGGACAGTTCGTATAACCACATGTGCCCTCCACTACCACTAGACTAATGCGAAATAGATGTTTTTATGCTTGAATTCTGTTTCTTAAAACTTTAATGTACGAGAATTTTCAAATATGGTAGAAAAATTGGATCGGTATTAAGTTTTCTCGTATTTTAGCGAAAATCGTTATTTCACTAAATTCTTTCAAAAATTTGATGAAATATTTTTCACTTCATAAGACACTTCTCCCTATAAATCGAAGCAAAACCCAAATCTTCAATGCCAGCAATTCCCTGCATAGCCCAAGCCGTACCCCTCCTTCCTCCCCTGACCCCTCATGAGGTCTATTCATTGCCGGTTCGGGGTTTTTAGAGACCCAATGGCGGACACCATGAATAGGTCCAACAGTTTGGAGGAAAAATCGATTTCATACATATATTAAAAAATGTGAATGCATAAAAATCCAATAAATTGTGATTGGCAAATAACACCTGGTAGAAGAAAAGGAGAGATGACACCTGAACGTTGTAGTAAATTAGCACAAATCTAGCTCTCCAAGCATCCAAGACCACATGATAAGCTATGTAAGAAAATAATATCTGATAGAATAGAAAAAGAGAGATGACACCTGAACGTTGCAGTAAATTAGCACAAATCCAACCATCCGAGCATCCAAGACCGAGTGAACCGCTAATGCAGCAGCTACAAGTATTGTAAAAAAAAAGATAAATCACTCGCCGGGTTGGGGTTGAGAACGCAAGAAAGTAGAGGATAGAGCCGGTGCTAATAGAAATTAATTCAAAGTTAGATGCGCTCCTTCCGTTTTTGTATGCCCAAACATTGACTAACAATTTGATCAATAAAAAATAAGTTATATAACACCAAAAGCATATTGTTGGAAACATCTTTCAAATATCAATCCAATCGTATACTTTTGGTGACATATATGAAAGTTCTACCCCGAAATGTGTTGCGACCTCGAAAAAAAATATGAAAACAGAGGGAGCCGAAGAAGATTGATCTTCTCCCACTTCCTTCTCTTAGCCCCTAGCAGGCGCTCTGTGCCTCCGTGCGTGATGCAATCGTTTTGGTTGGTTTGAGATAGTTATCACATGTAGGTGCAGATTGGATATATGGGCCGGCTTTGTTTCGGGAGTGGCTTCATTTCGGCTTTGTACCGCAGTCCTGGGTATGGGCTCCCAGCTTGGTCGGGCCTGGCTCTACCGCCTGCCTTCCCCGCCCGTTCTGCTTCGGCCACCGCCCTGTGCTCCAGTGGCCGCCGCCTCCGTCGTCGCCGTCATTTCCTGGCCTCCAGCACACGCTCACACACCGTCGTCACCACCAACGGCGGCCGTCGCCGCGATGCGTCGAGCTGCCTTGAACGTCGCTGCCTCGCCTCAAGCGCCTGTCACTCTCTTTCCTTGCCCCAGGTCTCCACCACCTCTCCTTGCCGCCGCCCGACGCCGCCGCGTCACTCCACCAGCCTGCATGGACGCCCAGGAGGCCGACCCTGGTGGCCCCAAGAAACCACGGCGGTCACTTTCGGCACCGATGATTCTGCTCGACCCAATGCGTGTCCGCGCCAATTGGATTCGGTTGGTTGAATCTCTGTTCTCTGCAAACTGATGTAGTGTAGGAGTAGTTGATATTGGTGATGCGATTCCAGATTAAGATCTGAGCTTTACATATACGTTTGCCCATTTGGATTAGTCTTGTAGAGTTGCAGTCATTGTTTCCTAGTTCTGAACTTTTTTTTTTTGCGAACGTTCCTAGTTCTGAACTTCACCTATCCCTATTCCATTCAGTTTACTCCGTTTGGTAAATATCTAAACATCGTTTTCTACTTTGTCTGATACAATCAGTGATTGTTTGGGACAACCCGGTGAGCATCTTGGATTGTTGAATCCTACCTGCACATGAAGCTCTTCCTAGGCACGAGCTGAGCGTTCAATCTTATTAATGTGCATGTTTGGTTGTAATTTTGACTAAACATGGAAGGATCCTTGCAACTCTAAATTATATGATTGAGTACTTTTTTTTGTTGCTCATTAAGATTTGTTGTGCCATATGCATCAAAATAATGCAGGTAACATATCCCCACATGATGGAATGGTTAGAAGGGCTCGGGGTGGAGATGGAGAGATCAGACATGTCGTTCTCAGTGAGTACAAATCATTGTGGCGGACGAGGATGTGAGTGGGGCAATGGCAACGGTATCTCGAGCCTCTTGGCGCAGAAAGCCAACATACTGAAAACCAGTTTTTGGCGCATGGTCTGTGAGATACTCAGGTTCAAGAAAGAGGCTCTGATGTAAGCAGTCCAGTCCATCAGTTCACATGTGCATACATAATACTTCCATTACATATATCTATGCCTTGTGTTCATATATGATAACAATTAATCTGCTTGTCTGATCTTTGGAACGAAGGTACCTGGAGTACCATGAGAATAACCCTGATCTGGACCGTAGCGAGACATTGGGGCAGTTCATTCAGTCGCATGGATATTCCCTCTCATTCCAAGAGGCTTACCTTGTACTGCTTCTAATCTACTTGCTTATGCCTTTTTTCTAGCGTATCGAACAACCCTTTATTTTTGCAAAATCTAACATCATAATTTCTCTACTCAATTTATGATTTTTCATGTGTTTTTGGGCAGTTATGTAAAAACTGTGAAGGGAAACTACAATTTCCTATAGTATGAAACTTTTTGATAAAAAATTCAAATTATTATAAGTAAAATCAGTGCAACATGGATGGGTATAGGGGGTGGTAAGGCCAGCTGGTTATGTTAGCTTGTAGAAGTTTTTGAGTGTGCAAACACACTGTGTCTCGTTTATGCAGTTTTGAAAAATATATACTTGGTGCAGATTCCGGTCTGCGCAGGCAGTTGGTCATGTTCATCACAAGGTGTTTTGAGCCTCTCGGCTTTCTTCGTGCTGTCATTTTTCCGTAACCATGATCTTCTTCAGGTGCCTAGCAAAACTTTGTATACATGTTCCTTTCCTCTTGCATTTGAATGCTTAATAGTTAATTTGTCTTTGAAAGCTGATGACTATGTCGCTGCACTCTCAGCTGTTTCGTCACGCCCAGTTGCCCACTGTCAAGGCTTGTTCGCAGTCGTATGTAAACAAGGTAAAAGGAGAATTGGAAAGCATGGGCTGTCGAATAAAAACCAGCTGTCTGGTAAAATCTGTTTCAAGTTTTGATGGAGGTACATGCGTTATTGTTTGTTTATTGTTGCCTGTACAAACATTGTGGGTGTCATCATATATATTATTGATCCACTAACTAAAACAATACTCTATCTTGACAGCTGGCTACAGGGTCTTGGAGAATGATGGTTCAGAGGAAACATACGACAGTGTCATCCTTGGGGTCCGTGCACCTAGTTCTCTCAAAGTACTAGGAACTGAAGCTACACATTATGAACTGAAAATTCTAGGTGCCTGTCAGTATGTCCAAAGGTGAAACCTGCCTACTATTTTCAAATGAACGCATCAATAGAGTTTGATCTCATCTACTAATTGTCTGACACATAGGGACATATACCTCCACTGTGATCAAAATTTGATGCCCCGAAATCTGTCGGCATGGAGCGCCTGGAATTTCCTAGGGGTAACTAGTACCGGGTTTTCTGTTACTTACTGGCTAAACCATATTCAGGTAACTTCCCTACAGCAAGATTTTCATCACGATATAACACGCTGTAGAGCAGGCTGTAGCACAGAATAGCAGCAAAATAGAAGCTTAAGCCTAGCCCCTTTAGCTGTATGAATGGATTACTTAATTATTAACTATGGTATATTTGTTCTTTTTTTTTTGCACTTCTAGAAAATTGAATCCATCAGGCCTTTCCTCGTGACACTCAACCCCCCTTGTGTTCCGAATCACGTACTGCTTAAATGGTCTACAAGCCTTCCTGTTCCGTCTGTGGCTGCGGCGAAGGCTTATCTTCAGTTTGATCAGATCCAGGGAAAGAGAGGAATATGGTTCTGTGGGGCGTATCAAGGTAATCTGTTTCATGAATTCCAGTTTGTGGATTAGATGTTTGTTACAAATTGCATTTAGATGTATGATATACTTTTACTACATTACTGAACTTAGGTGTGAAATGAGCTAAAGAACATTAGGTCTCAAATGTCTCATCTACCTTGGATCGCAGGTCATGGATTCCATGAAGATGGATTGAAGGTATCTGCATGCACAAGCTGTGCATTTTGTCATTTAGACCTGTCTTGCATTTCCTCTCGGCGAATCTTGTCACCGCTTTCCCATGCCGGAAAGGTGGTCAACAAAGATGGAAAGAGATGATGGCCATGCTCACGCATTGTCGGCCCAATCTCCACAAAGAGAGCGGCAAACTGGATAAGGCATTTGCTGCACGAAAACATCTCATTGTTTATTCCTAGACAGCAGAGATAGAGTGCCCCCATCGAACACCATTGTTGTGAGTTGACAGCTAACCTGGGCACAACTGACAAGTCATGAGCTGACAAGCCATCTTGATTCTTGCCAAAGATGACAAGGACACAAGTCAGAAACTATGATTAGAGCATTACTAGTTTATTATTCCCATTGCTTAGTGATCAAAGAGTTTGATCCCTGTTTAGAGACATGATGTTCTATTAGACTGTAAACAACTAATCTCTAACAACGCTAAACATACCTAATCCTATCATAACCATAACTAACCATATTCTTGCTTACCTCTAGTAGGCTTATGGCCCAAGCTAGCTACTAGATTTCCAAGCTTCTCCTTTATTCATCTATGGGGGCACCACCCTGACATATATGATTTTAGTTTCAGTGGCATAATTTAGATTTACTATTTGATGAAATAGTTATGTGAGGTATTTTTATGTTGGCCATATTGAATCGATGCAGTCTGGGAGAGCAGCAGCTCAAGGTTTGCTTGGAAAGAAATGTGAGCTTATGCTGAACCCAAAGCAGATGGTTCCATCATGGACCGAGGCTGGGTCACGCCTTGCTGTTGCAAGATTTTTTAACCAGTACATAACCATCGGCAACTTGATGTGAGTCCTTGTATGAGTCAATGTACTACGTCGCATCTAATTATGAATATTTTTAACCATGATAGTTTTGTGCAGATTGGTCGAAGAAGGAGGTAGTGTGTTCAGCTTTGGTAAGGCTTGCGACAAATGCCATGTGAAATCTGTCATACGAGTTCATGACCCCTTGTTCTATTGGAAGGTAATCTTCTCTTCTCTTGTTCTGCCTACACTTTTTCATACTACACTGCAATTGCTTCATCCAACCTTCTCATTTGAACTACATGTGTTTATCATGGCTCTCAGGTTACAACAGAAGGGACCATTGGCTGGGCAGAAGCCTATATTAATGGATGTTACTCTCTTGTTGACAAGAGAGAAGGCCTTCTGAATCTTATCCTGGTAAAACTATACCAAAGTCCACGAGCTTATCGCTAGAGCTATTTCTTCTTCATTTCAGATCAAATCCACGATCCATTTCTTTGCAGATTCTCATCGCTAACAGAGATGCGCGTAGGAACCGCGGCATTGCCAGAAAAGGGTTCTGAAAACTTCATTTCTCAATTAAATTCCTATGAATTCTTTGATAAAAATGACGTGGTACCTGAGAATCTATGCGTTTCTGACTAATCATGTACGGAGTATATGATTTTTTTGGGTGTGCAGGGCTTGGACACCCTTGCATGCAATAGCTAATTTGAAATATGCTAAAAACTTTCTGCGCCATGTCTCGAGGAAGAACACTGCAACACAAACTCGTCGAAATATCTCTCAGCACTATGATCTTGTCAGTACCCATCTCTCTTCTTTTATTATTACATTCCATCTGGATTAAGATACCTAGTTGATTAGGTCAATTGTAATACCATAGTTATTGCCGATCTTATTGAGTTGAGATTTTTGTTTTCCGAACATATCAAAAAGATTTGTTATCATTCATTACTTTCCACGCTTTTATAATAACAAACCAAATAGTACTGATAGTTCCGTCTTTTTATATATGTGTGCAGAGTAACGATTTTTTCAAGCTTTTTCTGGATAAATCGATGACTTACTCTTGTGCAATTTTCAAGGTTTGTAAATCTTGTGATTTGTTCTGCAGCTTGTAAATGTTGTAGCGTAATTTTATTAATTCATGGACTAAACTTAAACTGGTAGATGGAGGATGAAAGCTTAGAAGCAGCCCAGCAACGTAAACTTAACCTTCTAATCTCAAAGGTAATACTGCCATATCTCTAGAAATTGTGTCATCATATTGGTTACTAGTTAGAAAATGTTGTGAACATGATCTGATGGTACTTCATTCTTGCAAAATTCATGTTTAACCAAAGGCTAAAGTCGAGGCGGGGCATCATGTTCTTGATATCGGTAGCGGCTGGGGCAGTTTAGCTATACAAGTGGTTAAGCAAACTGGCTGCAAATACACTGGAGTGACTTTGTCAGAGGAGCAGCTTAAATACGCTGAGAAAAAAGTAAAAGAAGCTGGCTTAGAGGTTAGTTCTATGTTACTCCCTCCTTTACGCAAGACCTGTCCAGTTTACTAGTTTAGCAGTAATTAATCACCATTCCACCATATGTGTTCATTGATAAAGTTTAGTGCGAGTATTTTAGCTTTTTTATCCTCCAGACCTCCACCCTTTACTTGGGTAGGGTGAAAGTGTAGCTAAAAATTCTACCGTCAATTGTTTTTATTTTTTAGGAGCACATAACTTTTCTGCTGTGTGACTACCGTAAAATGCCACCTTGCAAGTATGACGCAATCATAAGCTGGTAAGCATTACTAACACTATTATGGATGCGCACTGTGACTTGGACAATACCCGTGTTTACATATTCCTCTTCTGTAAATTAAACTAGGAAGTTTCAGCGCGGCGACACGCCGCGCCCGTTAAGTTAAGTAACATTTTTTATGATGAGATATCGATTTTTTTTTCATCGAAAAGGAAGAAGGCCGAGGGGACAGCAGCTTTCCTTCGGGCTTTGCCTGCTGTAATAAAGAATTCCAGCAAGGCCCAGGAAAGGGTTGGCAACAATGATGAGATTGTGAGGTGAAGAATAGAAGATGATATTGTCTCAAAAAGAGAAAAAAAACTTGAAACATAGAAGTTACACAAATCAGCTGTAGTTCAAAGGGAAAACACATAACACTTCCACATCGATTACAGGCTGTAGAACATAACTGCCAGCCAACGTAGGAGCAAGCCAAAACACTCAGAAACAACCATTACTGATTTTGGACTTTCCACTACAAAAAACTCATGCGGACACAAGCTACAGCTGCTACATGATATAAGTAGGTCCAATCAATTCTTCGAATACTGCCATCACGAAGTTGAAAATTCCTAACCAAGAAGAGCACCTTATATACCTCAGCATGCAAGGTCCCTCGATGCTTCTCCAGCAACATGATTTCCGAATGTAACGCGAAAGCCACACTGTAAAAATATTAATAAGTGCTGAATTACTAATCAGTATTATTCAGTAAAATATAAGTTGTGATCTGACACAGGAAAAAATGGACACGCGAGAAAATACACACTAAGACATGAGTCCCACTGTAAGACAATTAAAAGAATCCTAAGAAGAAAAACATCATGGCAAATGGCAAATGCATCCAAAATAATGCTATTACAACACCTTTTAGCCGCAGAGTGGTCCTGCAGATGAAAAGTAGTCAAAAGGAGCAGTATTTAAATTGGTCTGGTTGTACGGTTACAGGAGAGATATGAAGGTAAACTTGTTAAATTGCTTAATTGCAGCTTTACTAAATCGAAGTCAGTACCACTTGAAGATGAAAGTACGAATTTTGTTCATGAAAGAGGAATGGAATTAGACTTTAAACATTACTCATAAAACCGTAGTAATAGATGGTGATGCATATATTATGCACAAACAAATCAATGAGCACACAAATAAGTACACAAACCTGAAACAGAGGACACACAAAGTGAACATACATGGCATAGACTACCATGAGCTAACTTCTAAAATAAAGAACGGCAGGAAACTGAAACACCTCATCAAAAGGCAACCCAACAGAAATGCTCTCTAAAAAATAATGGGTAAAACTCTGACCGCATCTTTTATGCAACAAAGTAAATATACTTTAACTTGCATCTATATGGAAGTGAGAAATTCTGCTAATGAAGAGATAAAGAATGACACGTGGTTTCTGTCCGCATTGATATATAATATTACACTATGTAGCATATGAGCAAAGGATTAGCATGTCAAATATAAATTTATTCAAGCATATGACTTGGCTAATTTGATCAACACAACTTCAGATATGAATCGTATATATAGAACTCTTAACGAATAAGTAGCCAACGTTAATGAAAGGCAGTTTTATCCATTGTAATTCACCCATCCACAATTGCATGGACCGTCACACTGATTGGTGATAAGGTTGAATGCTACTTTGCAGGAAAACTCCGTCCATTAATTTCTCAATAGACCAAAGTTTTCTTTTACTCACGGATAAGATAACTTTGATCAGAAAGAGATAGCATACCTAGCTTTCATCGCAAGGGACCAAGAAGCCATGGGCAATGTCTTCCGCACAATGTATATATAGAATTAGAGATGCGACGGTGACCAACCGGATGCGCCTGACTATACTAAGATGATACCTCACCAAACATTTTAGCACATAACTGAAAAAGGAAAGATATGAAATTATCCTTTGAGCAAAATGACCTGATGTGCAGAGTCTAAATTTACTCCCCACGGTGATTACAAATCTATGAAGTCGAAGACACCTGCACCAAGAACTGGAGAACTCACCATTGAGCATATCACTTTCAAACAGTTATCTGCAAGACAAAAGCAGAAAGTAAAAGAGCAGTGATGCTAGATAGCTACCAAGAAGTAAGGAACTAATAAATTCATTCAAGAAATGGAGTCTATTGGAATAGCCAGGCTGCTATTAAGAAGGTTTCTGATTTTGCTCCATGAAAATGAGTAGCAAATAATACCGACTAAATTGCATATGTCAGCACATGCTGTACAACTGAACTAACACTGTTACTTGTTGGCGCCATCATATTAGCTCTTATTCAGACCACTAACAGATGCATCATAGTATAGCCAGAAGGCCATTAAATAAGCAACCATATGTATACTTTACAGCCCTGGCAGATGGTGCTCCATGCTTTGATGTTCTGAATCAGAAATATGAACAGACTTCTAAGTCAGAACATGCTGGTTGAAACCTCAGATGAAAGAAGCAGCATTACATTAATAACAGGAAAATGAGCAGCTATAAGTAAGCAGATACGACATATTAAGTAGGCCAAAGTAAACAAAATATAATTAGTACTACTCCTACTCTCACCAGAGCAATGCATTTTTAGACCAAATTCTGACTAATCACTGAAATAGTCACCCTATTTAGTCGGCTAAGTTCATCGTTAGATTGAGCAGACAGTTAGCCTGAATGGACGACTTAACTGATTAACTAACTGACTGGCACCACATAGATCCAACATATAAAATGTAGATCTGCTGAGGCATGAGCTACTCTATAGAGCTAATTAAAATGTTTGGCGAGCATGAAGATTTCTGGAGTCAGGTCATGACTTTAGCATCGAATACTATACCTCGTAGTTGGTCGGGCTAGCTTGGTTCAGAAAACAAACTGACAACCTAGCTCTCAAAATTATGATTCGGTTTGATAAATGAAGTCACAAAATGATGTTGGTCAGTTTTGCTTCAGCAGATCGGGACACAGCTGTATCAATCAGATGTAAATTTCTGGAAAACGTGAAAAAAATTCTTCATGTACAAACGGAGTGGTATTCTCATTTCCAAATTGTTCAGAAAACCATGGATTCCTGGAGACCTACAGGCCAAGATACGTTGAGGCTCAGTCGGCAGAAGATACAGCCGACACAGCCCTCCGACAACGCCCTCCTCCAGGAGCAGAAGAATTTCCCCATGCAGGACCTGGAGGCGTACCCGGTGCACGACCTGCAGGCCGACCACGCCTCGGACGCGCATCACCAGGCGAGTGCAGGCACGACGTCTTGAGCATCGAACAGGGGCGGGCAGCGCGGCAGTACTCTGCCGCAAATAGGTGCGGCTGAGCTGAACAGGGGCGTGGCGGGACTCGCGTCCAGCATGGGTGGCCCAGAGCTGCGCGCGGTGCGGAGGAACTCCGCAGCGAGCAGGGGCGGGAGGGAGCTTTGGGCAGCGCGACGGAACTGCGGCGACCAAAGGCTGCAGGGAGCTTGGCCGCAGCGAGTTAGGCGTCACGTACCTATGGCGCGTCGCTGGCGTGCTATCCACCGAAACCTCCGCGCCCACCGCTCCTGGGTCGACTTCGTCGTCAACGGCTGCTCTCACTCCCTGGAGGCCGACGACACATCAAACGCGCATCGCGATGGCGGCCAGGGATAGCGGAGGTCGGCAAGCTTGACCGCCCCCACTCCAATCCGGCCGCTCCGCCGGTGACCACACGCACTGTCTATAGCCAATACATGAGGTCGGGGAGAAGAGGATGGCGGCGAGATTCTCATCCACGCCGGCAGCCGCCTCTGGACTCTGGAGGAGGGGAGAGCTGGAAGCTCCTCCACTGCGCTGCCAGGGAGAGAGAATAAGGGGGCGCCACCAGCAGCACCGCCGCCTCTTCGGCCGCCGACAGCAATTATCGCTTTCACCCAGCGCCAACCCGGCCGCCGACCCTCCCAGCGCGCCGCCGTCGATGCCTCCATGGGCCATGGCCTGCCAATTCCTCTCGGCTGAAGCAGCACGATGACGCGGCCAAAGCTGCAGGGGGCTGGGGGAAGCCGGCCCGCCTCCTGTGCCATGGCCTCTTGCCGGTGAGGATCTGTTCAACTGGAAGGTCCTGCGGCGCCGTGTTTGTGGGATGTTGGGTCAATAGATTGGTGGAGAACTCCACATAGAGACACGACGTGGAGACGGGAGAGGTCAGGAAATCTCTGGAGGATCCAGTCAAAGCGGTGAGGGGATGGTAACCACCGCTTTGACTCCCAAAACTGGTACTGTTAATTTGGTACTGTAGATGGCGTTTAACAGTAACCCGGATCCTGAGGTTTCAGCAAACTTGTTCAAATTTATTACAGTACCCAGTCTATCTACAGGACAAAATCTATACGTGGCTAATCCTGATTTGGTAAACCGTGAAGTGAACAGTAGCCAAATCAATCTCCTTTTAGCAAAGAGGGTTAGCTTTGATATATAGTAAATATCAGCGGTATGATCGAACATGTTGGCCATGAATACATGGACGAGTTTTTTGCCATCTGTGAGTCTCACTTGGCTGAAGATGGCATATTGGTCCTCCAGGTTAGTACTGCAGGATAAATATCATTGTCAACACCTAATCCACACAAGTCCTTAGTTAGGTTTACACGATCACAAACTAACCTTTATCTGCAAATACCTACTTGTGCGTCCAGTTCATCTCAATTGCAGAGGAACGGTACGAGCAATACAGAAAAAGGCCAGATTTCATAAAAGAATACATATTCCCTGGCGGCTGCCTTCCTTCTTTGGCCCGTGTAATGGCTGCCATGACCTCGGCATCAAGGTTCTGGTACGTTTCACATCAATCGATCGATGTTTGATTAATTGGTTACTTCATGCATGGTCATGGATGGATCTAGGCTGGCTTATTAATTACACTATCCCTAATGTTGTAGCATAGAGCATGTGGAGAATATTGGGCCCCATTATTACACAACTCTGATACACTGGAGGGACAACTTCATTGCCAACAAAGAGTAAGTATATAGTACATTCAATTGAATGCTCTTGTTACAGTTGTGACGATTTGTTAGAGTACGTCATGGGCCTGGGCCCGTTAGTCTTATGGTTTGCTTAGGGGTCAAGTAAGCCTTGCTTGGGAGTCAAGTAAACCTCTCTATATATGGAGAGGAGATGTATCAATGTAATCAAGCAAGAATTAAGAAGGAAATCCCTTCCCTCTTGCCACCGGCCGTGGGCAAGGCCCCCGGCCGGCCCTCTCGCGCCCTCGCAGCCCTCTCTCTCCCTTCCAAACCCTAGCAGCCACATAACACTTGGTATCAGTTTTCCCGGGTTCGATCATGTCCAGCCCTCCACCGAGTTCTTCCCACCCACCGCCGCTGCAATCCGACGTCCCCGCCGTTCTCTCCCCGGCGGAGATCACCGCAGCCCTCCGCGATCTCGCCACCGCGGTCCAGGAGATCTACCTCTACTTGGCTGGCCCCTACGGGCCTCCGCCGCCGCCGGTCTGCTGCTGCGTGGCGGCCGACGCACCAGGCGGCCTCCGCCGCGATCACCGGGCCGCTGCAGCCGCTGTTGCTGTCGTCGCCGCCACCCGACGCCGGGCTGCTGCAGTCCCCGCTGCCGCTGTCCACCATCTCCTCGGCGCCGGGGGTCCCTCTTCTCCAGCAGCCGGCCGCCTTCTTCCCCACCGGGACGCTGCGCGGCAACGGCAGCTGCCGCCGCCACCAACGCCGCCGCTGCAGCTGCTGTCCTAACCGACGCTATCCCTGCCGTTCGGTGGGCAGCCGCAACGGCAGCGGCAGCTGCCGTCGCCACCAACACCGCAGCGGCCGGCCGCTGCCGCCACCAACGCCGTCCCCGCCTTCGGCGGTGTGGGAGCGACCTTGGCCCCGGGCTCTACATCGACACCGCCCGGGATGCCCTTCCACCAGGTCTGTTTCCCTCCGTCGCCGTCACCGCTTCCGGCTTGGATCGCTATCCGCGACGTGTCGGCGGCGGTGAGGCTGCAGGCTGCTACGCGCGGCCTCCTAGTGCGTCGGCGTGTGCGGGAGATGCGTGATCTGCAGCTGCAGCTCCTCCAAGTTGCGCTTCGTTGCGCAAGGGACCTCGATCTCGTCCGCTGCGTTGGGGATCTTGGGCGTGCGGTTTCCCCCACGGGCGGCGAACATGCTGTTTTTCCCGCGGGCAGCGACCTCAAAGTCTGCGCCATCGACAGTCATCCGGCGGGGAGAAGGCATGGTCTCACCAACAGGAGCGCACCGCGTAGCACCACTACATTCCGCCGCCGGCCGCCGCGCGGGCTCCTTTTGTCCCGCTGGTTTCCATGGGATCCAGGTGGTTGTACGGGTGCACGTCCGACGGGCGGATGGGGTCCACTTTATGTTCAGGGGTCAACAATAAAGCGTCCCAGTCTATTTCAGGTTGAGAGTAATAAAACAAGCCGAGATGTAAAAGGCTCATTTTTAGGTGTTAGGGTTGTGTTGCGTCGAGTCATGGTTTGTTTAGGTTGCAGCTCGAGGACGAGCTCCATGTCCAGGTGGGGTGTAGTGTTAGAGTACGTCATGGGCCTGGGCCCGTTAGTCTTATGGTTTGCTTAGGGATCAAGTAAGCCTTGCTTGGGAGTCAAGTAAACCTCTCTATATATGGAGAGGAGATGTATCAATGTAATCAAGCAAGAATTAAGAAGGAAATCCCTTCCCTCTTGCCACCGGCCGTGGGCAAGGCCCCCGGCCGGCCCTCTCGCGCCCTCGCAGCCCTCTCTCTCCCTTCCAAACCCTAGCAGCCACATAACACGATTATACTGTTATGATTGATTACTCAGTTAGTAGTATTAATTTCTTATCGCTTTCTTTTTCTTGCTGCAGTCAAGTTTTGGCCTTGGGCTTTGATGAAAGATTCCTCCGTATCTGGGAGTTTTACCTCATATACTCTGCGGCTGCTTTCAAGTCACGAGCACTTGGAGATTACCAGGTAGATATGTATATATGTGTACATGTACATACGTTATTTCCAGACAGATGGAGATAATTTACTCCCTCTTGTCTTAAAAAGATGACATTATGGAAATCGGCATGGTCTCCTGCTCAAATATAGTAGTCATCAATTTCCACTGTAGCAAATCATAAAACTTGAACGGAAGTGATTTCTTGAGAAAGACCTAAACATGTGATTTTCACATATCAAATCAAAACATTTTATAAAGATATGAATGGTCAAAGTTTTAAACAAAATTTATGTCCGAACCTTCCCCTTTTTATGGAAAAGGAGGTCGTACTCCAGGTACTGATTGTGATGCCTGACTGGCCGACGTATTGCGTGCAGGTTGTTTTCTCTCGTCCAGGCAACAGGCGGCTAGCCATGTCTTGATGGCTAAAGACATTAAGACAACATATCCTTCTCCGTTCAGCTGTCGAACTGCTACTTCTCGATAGCCTAAGAACTTCTAATAATTCAATCCCAGAATGGTTCGTTCCCGGCAGCCTAATCACGTGGTTTGGTCATATATCCTCTAGCTTGTTTTAATCATGCAGTGTTCAGTTCTTCGTGACAGTGTATTGTTATCTTTCAATAAAGATGTACCATGTGTGCATGTGCACGCGTATGCAAGTGCTACATTATATATAGCCTGGTTACTAGAATTTGGGAAATGTATGGATGAAAGTGGTCCGTTGCTTTCATATCTATCAGAAACAGTTGATGTCCTGTTTCTAGTTTCTGATCTATTCTTTTCTTTTAGTTAAACGTCGTCACCTTTACTCAAAAGATGATAATTAACATATCCGATTGGACAAGCCCAATCAGGGATTAGTTCAAAGGAAGCTACTTCCGAAACTAAAGATAAAGAATGTTTTGCACAGACACATGCGTTGCCTTATTAGCCTTTGTATGAACAAAAGCAAATTTATCTGAAGAGTTGAACTGATTTCTCCCATCTCTTTAAACACTTGCCACAAGCCAACCTCCCCAAGACCAGCCTCTGAATCCCCCTTCTCTGCAAGCAAAAGACCATCCCTAGGGCAGCTCGTTTTGTTTGCTCTGCTTGTTCTTGCAAAATGAAGAACATCACCCTGACGTCCTTTAATTAATCATATTTCTCCGGAGGATTGTATCTTGCACACAACACAGGAACACAAGCGAGACATTAAACACCGTGAAGAAAGCTATATCCTCTTGAGGGAAATCGCGGCCGAGTGAAGCGACAAAACATGTGCATGCATTTGAGAATAGAAGGCATCACTCAATCAGACATCAAAACATCCATTTCTACCCCATCACATTAGCTCAAGTACCTACACATGCTCTTGATGTCAATAGTTCTTCCGTGCTCTTCATCCATGTCATCGATATCATCACCAAGGTAGTAAGAAAGAGATAGATCGTCATAATCATCGCACGAAGAAAACGGAGAATTGCAACAACTATCAGGATCGGATGGCAGAAGGTACTCATAGTCATCCACGTTGATCCTGGCTAACTTGGCTCCTAGGTTTTCATCCATCTTGATATTCCAGCAATCGTGCATGTTAAGATACTCTAGATGATGGCAGTTGTCGAGGATGGTTGTCAAGCCTTCATTGTCGAGTTTATCATTGACAATATGCAAGGAACGCAAGCCACACATTCTAGCAATTGCACGAGCTTTCCGGTCATCCTTAGGTTCAAAATTCCAGTGGTTGACAAGTCTAAAGTGCTTCAGGCCTGGGCACGCTCCCGCCACAAGTTCGAGAACTTGTGTGCGATTTAAGCACCATGAAAGCTCAAGCTCCTCAAGCAGAGAAAGCTTTTTGATTGTGTTTGCAAACCCTTCGTCGGAGATACAGTAGCAGTTAATGAGATGAAGGCTCTTCAGTAAGGGGGCCCTGCATGATATAATTAGCTCTTTAGTAAAAAACTCGTTCTCTTTGTTGAGCAGAAATGAAGACATGAAATTAACAACGGTCGGATGTAAAAGAGTAGTTCAGTGTGAAGCAGCACCAAAACGTCATATGCATAAGGCTGATTTCACCGTGTAATTCAGATAAAGCAGAGGAAATAGTATCCAAACAAATTTAGTGTTTACTGGAGAGCTGGAACAAATATTTTATTTGGCAACTAAATATTTGTTGCAATTTAGCATGAACAACCAAACATTTGGATACGTGGCATCAAACCAGAGGTGGGGTTAGGGATGAAGAAGAAGAAAGCCTTACTGCTCAGCGAGGAGGACGAAGTGGTCATCGTGGAGGTGCTCGCCGAAGAAGGTATGGCACTGCCCCGCGCTGAGCCGCAGGGCAGCCCGCATGATACTCCTGAGGCCGACTCGCCAGTTGAAGGGTGGAATATGATGAAAATCACGCAGGTCAATGCGTCGCCACAGCTCTGGCTCCTCTCGCGCGGCGCAGCGCCAGGAGCGGCACACCGCCGCCACGCCGCCGATGAGGAGCTCCGTCTGGTCCAGCCTGTGGAGGATGCACGAGATCGCGTCCGCGGGCAGCTCGGCCCAGTCCCTCCCACACGGCAGCTCCATGTGCTTGAACACGGAGACGTGAAACGCCGGGGCTTTCCTGGCTCGCCCCCGTCGTGTCGCCGGAGTGGCCGCCGGCGGAGGCGGTGATGACGACGACCGCATCGCGGTCGGGATGTGGAGCGCGCGGTATCGAGGCAAGGCCGCTTGCTTTTATATGGACTGTGGCGAGCTGTACGTGTGTGGGTCGGTGTCGGTTTCCTCGCAGGCATATGGGCGCTTTGTCTGTTGCCATTGCCAGGCAGAAGTTTTGAGGGCTAACCTACATGCAAGGGCCTCTGTAGATCTAATGACCTGGACATCAGCATGTATAGTTTTGCCAAAATAAGTTGCTTCGTGTAACTGTGGCATATTCAGGCCAGAGAAATCTTGTGCCGCATGCCAAAACAGCTTTGCATGCTCACGGCGTATCAGAGCTGTTGTATATGCCTTCTTTTCCAGCTCACCCAAAACATCGCAATCGTGGCGGTGAGAGAAAGGCGAGGATGAGTGCATCCATAGCGGCGCGTCGTAGCAAATTACATGTTTATTCAACTTCAACCGGAACAAAGCAAGTAAGAAAAAATAAAACATGCATCACTTGTATTTTTCGAGGTGGGTTCATCATCAACATCTATGTCCATCTGAGAACCAACCTCAGGTTGGGTGGTTAGGAGGATGGTTGTACCCCCAGCCCACCAGAGTTCAAACCCCGGGTTTGACATCTGTGTGTCTCATAAAGGCGGAATATTCTTTCAGTGGGAGGCGACGTTCCCGTCGACAGCGAGGCGCCTGTGGTGACTTCGTCAATTTCAAGATCCAATCCGCCGGCTCGGTCTTCCGGAGGTGCTCATAGGGGTAGGGTGTGCGTGTGTGCGTTCATAGGGGTGAGTGTACGCGCGTGTATGTGAGCGCCTGCGTTTGTACTGTGTTTCTCAAAAAAAAAAAAAAAAAACATCTATGTCCATCTACAAAATTTACAACAAGGAGGCAAAATTCAAGGACAAGATATTCACATACTATAGGAATAAAATATGAAAATGTGAGTGACTCACATTATAAGACTTAGCTATAGGATCACCAAAAATGCTACCATCACCATTAGATGATACTTCATCTTCATCTTCTAAAGATGACGTATCAAAATCCTCCGACCTGGAGTCATCAACGTCCATAGTTATTTTCTCATTGTCAATCCTAGAAGCCATAGAACCATCCATCAGTCCAAATAAAACCAACATCAGTGACCTAATTAACGGAGCTGTGTTATAGAACCATGTGTACATGCACCAACATAAAAACTTGGCTTGAAATTCATTGTTTAATGCAGATCAACAAAAAATGTCCCAAAAATTGATAAAAATTTGAACAACAAATTAAACCCTAAGCACACATGCGACAATACATCCTAGAAAGTACATGGAATAAGAATGGAATAACAGTGTGTCACGGAGGGCTAACCTTCTGGGCGTCGGTGGCAATCTGGACAGCCATGGGAAATTGGGATCGGCGGCTGTCCGCATGACCTCTTGCTCTGCCTTATAATGGACCGGCCTGTATGTCGACCGTGGGCAGGCGGAGGGTGGATGACTCAGACGATTGTCGTCGTATCGTTGTCGTGAGGGGAAGGCCAACGATCCACCAGATGCGGGAAGGATAGGAGATCGCCGAGGTAACCGGCCACGCCTGCTACGATCGACCGGGGTACGTGGAAATGGCAGTGGTGAGGGATCGACTGGCTTCAACAAGACGGAGGGATCAAAACCCTAGGTATGAATGACGGCCGTGGGAGGGGTGGAGTCGGACCAACGCCGGACGCCGGATCCTTGCCGCGATCGGGCGAACAAGTATCCACCGGAGTAGATCGAGATCGGAGATGGCCGGGCTAGTGGCTGCAACGAGCTGATCACGGTACGTGAGAATGGAAAGTGACAACCTATGACAACCACCACATCGATCCATCCGACGTGGACCCAAACAAAACCGGTACGTACATACACCGTATACCCTTTCAATAAGTACAAGGGTACAATCGATATAGATTTTCGGGGGCTAACCTAACCCGACCCACTATCGTCGGCGGAAGGAGCATGTGCATAATGGTACGGTTATGCAATTGTTTGCTTGGGGGCCTACGAAAGCACTGCTTTTAACTAATAGAGGTACCTTTTTCATTTTCGATACATAGACAAACAAACAAAAAAATATACATACATTTATCAGTATACGAGTGCAAGACTGCACACATGCACATCGGCTTACAATTTATGAGTACTATTTCTCTATATATTCTTGTTATGCGGATTATTTCTGTATCTATTTTTAGAGAGGCTGTTTCCTCCATTTGGTTTGAAACCTTGGCTCTATAGTACCATCCAACTCATGTAGAATATCATAGCTATAGAAAGGATCGTTATGAACCAAAGAATGGTACCATCAACCATTTTCTGTTGGCCAGAGCGGCGAAGGGACATGGCCATGGCAAAGTCAACCACCTTGGTCACGTCCGGCATAACCGTTTGGGCCGCCTTCAGCTCGCAGAAGCGGTCGGTCCATGCGGCCAGGAGCGGTGTCCTGGCGGGGTCGAGTGTCTTGATGCCCTGCATGGCGTGCACCCACGGAAGAAGGCTGCCGAGCACGACATCCACATATCCGGCAGCTTTGCCCCCAAAGAATGGCGTGGAATACTCTCTCAGGGCTCCCTCTAGAGCCCTCACCGCGGCGGCCCCTTGATTCTTCCCCTCTGCCTTTTCAATCTCCGTTTTGCCCCATGCCGCCTTGTGCATCGCGTCGATAAGCTGTGTGCACAGACACACACACGCCACAGATTAGAAAGTAGAACCATGGGAAAATGCCTCCAATATGATAGAATTACGTCGTGGCACCTAGTCTGAATACTGTAGCGCCCCAAAATACATATTTTCACACCTCTAAAAAATAAAAAATTCGCATGTAAAGGATGCACGTATGTATATGTGTGTCAAGTTTTATACCCAAATTCGAAAGTATGTAGTCTAGGTAAAAATCACAAGTTCCGGATGAATAGTCTAAAGAAAACTCCCCCCTCCTGAAATTTCTGTAACTTAGTGGTCGGATAACTATGTAACTTGAGGCTTGCTTCAGTTCCCCCTCCCCCCTACAAAAACTTGAAGGGATAAATTTTCTCGTGTGCCTTCTGCTAAACTAAGTTTAATCGGATTCCGCAGTACGAAGGACACCCGGAAACCGGAAAGAAAGGAAACACAATATATACCGTGTCATCAATGAAGTCCGCCCAATATTGAGCGGCCGCACGCTCGTAGCTGTCGGTGGGGAGGAGGTCAGGGCCGACCCCGGGGAAGACGTCGTCGATGTACTGCAATATGTTGGAGGACTCACAAACAGGCTTGCCGCCGTGGATCATCATCACCGGCTGCTTACCAGGGAGGAGCAGCTCGCCGGTGGTGTTCTCCTTGTTGGGGTCTTGCTCCACGTAGTGGTAGCTGACGCCCTTGAGGCGGAGCGCGAGTCGCACTCGCAGTGTGTGCGGGCTCGCCCACGTCCCCAGCAGCTTCACATCGTCTCCTCCTCCTCCTGCGCCGCCCATCCCTGGTGTGGATCAGCTGAAACTTTGCACAAAATGTTGTGTTCTTGGATCTTGCCTGCACGTACTACTTGTTGGTGTTTGGTTATTGTGTGACTACTCGGTATATATAGGCGAGCAGAGCAAAACGATCGACATACGAAGGTCGAATGTTTTGCGTGTACGTACTATTCGTCGACTTGGAAAAGTAACCAATTACGACCATATGCAGAGGTGAAAAATTAACCGTGTACAATGGTTTGACTAGTACAAGTACGAGCAAACTTGAGCCAGTCCATAAGTTGGCCTAGAATTGTGCAGTCCGTGAGGTGAAACCGCGTGCCGTGCAGCCTTGGTAGCCTGCCCAAGTGAGTGCGGCAAGAACCGTCACGACTATACATGCACCGAATTAACTCTTCAATTTTCTTTCTGCTCTCCAAGTGCCATCTTTTTATAACTTACACCTTTTTATTCATGGGAAATAAGTGTTACATGACTTACATCTGAAATCAAAAGAGGTATAATCACATCAGGAGGTTCATCGATCTATCCAAACATTTTGGATTGAACCTTTTGGTAACCTATCTAATTCACGAGCTACACAATTCATCTCACGAGGGTTGTATTCAACTGAATTTTCACAAACTCCGTTGACAAGTGGTAGCAGTCATATTTTTGTTGCGATTAAGCTCCATGTAACATTGTTGTCACCACCTCTGAACAGGCCTGCCCGAGTGCTGCGAAAAAATATTGGGCTCGCTTCAATGTTTAAGGTCCAAAGACCAATTTATAACACGCCAATAAGTATTCCCTAGGAGAAAATTGCAAAGCCACCACATCTGGGGCAACTACTACAAAAGACCACTAATATAAGGATATTTTGCAAATCGCCACCGGGTAGCCCATTGCAAATAACATTGATTTGTTTGGTTAGCCGTCTTAACTGTTGTTCTGATGTTGGGACCCAACTGCATGGCTGACGTGGCAGCGAAGCTTTGTCCTGTTCTCGGCGGCTGTGGCTGCCTTGGCTGGCATTGTGAAGCGCAAGCCGGCAAAGAGTACCCCCCCTCCGTGTCAGTGAGTAAAATTTCCCTCCCACCATTATCTATTGCATTTGTAGCATACCTTTAGGTTTCAGGGTTTGGGAACATAGTAGAAATACCAAATTGAAATGTGTTGGTGTTGGTGTTGATTTGTATCTTGGACGATAAAGTATGGGACGTTAGATTTCATTTCCAATGCCCTAAAGTTGAGTCCATTAATATGAACCGGAGGGAGTAGCTAAGTTTTCATGATTTTTAGAGGGATCTAAAAATATTTGAAAAATACTAACTATTTTTCATGAATTTAGAGGTGTCTAAAAATAGTTTTAAAAATAATATCTATTTTTGCATGAATTTTGAAGAATCTAAAAATAGTTTTTAAAATACTAGGTATTTTTTCATAAAATAATACATGGATCTAAAATAACTTATAAAATACTAGCTATTTTTCCTTGATTTTGTAGATGGGTCTAAAATAGTTTCAAAAATATTAGGTATTTTACATGAATTTTTAGAGGGATGTAATAGTAGTTTAAAAATATACTAACTATTTTCCATGAATTTTAGAAGGCTTTCAAAATGCTTACAAATTATCTTTCATTTAGAACCCTCTATGACCATCATCGAGAACCCTCGAAGGTCATCCTCGAGAATCCTCTAGGGTCATCGAGAACACACGAGGGTCATAAAGAACATTCAAGGGCCATCACAACATTACCATTACCACAACGGTAACAACATTACCATTACCATTACCACAATGGTAACAACATTACCACAACATTATAAATAGTTCAACACATACCCAATCATTCAAATAAAACATGAGGAAGAAATTTAAAATAAATAGACATAGTTCACTAATTCTTTACCATTACTACATGGCAAGTAAAATATTACACCTCATTCATCACAATTTTTCTTGATGCTCTACAACCTCTCCTTGTTACCTTCACTAACTTTGAGAAGATCAAACAACATGTAATTAATCTTCTTATTCTCCTCCTTCAAATTTTCCCATTCCTCATCCCATTTATTTACCTGAGCTTATCAACTCCATATATGATGTTTTCACTTCCTTTCGCATAGCCACTTTACTCTCTAGCTTATTCCTCCGCTTCTACATATCCCAACTCACTCTCAGCTTGTACCTTCATAAATTCAAGGAGGGCAAACTTTTGCTCCTCACTATTTTCCTTCATCTTGTCCAAGTCCTCCTCAACCACATTTTTATCAACTTGTTCCATGAATTTCTTCACAACATCTAGCATATTGGAGTACTTATTTTTCACTTTGTTGTTCTTCTTCTTCTCACCTGGCCCCTTGACCAACTCTATGATCTAATCGGTGCAGACTTTTGTTCTTGTTTTCCACAGTTATGAAGGAATTAACAGCGGAGGAGGTGAGGTGTGCTTTGGACAACATCAGGGACCTCAAATCCCCGGGATTGGATGGCATGCCCTCCCTCTTATATAAGAATAACTGTGATATTGTGGGCCACAAGATCATGGAGGGGGTGTTTGTAATAACCCAGAACCTAGGAACAACGAAGGGTAGATTTAGAAATGGGATGTGCATTTCATCGCAAAACGGGGGAAATTTTCGCGCCTTATTGCAACTAAACCTAAGAGGGATCGAGATTCTCTCTCATCTTGCACTTAGGGTTAGGCAATGTGAGTTAGGGAAATTTCGACATGATCTCTTTTGTATCTTGTTGATTTGGGGAATTGATTTCATTTGACAAGTGTTAATACATTTAACAATAAGCATTGAACAATATAAAATAGAACTCATAATTCAAACACAATTTATAAATTCAAATGACTTTGAATTTCAAACTGGATATTAAATACAATATTTAATTCAGAATTTAAACACTACATAAATCAAAAGCTCATGAACAAAAACTTGAGCTTTATTGATATCAACACAGATTACAAAGTCTTTACAATATTCTTGATACAAGAATTGATAAATAATAAACAGTAAATGAAAATAAAGATTACAATTTGCTCCTATAACTAAAACCTAAACTAAATGCTTGAAGAACATATTCTGGTCATATTCAACTTCAAAACCTCGCAAAACAGATCACAAACACTAGCCAAAATATAAGTGTTAGCTCAAGATTCAGTTTAGACAGCTTAGCAAGTGACACAATCTTCAGCTTGGACAGAACCAAGTCACAAGACACTTGTGCTTGTCCAAAACCAGGGACAAGACAAGATAGGATCAAGCAGCAGACCAAAACCGAGCAACTGCAGGGGGCTCAAGTTTCAAAGCATATGAGAGCACACAGCTCAAGTGTGTCGGGCAAGAACAAGCAAGGCAATGCAAGGGGTGAGTCATAAAGTGACCAGGCTTGTGTGTCATGGCCAGGGAAGAAGTAGAGACCATATAAATAGCACACAAACCCTAGAACCAAGTGCACGATCGACCGTATAAGATCACCGTGTAAGGGTGAAGCAAAAACAAGCATAGTTCATCTGTTCTTGAGCAAGAACGGAACCAGCACACAACTCCTCAAGCCACCGCGAGATCATGGTGACCTAGAAGATCATCCAAGCTCGGAGGTGAAGGGCCGTGAACAAACCCAAGTCCGCATCAACAAAGCATTACTTTCTAGGAGCCGGAACAAGGTATACCTAGTTCCCGGAAGAGATCCAATGGATCTAATCCATCATATGCATAAGCATGGGATGAGCAGATGCTCATATGGGTAAATCATCACTTGGTTTTCACCAAGGATTACCGCCACCAAAAGCCACTAAGACAGAAACCATCCGTGATACAAATCAGAGTGCACTGAAGCTAGACAACATGCACGGATGCACACTAACAAGATCACATGCACGGATAGCACCGAGAGATAGCATAGATTAGCAGCCTAAGACTACACGTAAGATCCTAAGCAAGCAACCATCGAAACCCTAGATTTCTTCACAGTGCAAGCATATTGGCATTCATACTTACTATGATCCCCTAATATGCAAGCAAAGTTGAGTAGCCAACAAGATCCAACCACTAGGTGAGCAACCGACCAGTAGCAAGGCTACCGAGGTCACATCACACTTAGCACCAAATAAGAGCAAGCCAAATAGACCACATCACTATCCGGTAAATGGATTCAGTAGTTTAATTGCTTGTAAAAGAATCATGAACAAAGAAACTCATATACAAGCAAGACATTTAAATCATCACCGCATAAGCAAGCTCATCATAATTAAGTAATCTAAGCATGAATTTATCACGGATCCATGCTAAGCATGACAACAAGATACCGTTAAGCAATACAACTTAATTCATAGCCACTAGAGCAAGTAAGTTAACAAACACGTTGATGCTTGAGCATCGACATCACCAAATAAGTGAACCATATAACCACGATAGTTAGCCAAGAAGTTAATCATCGACAAACAATTGATCAAATTGATCAATCATAGCAAGCCAAGCTACACAGAGAGTTTTGCCAACAAGCAAGAAATGATCCAATGGATCATTAGGTTGCGTAATTAGTACTCGAATCATATCACAGTGCACCTCCGGCACACACACAAGTGTCACAGTATGCATCACAAGTACACCTAGACAAGCAAGCATGATAGTCCAGGAAGCATAAGCAAGTCATAACCAAGCATAGCATGGAATAGATAGCTTTTGAGCAAGCACGAGAGAGCATGGCAAGTACAGAAGCATGCTAGGAGCAAGCAGAGAAGTAAGCACAAGCATAGATAGCAAGCAAATCGACATGTGCCGATACCAAAGAATCGGTAATCCGACCATGGGCTTGCAAGAAACCGAAGCTACGTAAGATTGCGCAACAGAGTAGTATGACTCTAGATGATCACAAGACCACAAAGAGCAACAGATCATGAGGAGGAAGAAGAACAATGGCAAGGGAGGCGCACGTAAGAGAAGGAGGAGGAGCAGAGGACCTTACCCGCGCTCGGAGGCGTAAGCTATGGCATGGCGAGGCGAGTGCCCGCGCGGCCATAGCAGCCGCAAAGCCGTGGAAGTCGCCGGCGTTACGCCGACGAACACCACCACAGCAGCACGAAGCATGGAGACGACGGCACAGCGCGGCGCAAGCGACCCGCGCCAGGTCGGTCTCGGAGGCGCACACGTCGACGACGAGGGCGAGAGCTCGTCGGAGAATCACCGTGATCGCCCATGGCGATTCTCCGAGAGATCCGCACCGAGGCGATTCGCCGAGAGAGGACGAGAGGAGAGAAACGGCTCGGACGGATCGATAGATCTGCTCGAGGCGGTTCTAGATCGGTAGGTGACCACGGCGGAGGAGGCCGGTGATGGCCGGAGCAGTGGCGGCGGCCATGGCGGCGACGCCATCGCCTCGTGGTCGCCGTGAGATTAGGGTTAGACGAGTGAGAAGAGGGCCGAGTGAGAGTGAGAGTGGTGGGCCGCTTCGGCGCCACCAAACCCAAAAGGGGGCCAGCCCTATTTGGGCCGTCCCTGGTTAGTCTATTGGGCTGGGCCCAATATGAGTCCAAGGGGTAATTTGGTCTTTTTCTAATTAATAAAAGATCAAAACTTTACCAAATTTTAATAAATCATAAACAACTCTAAAAATCCAATAAAAATTGGATTTATGAATGAAAAATAAATCTTAACCAGAATAAAATATGAAATGGAATTTATGAAACAAATTCAAATTTATGAATTTTCGAATTTAAATAATCACTTGGAATTTTCAATTATTATTTCCTTGTATTTAAAATTCAAGGAAAAATCTCAAATAAGTTCAAAAACTTATTTTCGAACATTTCAAAATGAGATTCTATTATTCCAAGTCATTTCTTTTGAACAAGAGAATTTTTCCAAAAAACTACTATATTCCCTTTTATTCCAAAAACTATAGAGGTAACTTTATAATTTCAAATTATTTTGGAATGACTAAGGTAATTACCAAGTAAAATCATGTTACTTTGGATTGTTGTACTTTGTGTGAATTACAATGATTAATACTTTTAAATCAATTGTAAATTACCGTCAAAGACATAAATCTTAAATACAACCCTAAATTGTAATAACTCAATGGGGTAAAGGGATTCAACATAAAAAAATACATCCATGATTGCATTATTTGGATTTTTATAACATTGTCCTTACCGGACAATGATGCTTCTTACGTAACCCGAGGTCCAGGTTCCATCAACCGCATTGAACCGCACTATCTCGCAGCTCCACGTGCAAGTTCACCCTTGCTCATGTCAACTTGATTATTTTTACTACTTTTAATGCAAAGCTATATACTTATCATTCCCGCATCGCAAATGAAATGTTAATTTCCAACTATGAATATGACTATGTGGCCGGCAATGGAACCATGGTATGTGTTGATATGGTGGAGGTTCCATTGCAATGGGTTATATCACCCTAGGATTAAATTACCAATGCCGTCCAGATGATTCTAGCGCCGTACAAATCGCGTTGACCATGAGATCTATAATGGCCTCGGGGAAGCCAGCCGTATCTTTTCCCTTCGCACGCCAACGGATTGGTAGAGCCGGCGGGGTGCCGGAGGCACCGCCGTAGGTTGGGATAGCCTTTTAAATCCCCATCCATTAGTGATGATGGCTCTACGATCTATGAAGGATTGTCCAAAGTACACCATGAGTAAAGCCGTATTATCTGGGGAAGTCTACCGGAGGTGTGCGGGTGGACAAAAGGGTGGGTTTGCAGCCGCGGAGAAGGCGGTGTGGGCTTGGATCTTTATACCCGGCCTCACACCAAAGGAAGTGTGAACGGGGGCAAGTCTCTCGCGGATGGCAAAAAGGGTGAGATCTCTTGTGGGAAAAGTAACGCACCTCTCGCGAGTGTATTAAATTGTGGCCGTCACTCCTTGTTCCGGGAAGGGAACTGCGAACGCGGCAGAAAGGAACTCCACGAAGTTCTGGTCAACCCGTGAAGACCGACGGGCATAGTTTTCATAATAAAAGCAACCTTTTGAAGAAATGTTTTCAAAACATGCATTGACCTCGCGATTTCCGATCAATGGTCGTAGCTAGTGCATCAAACACCTTTTATTCTTTTAGAACTTGCCGAGTACCTCTCGTACTCACTTTCTTTCGACACCCTTGCTAGACCGTGATCCCGAAGTGGAGGCTATCAACGATGGGGCACCGTGAAGGAAGCTACGAGCTGGTCTACGAAGAACCCGATCTTACCTGGCGGAGTGGAAGGCGTAGACTATGGGATAGTCTACGGACTCGTATGACACTGGAGGTGGAGGAGTAGTGACATACCTTAGTATCATAGAGCCGAGCAACGTAGAACTTACCTAAATAAGTTGTTGAGCTCTTTTCATCTTTAGTATAATTTGTAATGGTACTTTAGTAGTCTCTTAGGGTGTTCTCATAGGACTCGTGAGGATACCAACTTGTAAGACAATGTTTGTAATAAAGTATGGAGTGTTATGACCTGCAATGTTTCGTTGTACCACTCGAGGGATATGGCAATTTGTGAGGAAGCCCCTTCACAAAGATCATATCAACGACTTGTATACTACAACATGCAAGTGGTATGTCGGGTCACCGCAGCTGGTATCGTGAGCAAATGTTGCGACCTTAGGTTGGAAAAACCTAGTATAGGGAAGAAACCCGTAGGAGCCTAGTAGAAATAGTAAAGGATTCTCTAGAAATATGGTGGTTATTCACTTGAGAATAGCAAAACCATATATTTTAGTGCGATAATTCTTTATTATAGCTATTATGATGCATTATCACTACTAATATTCTCGCTTTTGTATACAGCCATAATGGCGAACACTTTTCCCAAGAGGACTTTGAGGAAAGTTGAGGGTTGGCTCGGTGATTATGATGGACCAATAACAGCTCTCCCGTGTGGGATGTCGAAGGAACTTCATTGCGATCCACGGATACCTGTTATCAAGTATACTTACTATGATGGGGAAATCCTAGCCAAGTGCAGAGTATCGGTCCAACTACCGGAAAACTGCCGATGAGTCGTATAATGCCATACGGAGAAGCCAAAACTATCACCACAGCCTACCATATGGGCCTATTCAAGGCAATCCTTGAGATAAGGCAAAGCACAAGTCGAAGAGAACTCCTATGTTCGGAGTTTTCTCATATACCTCATGCCGAGGAAGATGAGGATCCCACTCTTAATCATTTGGTGTTAGCCCACGAAGTCCCGAAGCTGCAAGACAAAGCACATGGATAGCTGTAAGTCTTTATTGACCACGATGTATCTTTTACACATGAAGATGAGAGGTGAGATTGACCACATGCTAGCTGAGTTCACTGGACCCCGATAAAGTCCAAACTCGGATGCATGACTTGAGGGCACAACCACAACATACTACACCTTTCTTTAACCCAGCATAGCTGATGTAGATTTGAGTGACCAGTGGTTCAAGAGAAATCTACCTACAAGAGACCCACTTACACCTAATTTTGTTCCGCACTATCCACATGTGTCAAGCATCATATGATACCGGATATGGGGGAGACCACTCATGGAACATAAATTGCTCGGAGTCACCGATTGAAAACTCGACGGGTTGGCGTTTCGGGAACCTTTCGGTGATGAGGAGGAGCCAATTCCATGTGATACCGGAGATGAGAGTGATGCGGTTAACCCAAATGTTAACCAACACTACGAGCAGGAAGAGAAAGGTACGGATTCCATTTCGTTAGATTTGGAGATGGGCATATCTAAACCATCGCAAAGACGAAGTAGGTGAGAGTTCTGGAACCAAGAAAAAGAAGAAGAAGAAGATGAGGGGTCAAGTGAATAGGAATCCTCCATGGATGACTCGGAGAAGAGGCACTCGTATTCCACCGGGGATATGTATGAGTCTTTATCTAGTTACTTTGGAATGACAGATCTCTGTCTCGGCACTTCGTCCGATTCAGATTACATACCTACTGGAAGGACCTTTGTTCCGGACGGTGTTCGGAAGACTAGTCGCTGTACTGGTTGGACCCCAGGGATGTACGCGGAGGCGAATGAAGACGATGAGGAGTAGAGCTTTAAGGAAGAATAAAGTAATCTAGGTGGTATTGTAATAGAACGTATTTTAAATTTCCGTTGGCTTGGGCTTGGAGCCAAATAAGTGGTTTATATATACCACATGTAATATAAGTTTGTGAGTGTGTTATGTATTATACGGTGTATATACATAATAAATGTTTGTTTTGGATTTGCTTCTTGATTTCATTGTGTGACTAGTATCGGGCAATGAGTTGAGCTCGTAAAACATTCGCATGGTGTAATTATGAGTAATCGCTCTTTGTTACGAGGACTAGGGGGAAATGGCGTTAGTAGAAACCGAAGAGGCTCGCAGAGAGCGGGAAGAAAGAGAAAAAGAGGAGGCAAGATGCAGCAGCTAGAGCAGAAAACGCACCACCACCACCACACCCAATGTTGCACCCGGACTTCCAACAAGTATATGAGGTCAATGGAGGAAGACAGAAGGCGTTACCAGGAAAGTCGAGCAAGAATATGCAGGATTTCTTTACCCATGTCATCAATGAGAGGGGTAATGAAGGCAAGGGAGTAACACTATCGGACTTCCAAAATGCAAGACCACTACCATTCACATCAGCTCCGTAACCAATGGACGCTCGAAGATTGGCTTATGGATACCGAACGGAAATTGAAGACCGTTGGTTGCAACGATGAGGAGAAGATCGGATATACCACTTATCCGTTGTCGTGACCAGCAAGCATCATGGTGGGAGAACCTTGTAGCAAGACACCCTCCGGATAAGGTATTCACCCGGGAGGAGTTTAAGAAGAAGTTTCGGGATGCTCATGTTCCTGACAGCGTGGTGGAGCCGAAGAAGAGGGAGTTTGAAGAATCGAGACTGAATACCGCACCAATCATGCAAGATGTTCGGGATTTCAATAGGTTATCCGGATATGCACCTGAAGATGTAGATACAGAGGAAAAGCGGAAGAAGCGGTTCATGAAAGGCATGAATCCATACATGAAGATGCAACTGAGGTTGGCAAGAACTCGCCGAATTCCAGGAACTGATTGACTCGGCAATCACTTTCGAGGATGACTACAGGCAAGTCCAGGAGGACAGGAGGAAGAGGGCTCGTATAGAACCAAGGAAGTACCCAATCAGTAAACCAACACCTGATCGAAGTTTCAAACCTCGATACAGACCTACTACCGGTAATCAATACAACCGAGGAGGTCAGAGTCAGAATCCAATCAGTCAAATCATCTGCAACAATTGTGGCCTAAAGGGTCATTTGCGTGAAGGATTGTCGAAAACCCGTAATCATTTGCTATGGTTGTGGGAAGGAAGGACACATTAAGCCGGAGTGTCCAAACAAGTCGTCTTGGAGTGGACAGAGCTCTGGAGGACGAGGTGGCAACAACAACAATAACAACAACAATAACAACAACCGCAACTACAACAACAACAACAATAAGAGGGGAAAGCCTTATGGAAAGCTGAATTGCACATCTTTGGAACAAGCGGAAGAATCGGATCAAACAGCTTTTAGGTACGCTAAGCATTCTTACTCATCCCGGCAAAGTATTATTTGATATCGGAGCAACCACATCATTTCTTGCATTGGAGTTTGTGGAAAAATTCGGGCTTAGATGTTCTAAGTTAGAAACCCCTATAACTGTCCTATCCGCGGGGGGAACGATCTTAGTGACCCACGTGAAAGAAGCACAAGTCCTAACCATATGTGACTCGTGTGTATTTCGCGGACCTATTAATCATACCCATGAAGGACATATCAGTCATCTTAGGGATGGATTGGTTGACCGAAAATGGAGCGGTGATTAACTCGTGGAGACAAAACAAGATCACTTCGCGACTCCATCGGAGGTAGAATTGTGTTCCAAGGAGATAAGTACAGTGAATTAGAGATTGGATTGGAACTCAACAGACTCGAAGGAAGTGAGAATTGAAGATATTCCCGTAGTGAATGAATTTAAGGATGTATTTCCTAAGGAACTACCGGAATGCCACCCGATAGAGAGATAGAATTCACAATCGACTCGATTCCAGGCACAAGCACCAATAGCACAACCACCATATAAGATGGGGCCAAAGGAGTTAGTGGAACTGAAAGCTCGTATAGATGAACTGGAACGTAAGGGATTTATTCAAGAAAGTGTGTCACCATGGGGTACACCAGCTTATTTTTGTGGATAAAAGAGATGGAGGAAAGAGAATGTGTGGAGATTATAGAAATTTGAACAATGTAACGATCAAGAACAAGTATCCTTTACCTAGAATTCAAGATCTTTTTGATCAAGTTCAAGGAGCAGGAGTCTTCTCGAAGATAGATTTAAGGTCGGGATACCATCAAATCAAGATCAAGAAGGAAGATGTACCAAAAACAAGATTCGTATCAAGGTATGGACACCATGAATACTTGGTTGTACCATTTGGACTAACAAATGCACCAGCAATTTTCATGAATTTGATGAACAAGATATTCATGAAGTACTTGGACAAGTTTGTGATAGTGTTCATAGATGATATTCTAATCTATTCCAAAGATAAAGAAGAACATGCCAAGCATTTGAAGATAGTTCTCGCAAACTTTGAGAGAACATCAGCTATATGCGAAGTTCAGCAAGTGCAAATTTTGGTTAGATAGTGTTGAATTTCTTGGACATGTCATAACCAAAGAAGGCATAGCGGTGAATCCAAGTAAGGTTCAGTCCGTATTGGAATGGAAATCACCTAAAAATGCTAAGGAGATACGAGGATTTCTTGGTATGGCAGGCTATTATCGGAGATTCATAGAGGGATTTTCGAAGATTGCAGGACCAATGACCAAGTTACTCAAGAAAAATACTCCATTTGTGTGGACAGATGAGTGTGAAGCCAGCTTCCAAACACTCAAAGATAAGTTAACCACAGCACTCGTGTTAGCAGGCTCTCGAACCGAGAAAGGATTACACAGTTGTATTGTGATGCTTCCAAGAATGGACTTGGATGTGTTCTAATGCAAGATCGGAAGGTAATAGCTTATGGATCAAGACAGCTTGAAACCACATGAACACAACTACCCAAGACATGATCTCGAGTTAGCGGCGGTGGTGTATGCTTTGAAGAGTTGGAGACAATTTCTATATGGATCTAAATGTGAGTTATACACTCGATCACAAAAGTTTGAAGTATTTCTTCACCCGTAAAGAATTAAACATGAGACGAAGAGATGGTTGGAGTTGATTAAGGATTACGACCTTAAGATCAACTATACCCCGTGCAAGGCTAATGTAGTAGCGTATGCCTTAAGCGAAAAAGTACGGAGAATCAACCTACGGAATGGGAGATTCCAAAGGAACTTCGGAAGGAGTTAGAAGATGCTCGGATCTTGTTTATTCAAGGTGATGCCAAAGGAAGTATAGCAACCATGAGGATTATGGATGAGATGTACTCAGATTTGAAATATGAGATTATCCGAAAGCAAGCGGATGATTTGTTCATTCAAGAGGAAATCAAGAGGATTGGCGAAGGAAGACCATCGGAATTCCATCTAGGGGATTTTGATTCATTATATTTCCGTAAAAGGATCCAGTGTACCGGATGATCCAAGTGAAGTCAATCATATTAAAAGAAGCACATGAAACCCCTTATTCCATACATCCAGGAAGTACCAAGATGTATATGGATTTGAAGGAGATGTTCGGTGGAACAACATGAAAAGAGGAATAGCACAATATGTCTCGGAATGTCATACATGTCAACGAGTGAAGGCGGAACATCGTAGTCCTCGCGGGATTACTCAAACCACTAGAGATACCGGAATGGAAATGGGATGAAATCGGAATGGATTTTGTCACTGGTTTACCAATGACTAATAAGAGGAAGGATATGATATGGGTAATAGTGGATAGACTTACCAAGAGCGCTCATTTCATAGCCGTAAACACAAAAGATACTCGTAGAAAAGCTTGTGGATATTTATGTGAAGGAAATTGTGAGTAAACATGGAGTACCAAAGAAGATAGTCTCGGATAGAGGTTCGATTTTCACATCAGCATTCCGGAAACAACTACAAGAATCTTTGGGATCCAAGTTGGATTTCAGTACAGAGATATCATCCACAAACCGGAGGACAAACCGAAAGAACCAATCGGATACTTGAGGACATGCTTAGAGCTTGTGCTCGAACTTTGGAGGCTCATGGGAGGATCATTTACCTTTAGCGGAGTTCTCATATAACAATAGTTATCGAGTAGCATTCGGATGGCACCGTACGAAGCATTGTACGGAAGGAAGTGTAGATCACCAATTTGTTGGTTTGAAACCGGAGAAAACAAGGAATTTACACCGGATTACATCAAAGAAAGACAAGACGTCATCGAGGTGATCCGGGATAGACTCAAGATAGCTCGAGTCGTCAGAAGAGTTACGCCGACTTAAAGAGAAGAGATTGGGAACCGAAAGTGGGAGACATGGTTTATTTAAAGGTTAGCCCAATGAAAGGACTTAAGAGGTTCGGAGTGAAAGGAAAGTTAAGTCCTCGATATATTGGACCATTTAAGATACTCAGTCAGAATCGAGGAACATCCTTTGAGTTGGAATTACCGGCACAACTAAGTCAAGTTCATAATGTATTTCATGTTTCACAACTCAGAAAATGTTTGAAGGCACCGGATGATCCTATCACATATGAAGAAATAGAATTGCAATCTGACCTAACTTATGTGGAAAGGCCTGAAAAGATCTTAGAAGTACAATGGAAGAAGTTAAGAAACAGGGCAATCAAATACTGCAAAGTGCAATGGCAACATCATCCTGAGCGAGAAGCTACTTGGGAGACAGAAGAAGAACTCAGGAAGTCTTACCCCGAGATGTTCAAGTACCAATCTTAACTTCGGGACGAAGTTTCGTTAAGGGGGAGAGGTCGTAATAACCCGGAACCTAGGAACAACGAAGGGTAGATTTAGAAATGGGATGTGCATTTCATCGCAAAACGGGGGAAATTTTCGCGCCTTATTGCAACTAAACCTAAGAGGGATCGAGATTCTCTCTCATCTTGCACTTAGGGTTAGGCAATGTGAGTTAGGGAAATTTCGACATGATCTCTTTTGTATCTTGTTGATTTGGGGAATTGATTTCATTTGACAAGTGTTAATACATTTAACAATAAGCATTGAACAATATAAAATAGAACTCATAATTCAAACACAATTTATAAATTCAAATGACTTTGAATTTCAAACTGGATATTAAATACAATATTTAATTCAGAATTTAAACACTACATAAATCAAAAGCTCATGAACAAAAACTTGAGCTTTATTGATATCAACACAGATTACAAAGTCTTTACAATATTCTTGATACAAGAATTGATAAATAATAAACAGAAATGAAAATAAAGATTACAATTTGCTCCTATAACTAAAACCTAAACTAAATGCTTGAAGAACATATTCTGGTCATATTCAACATCAAAACCTGCAAAACAGATCACAAACACTAGCCAAAATATAAGTGTTAGCTCAAGATTCAGTTTAGACAGTTAGCAAGTGACACAATCTTCAGTTTGGACAGAACCAAGTCACAGCACACTTGTGCTTGTCCAAAACCAGGGACAGCACAAGATAGGATCAGCAGCAGACCAAAACTGAGCAGCTGCGGGGGCTCAAGTTTCAGCATATGAGAGCACACAGCTCAAGTGTGTCTGGGCAGCAACAGCAAGGCAATGCAAGGGGTGAGTCATAAAGTGACCAGGCTTGTGTGTCATGGCCAGGGAAGAAGTAGAGACCATATAAATAGCACATAAACCCTAGAACCAGTGCACAGTCGACCAGATAAGATCACCAGGTAAGGGTGAAGCAAAAACAAGCATAGTTCATCCGTTCTTGAGCAAGAACAGAACCAGCACACAACTCCTCAAGCCACCGAGAGATCATGGTGACCTAGAAGATCATCCAAGCTCCGGAGGTGAAGGGCTGTGCACAAACCCAAGTCTGCCTCAACAAAGCATTACTTTCTAGGAGCTGGACCAAGGTATACCTAGTTCCCGGAAGAGATCCAATGGATCTAATCCATCATATGCATAAGCATGGGATGAGCGAGATGCTCATATGGGTAAATCATCACTTGGTTTTCACCAAGGATTACCGCTAGTCAAAAGCCACTAAGACAGAAACCATCCGAGATACAAATCGAGTGCACGAAGCTAGACAAGCATGCACGGATGCACACTAACAAGATCACATGCACGAGATAGCACCAGTAGATAGCATAGATTAGCAGCTAAGACTACACGAAGATCCTAAGCAAGCAACCATCGAAACCCTAGATTTCTTCACGGGCAAGCATATTGGCATTCATACTTACTATGATCCCCTAATATGCAAGCAAAGTTGAGTAGCCAACAAGATCCAACCACTAGGTGAGCAACCAGTCAGTAGCAAGGCTACTGAGGTCACATCACACTTAGCACCAAATAAGAGCAAGCCAAATAGACCACATCACTATCCAGAAATGGATTCAGAGTTAATTGCTTGTAAAAGAATCATGAACAGCAAACTCATATACAAGCAAGACATTTAAATCATCACTTGCATAAGCAGTTCATCATAATTAAGTAATCTAAGCATGAATTTATCACAGATCCATGCTAAGCATGACAACAGCATACTGTTAAGCAATACAACTTAATTCATAGCCACTAGAGCAAGTAAGCAACAGCACAGTGATGCTTGAGCATCGGCATCACCAAATAAGTGAACCATATAACCACGGTGTTAGCCAGGTAAGCAATCATCGACAAACAATTGATCAAATTGATCAATCATAGCAAGCCAAGCTACACAGAGAGTTTTGCCAACAAGCAAGAAATGATCCAATGGATCATTAGGTTGCGGAATTAGTACCGAATCATATCACGAGCACCTCGGCACACACACAAGTGTCACGGATGCATCACAAGTACACCTAGACAAGCAAGCATGATAGTCCGAGTAAGCATAAGCAAGTCATAACCAAGCATAGCATGGAATAGATAGCTTTTGAGCAAGCACAGTAGAGCATGGCAAGTACAGAGCATGCTAGGAGCAGCAGAGAAGTAAGCACAGCATAGATAGCAAGCAAATCGACATGTGCCAGTACCAGCAACTGGTAATCTGACCATGGGCTTGCAGTAGAACCGAAGCACGATGAAGATTGCGCAGAGCAAGAGTATGACTCTAGATGATCACAAGACCACAAAGAGCAACAGATCATGAGGAGGAAGAAGAACAGTGGCAAGGGAGGCGCACAGAAGAGAAGGAGGAGGAGCGAGAGGACCTTACCCGCGCTCGGAGGCAGAAGCTATGGCATGGCGAGGCAGTGCCCGCGCGGCCATAGCAGCTGCAAAGCCGGGAAGTCGCCGGCGTTACGCCGACGAACACCACCACAGCAGCACGAAGCATGGAGACGACGGCACGGCGCTGCAAGCAGCACCCGCGCCGAGGTCGGTCTCGGAGGCGCACACGTCGACGACGAGGGCGAGAGCTCGTCGGAGAATCACCCGGATCGCCCATGGCGATTCTCCGGAGATCCGGACCGAGGCGATTCGCCGGGAGAGGACGAGAGGAGAGAAACGGCTCGGACGGATCGATAGATCCGCTCGAGGCGGTTCTAGATCGGTAGGTGACCACGGCGGAGGAGGCCGGTGATGGCCGGAGCGTGGGCGGCGGCCATGGCGGCGACGCCATCGCCTCGGGGTCGCCGGAGATTAGGGTTAGACGAGTGAGAAGAGGGCCGAGTGAGAGTGAGAGTGGTGGGCCGCTTCGGCGCCACCAAACCCAAAAGGGGGCCAGCCTATTTGGGCCGTCCCTGGGTTAGTCTATTGGGCTGGGCCCAATATGAGTCCAAGGGGTAATTTGGTCTTTTTCTAATTAATAAAAGATCAAAACTTTACCAAATTTTAATAAATCATAAACAACTCTAAAAATCCAATAAAAATTGGATTTATGAATGAAAAATAAATCTTAACCAGAATAAAATATGAAATGGAATTTATGAAACAAATTCAAATTTATGAATTTTCGAATTTAAATAATCACTTGGAATTTTCAATTATTATTTCCTTGTATTTAAAATTCAAGGAAAAATCTCAAATAAGTTCAAAAACTTATTTTCGAACATTTCAAAATGAGATTCTATTATTCCAAGTCATTTCTTTTGAACAAGAGAATTTTTCCAGAAAACTACTATATTCCCTTTTATTCCAAAAACTATAGAGGTAACTTTATAATTTCAAATTATTTTGGAATGACTAAGGTAATTACCAAGTAAAATCATGTTACTTTGGATTGTTGTACTTTGTGTGAATTACAATGATTAATACTTTTAAATCAATTGTAAATTACCGTCAAAGACATAAATCTTAAATACAACCCTAAATTGTAATAACTCAATGGGGTAAAGGGATTCAACATAAAAAAATACATCCATGATTGCATTATTTGGATTTTTATAACATTGTCCTTACCGGACAATGATGCTTCTTACGTAACCCGAGGTCCAGGTTCCATCAACTGCATTGAACTGCACTATCTCGCAGTCCACAGGCAAGTTCACCCTTGCTCATGTCAACTTGATTATTTTTACTACTTTTAATGCAAAGCTATATACTTATCATTCCCGCATCGCAAATGAAATGTTAATTTCCAACTATGAATATGACTATGTGGTCGGCAATGGAACCATGGTATGTGTTGATATGGTGGAGGTTCCATTGCAATGGGTTATATCACCCTAGGATTAAATTACCAATGCCGTCCGGTTGATTCTAGCGCCGTACAAATCGCGTTGACCATGAGATCTATAATGGCTCTGGGAAGCCGGTCGTATCTTTTCCCTTCACGCACGCCAACGGATTGGTAGAGCCGGCGGGGTCGCTGGAGGCACTGCCGTAGGTTGGGATAGCCTTTTAAATCCCCATCCATTAGTGATGATGGCTCTACGATCTATGAAGGATTGTCCAAAGTACACCATGAGTAAAGCCGTATTATCGGGGAAGTCTACTGGAGGTGTGCGGGTGGACAAAAGGGTGGGTTTGCGGTCGCGGAGAAGGCGGTGTGGGCTTGGATCTTTATACCTGGCCTCACACCAAAGGAAGTGTGAACGGGGGCAAGTCCTCGCGGATGGCAAAAAGGGTGAGATCTCTTGTGGGAAAAGTAACGCACCTCTGCAGAGTGTATTAAATTGTGGTCGTCACTCCTTGTTCCGGGAAGGAAGCTGCGAACGCGGCAGGAAAGGAACTCCACGAAGTTCGGTCAACTCCGTGAAGATCGACGGGCATAGTTTTCATAATAAAAGCAACCTTTTGAAGAAATGTTTTCAAAACATGCATTGACCTGCGATTTCCGATCAATGGTCGTAGCTAGTGCATCAAACACCTTTTATTCTTTTAGAACTTGCTGAGTACCTCTCGTACTCACTTTCTTTCGACACCCTTGCTAGACTCGTGATCCCGAAGTGGAGGCTATCAACGATGGGGCACCGGAAGGAAGCTACGAGCTGGTCTACGAAGAACTCGATCTTACCGGCGGAGTGGAAGGCGTAGACTATGGGATAGTCTACGGACCGGATGACACGGAGGTGGAGGAGTAGTGACATACCTTAGTATCATAGAGCCGAGCAACGTAGAACTTACCTAAATAAGTTGTTGAGCTCTTTTCATCTTTAGTATAATTTGTAATGGTACTTTAGTAGTCTCTTAGGGTGTTCTCATAGGACCTGTGAGGATACCAACTTGTAAGACAATGTTTGTAATAAAGTATGGAGTGTTATGACCTGCAATGTTTCTGTTGTACCACTCTGAGGGATATGGCAATTTGTGAGGAAGCCCCTTCACAAAGATCATATCAACGACTTGTATACTACAACATGCAGTGGTATGCTGGGTCACCGCAGTGTTGCAAGTGTTGAATGGTGGTGACATGCTATTGGTGTGGAATGATACTTCTATCATGCTAATTCCAAAGGTTACAAACCTAATGAGTATGGAGGACCCGAGGCAATGAGTATGAAGGACCAGAGGCTGATCAGTCTATGTAATGTGATTTACAAGTAAATATTCGAAGTGTTGGCCGATCATCTTAAGATGATATTACCAAATATTATAGCGCTAAATCCTTTGTCCCGGAAGGCTAATCACGGATAAAATCCTGCTAGCATATGAGTGCACACAATTTATGCTAAATAAGGGGACGAGAAAGAAAGGTTTTACAACGGTGAAGCTGGAAATTAGTAAGGCGTAAGAGAGAGTAGAGGGGCACTTTTTGGAAGATATGATGAGGAGAATGGGTTTCCATTAGCAATGGATTTAAAGGATCAAGCCATGTGTGTCGACAGTGAATTATACAGTGAGCGTGAACAATGTATATTGTGATGTTATCATGCCCAAAAGAGGACGACTAAGCCAAGGTGACCCACTTTCTCCAAGCTATGTGTGATTATGGTGAATTATAGGTTGAGAATGTTGTTGCCTATTCGTGGTACCTCGGAGGAGGGATCCTCACGAGGGGGAGAAGAAGTAGGGGTCATTGGGCGGAGTGTCCTCGGGACGGTGGTACGCGAGTTACCAGCTTCGGAACACCTGCACGATGACAGGACCTACTGCTGCTTGTCTGAAATAATCTGGGCGTTTTCGCGTTGTTACAATGAGTTGTGGTTGTGCCTCTAGGGCTCCCAGGATCCGGCTTATAAAGGCGCTCGGATCTAGGATTTACACGGAGAGTCCTAGCCGGAATACAAGATGCCTAACTACGGAATATTACATTGCCGTGCACGTCAAGGATCCACCTTTCCTTATGCGTCGTATTGGATCCGGATACTTCATGGGCCTTCACAGATCCAACTATCTTCATAGGGCGGTTAAGATCCGGCTCTTGTTACCTGGGCTGGACTTCATCCATCTTGATCTACAGCAATTGGGCCACCTGATGGGCCACATGCCACCATCACCGTCTATGGGCCACCCGGCCTTGCCGGATCTAGATCACGCTGTTGATATACCCATAAAGTATACCCACAACAGAGAACCTCCATGATATCAGGAGGGAATGTTTGTTGGACCATGCTCCTCCACGTGGAGGTATGTTGGTAGTGTAACATCAGCCCAAGAAGTCCAGCCATTAATTGAAGTTCGCATCCAATGACTAGGCTGCCTCCTTGAGATGTAAGAAGGAGAAAACCCTAGCCACCTATGGTGACTGTTGAGATAAGAAAGAGCGAGCCTAGAACGTGGTTAATGTTGTGAGAGGGTGAGAGGACACATGTGATTCCTATCTAGATTTCTAAGATTTGATCGGTCCATCTTGCTTCAAGCTGGTGTTTGGATCGGTTCCAAACATGGTGAGCTTGTTCCTTATATTTAGTACATCGATGTGGTTAGATGGTTTGAGATTGGAACAGCGGAGTATCAGTTTTGAGAGCGGTTTTGTCAGTTCAGACAGATGCAGTTTTAGCACATAGCAGTTTTGGTAGCACAGTTTGAGCAGACAAATAGTATCCAGTTGAGCTGATTTTTTGTAAGTACGTTGGAATCACATATGTCTGCTTGTCTATCAAGTTTCGTGTAGTTTGAATCTATGGTTTAATAACAGTTTGTTGATTATCCAAGGGAATAAAAACTATGATACCTCAGCTTTGATGTAATATTAACTATCGTGGTTATTGTTGTTGCCGCTTTGGTAACGAGCTCGAGTGCGTTGTAATCTCTAGAGGTTCTACAGAAGTTTCTCATAGTTAAAATAGGGTGGACCATTTTTTCATATCTGTGTTTTTTTACTTCTCGTACCCTTGTGTCACTTGTGAGTATGCTTAGATCTGTTACATATCTATCGGTTGAAGCTATCCTCGAAGTTCAGTGGACGAGTCTGTGTATCGCCTCCTCCGACTGCAATATAATGAACCAGCGCGGCTGCACTTTTAAGCATTTCAGATTATTAAAATAACGAGGCCAGCTAGCTTAAAAAATGTAAAATCATAAAGAAGAAACATCAATCCGGTCAGGAAGTCAAGATCTTCATGAGCGTAGCAAAGACAATGCGGCAACGCTCCATGAACCAGCCTGCGAATGCCATGGAAAGCGCAAGGGATATGACCCTGGGGATCTCCTCCGCCGCCGGCTCGACCCAGCCAGGTGAAATAGCACACCACCATTTGCGAACAAGCGGCAAAAATACAAATACAAATACAAATACAACGCAGAAACGACATGATTGAACCATCGACCAGAGCGGCGGCGAGCAGGAGACGCCGTGGGGAAAATTTTGGCCAGCTTGGCGTCCTCCGGCATGACCTCATCAACCGCTGTCAGCGCACCGAAGTGCTTCGTCCACTCGGCCAGGAGCGGCGCGGTGGCGGGGTCGAAAGTCTTGACGCCATGCGTGGCATCGGTGGCGCGCACCCAGGCGAGAAGGCTGCCGAGCACGACGTCCACATATCCGGCTGTGTCGCCGCCGAAAAAGGGCTTCGAGCACTCGCTCAGAGCTGCCTCTAGCGTCTCCACCGCGGCGGCCGCCTGCTTCTTCCCCTCCGCTCGCTCGCCGTCCGTTTTGCCCCATGATGCCGTGTGCTTCGCCTTGATGAACTGAAACAGTTGCACGGGCTGCACGATCAGAAACTATCTTTTGCGGTTGTATCGGCTGAATATATATCAACTATGGTAATAATGAAAACGTCGATTATCAGGGAAACAAATTCAATACCGTGTCATCGATGAAGTCCGCCAAGTAGCGAGCGACGGCGCGCTTGGAGGGGTCGTCGGGGAGGAGGGAAGGGCCGACGCCGGCGAAGACCTCGTCGACGTACTGTACCATGTTCAACGACGTCCCGCGGACAGGCTCGCCGCCGTGGACCAGCACCGGCCGCGTGCTCTGGAGGAGCAGCTCGATGCTGTCCTTTTTCAGGTCTTGCTCCTCCACATACTGGTAGCTCACGCCCTTGAGGCCGAGGGCGAGACGCACGCGCAGTACGTGGGGGCTCGCCCACGGCCCCAGCAGCTTCAGGTCGTCTCCTCCTCCTCCGGCCATTCTTCCTGTTCGTCGGCGTCGATCAGCTAAACTTTGCAGTAAGTACAGTTAGCTTTGTTTGTTGGGTTGTTCTTGTCTGCCCTTATTGGTGTTCGGTTCGCTGTCTGACTAGTTTGGGATGAAACGAGGGAGGTACATGTACTGGCTTTATCCGTGTTTAGAACTTTTTGACTCGGACAAGTATAAGCAAAGTTTGGCGGTTCAGCAATTCCTCAAGAATTGATAGCCTGCCCAAGTGCTGTGAAGGTTCCGGACGCCTCGGAGGAAGGAGATTTCGCGGGAGATACCAGGAAGCAGAAATACTGCCAACTCTCTCCCTAAGTGGCTGCTTGATTTTTCTCCCTAAGTGGCTGCTTGATTTTTCTGGCTCTGAAAGCCGTGAAAGTTGGCACTATCACTTTCTTGATTATCTGGAAGCTGCGCACTGATCCTAATCATGCCTAATCCATCAGACGACAGAGGTAACAATGAAGACAATTAGTTAGCTATTTTCGATTTCCATGACTGTTTCCTTTAATTCCCTTGTCTCCTTTTGATGGCCAAAACCAGCCTTGGTTCGGTCGATGGCTCCTTCCAAAGTACGCATGCTTCTGCTGGTTCTGTTGGACACATTGGTGCCTGAAACTAGTCACTCCCTCTCTCCCAAATGCCTAAATCCACCTAACAAACTTAAAGGACGTTCCAAGAACATCTTGAGCTCTATACATCCAATATCTACAAGCTGGATATTACCCAAATGTTTAAGGACCACAAAAGAACATAACTAATATGATTCGGAAGTTTAGTGATCTTAAAATAGAGTCAGGTTACCATGTACTGAACATAAAAGAACGAACAGATTATAATGTGGACACATAGTAAGTCCTCTTCTATTTTGTAAACAATTCACTACAGCTCAATCGGTGTACATTCTCCCTTTAGAGTCGAGATTATTGCAAACAAAGACGTGCAAGACCTCGTCTAGTTTGCAGGTGATTATAATGTGGACACACGGTACAAGTCCTCGTCTAGTTTGTAGGTGATTCACTACAGTTCAATCGGTGCAGATTCTCCTTTTAGAGTACAGATTATTGCAAACAGAAATAACCAAAGAAAGGTAAAATACACTAACAGCAAGAGACTACCAAAACAACCCATGGACAATCTTGGAGATTTCCATTTCATTCTGCAGAACTAACAGGGAGATAGATATAACTAAGCATATAGATTCCTCAAACTATGTGCTCAGCCAATGCAAGGATCTTCAGATGCTTCTTCTTCCTGAGCTCATGCGGAACAGGACCAAAGACGCGTGTGCCAATCAGTTCCCCCTTGTTGTTCACGATGACAATCGCATTGTCGTCGAACTGGACCTCGCTGCCATCGCTGCGCCCCTTTTTCATGGCAGCACGGACAACCACTCCATATACCACATCTCCTTTCTTGACCTTACCGCGAGGTTGCGCTTCCTTGACAGAACCGATGATCATGTCCCCAAGCCTTGCTCCTTTCTTCCCCCTAAGGGACTGTATGCACATAACCCGCTTGGCTCCAGAATTGTCTACCACCTTGAGGTTTGTTCTCATCTGGATGAATGTTCTGATTTGCTGAACCCAGAATAGAAACACATGTCACCACATTTATCATTGGAAAGCATTTGTGGTTCGATAAACAAGCACCTCAAGAAAACTACACATTCCACTTCTAGCAGTTATCTTGTTAGCTTTGCAAACAGGTTATGTAGATAATTTTTTCTTCACAAACTTCGTTTCAATCTCTTATTTTATGGCTATCTTCTGTTCTGCTACAACAGAAGCAATGAAAAATGCTTAAAGAATGTCTCGTAAGGAAAACTCCGAAACATGTACTTCAATAAGTCATCGAATCTAGCCTGTAATCAATTGTAGACAACTAAGTTAACTGAAGAAATTTCCTGGATCTTGACAACAGTATTAATACAGGCCATTCAATGATATAACAAACTACCTAGTTAATACCGGATCATGGATATCATTGGAACAAAATAAAAGAAACACACCTCGCTTGAACAAATTACCAAATGGATCAAAAAAGGGCATGATGATTTATGACTAATAACAAATTAGACGTGAGGGGGCGTTAATTTAACATTTGTGGTTGAAGGAAGCAGCAATACTGCAATACCTGGCAGACAGCATCAGAACGAGATGGTCTAGTCACTGCTTCAATAGAGCTGTTAACACCCCCATACATATTGTTTCCAAGGCTTCCCATCAAAGTACGGCCAACTACATAAATAAATAAAACATTTAGATCATGTGATTTTGCTAAGCATCACATTGCAGCACCAAAATGCATTTGCTAATTAGAGAAATAAAAAAAGTTCAATAAATTCTATAATTTTATTTAAAGTTATCTTCTAGTTAAGCATATCAAGCTAACTTTATCTGTTTAAAATCCAAAATGAAAAGAAAAAAAAAACAGGACAAAAGTAGATGTAACTGCTATAGCTTTCAGAAAAAAATTATGGTAGTTCCTTAAGCATTTATGTTATATGAATTAACCATAATCACCATAGGTCCATATTCCTATAAGCTATAGCAGTTAAAATTTTCAGGCAAACACGGAATCTGAAGTTTGGACTGACTAAGGTACGACTAGCAGATCCCATTCAGAAAAAGGTTCAAGTAGTAGCCAAGATTTTTCTCCATGGTTTTGATACACCATGTTGGATTGCTGAATTCCATATTAACTGAAACTCATTTACTGCAATCAGCAGCCAACTACTACCACGCGTCCCATCGTAAACGAGTGGCACGAGAACTGAGCAGCAAATTCATAATGCCAAGGTTAAAACGAGAAGGCTCAGTCAGACGAGCAGTACCTGACGAACACTTTGACCTGAGGAATGCTGCCATTTCTTGTCACCTGCTGTATATCTACCTAGGTTTCCCTGCAGAAGAAAATGGCTCAATTTTTTTACAGCGATACTACCACGGATTGCGCCTAGCAACAGGACCGGTAGAACCGAATCTGTCGCAGAAATCTTGGCGCGTATAAGGAACAGCAAAGCTAGGGCTTCCTTACACCAGAGAAGAAGGACTCGCGCGCCCGGATGGATCTCCGCTCCGGGCTAGTAGGGTAGATGGAGGGGAGGAGGACGCCGACGAGGAAGTAGAGCTCCTGCGCTTTCGAGCTGCGGTCGAAACGGGGGTGGGGTTTCTGCCGGCGGCGGCGCGGGGCTCCGGCACGGACGAGCACAACCCAGCTCAACGGCCCACGGCCATGGAATAGGCCCTTTCAGACCCGCCCGGCCCATAATTGTTGTGCCATTATTCAAGCCCACGAGGCGGCCCAGGCTGATCCTTTCGGCTCCCTGCTTATTTTCCTACTCCTTTTCCCCTCCGATCCCTCTCCCCCGTCTCCGGCAGAGTTCGATAGCTCTACTCCCTCCCATCGCGCCGTCCGCCGCCGCCGCCGATTTCTCTAGCATACTGCGAGGAAGCGCAGCGCGATGGCGGGCAAGAAGAAGGCAGCCGCGGCGTCCAAGGCCCGCAAGCCGAAGCAGCGCGATGCAGTAAACACCAAAAACTACGCTTCGATCGATCCCTTACTTCCCGTGTTTGATCGAAATTAGGACCGGGGAGTGAAGCTCGTTGTTTTTCCGATTGATCTTCAGGTAAAGAAGTTGGGGAAGAAGGCCGACATGTCGGAGTTCAGGGCGCAGCTGGACTCCATTGGGGTCAAGATAGTCGAGGTCACCGCCGATGGCAACTGCTTCTTCAGGTTTAGGAACCCCTCTTCTTGACTTGGATTCTATCAGACTCTTGCTCGTCTCCGGAAAAAAGAGGGGGGATTTAGTTCTTTTTTTTTTTTGTACCCGGAGGGTGGGGCAGTTCTGCTGCTGTGGGTATGTATGCTGTTTTTTGAGTTACATGACTACTCATCGTAGTCTGCAGGGCAATGGGTGACCAGCTTGAGGGCGATGAAGAGAAGCACATGAAGTACCGGGAGATGGTTGTGCACTACATCGTGGTAAGAGATTGATACAGCCTATTTTTGCATAGGAATCTCCTTGTAAATTGTAATGTCAGTTAGGATTTCATCCGGACTAGGCGGGACTGATTAGACACGATGCTGAATTGTTGGTGGTACATCCTTATTGTGTGCAGGAACACCGTGAGGAGTTTGAGCCCTTCATCGAGGATGAGGTGCCGTTCGATGAATACTGTGACTCTATGATGAAGGATGGGACTTGGGCTGGCAATATGGAGTTGCAGGCGGGCTCTCTTGTCACCAACAGGAACATATGCATTCACATGGTAATTTTCAATGCAAGCCTTCCTTCTGATTATTGATATATGGATGGCATAATAATGCACTCGGACCATTTATGCTATATCACCGCTAGTCTATCTATAGATTAGTAGGTCACTTGTATGTCCTTCGATATTCATTCTTTTTGGTTAGATTCATTTACATATTGTACATTTTATTGATATTTGTATCATTGCTGTTTGTTTTACAGCTTAACTCACCACGATGGTACATAAATAACTTTTCTGGTCGTGAAGCCAGCAATATGGTTCATTTGTAAGTTGATATATTATACGATATGTAACTAATATGTTAGTGTCGATGGTAGTAAACATGGTTCTCTTGCAACTTCTAATTTGTTGTCAATGCAGATCGTATCATCACGGTGAGCACTACAACAGTGTCAGACTGACTGAAGATCCATGCCAAGGCCCTGCAATGCCAGTTGTTATCAAGGTATTTTCACTGTGAAAGTTGTAAACAGTTCAGCTCCGTTCTGTTCTGGAAGGACAATGTTTGCTTACGTCTATTTCTTTTTCTGTCATAATCTTACAGACAGATGCCAATGTAGCCAGCACAAGCAATAGTGCTCAAACAAAAGCAAAAGACCTAAAGAAATCTTCGAACAGGTCAACCTATGACGATAGATCGGTTAAACGGGTCATGGATGGAACTGGATGTTCTGATGCCACTGTAGCTGAACATGTATGGGTTGTATGATTAATCGTCATTTTGACATCGCATTTGTTAACTTGCTTTAGATTGATCTTAGCAATCACTGTCTGTTGATGTCATTAGTAATGATCAATTGATCATGCAGGTTTTGGGGGAATTTGATGGTGATGTTGATGCTGCTGTTGAGTACATGATAGCTGAACTAGTTGCAATGTGTTCTGATAATGTGGATGAAGATCTTTATATGGACTATGCGTGCAAGGGTAAGCTTTAACTACCACGAATTTACTAAATACCTCTCTGTTTTCCCAACAGTTTTATCCGTCCATGTGTGTTTATTGTACTTTGCAAAGTAATGACCAATCTGTGAATTTTGGTTACTAGTAGCAAACCGGAATTGGGGGTACTTCTAGTAAATGTTATCCCCATCTTTGCTGAAGGCTCCGTATGAGAACTGATGGCTTTTGGTGTGAAATTTGCACTCTTTTGAAGATAACATTAGCTCAGTTTTCAGAGTCTAATCTTGTTGCAGTGTTCTTGGCTTCTTCCTAAAATATGAACTAGTTCGCTTTCTGTTGGAAGCATGTGTCTTATAGTCTTATTCACAGAGGTCTTAATTGTGTAGATGACAGGCAAGTATTAGGTAGGAGTACTAACCTAGCTATATCGGGTGATATAGCATGTAGATGTTCTGGGTCCTCATGTTGTGGAATCATTTTGAACACTGCACTCTTTTTGTAGAACCATTTTGAACACAAAACTGTGAACTGATTTGTGGGAAAGTTGAAGCATCCATGTATTCTTGCCAAAATATGCTACTTTTTCTCTTTTGGAATTTGGATGCATTTCCTATTCGTTCTGCTGGAATTGTTAAAGGTAGTCGATATGTTAGTCAACAATCAGCATCCATATAATTTGTAGTATATCTGTGCTGAGTTGTATGCGATAACAAGAAAGGCCTGCACTGTCCAATGTAGACTTTTTTTTTTGCTACTAAATTGCTGGTTGTTGTGAATATAAATTTGGGTGATATATTATCTAAGAGAGAATGTAGTATAGACTTTGATAAACACTACTTCCTTGCTTTGTAATCTGGACACGTTTTAATGTGTTGTGTATCTAGAAAAAACTGAGTTAATTAATTCTGATCGTGCACTAATAAGATGTTAAGTGTGCTAGGTACAATAGCCTCCAAGTTTTTTTAAAAAAAAATCTAACATAGGAATTTTATGATTTTTTTTATTTTATCATGCTGGAATGTTCTGGATTCTTGAATAAATCTATTGAAGAACAGTTGGATGCGGAAAGCCCATAGGCTTTATATTTTGTAGAAGATGAGCTTAGTGCATCATATTTTGTAGAATATGAGCTTAGCAGTTAGCACATCATATTTTGTAGAAGATGAGCTTAGCACACATTAAGTGTCCTAGGTACAATAGCCTCCAATATTTGCTCGTTCATTTACTGTCATAATTGCTGGATGCTCATAGGCTTTATATTTTGTAGAAGATGAGCTTAGCACATCCCAGAATGGGAACCAAATAAATTACCACAAGGAAGAAGAAAGCTGTTCTAGTAAAGATGAAACAGTTCAGAAATCCAAAAGTTCACATGCTAAGAAGGTAACTATCATGCGGGCACTTCTTAACTGATGTTCCCAGTGTTGAACTGCCCCGCATTGTTCCACCATGTTGAGACTAGAAAGGCGAAGAATGGTAATGAGAATTATCTCTTGTTCTTTTGTACAGGATAAGTCCAATTCCAAGGAGTGCTCTTGTGGATCTGCAAAGAAGCACAAGGCTTCTTGTAGTTTAGCCACGGCTGTAGCGTCAAAAGCACCTCCACGGTATGACTTTTGATGTTCTCATCCTCTCTTAGTCTTTTAGCATATTCTTTGCTACTTATGAGCTTCTTTCCTGTTGCTTCCATGGCAAATATTCTTCAGATAATCTCTTCTAGATAAAAGCAACATTGTGAATGTTCTTGCACGCAGCATATCTGTTCTGTTTTGTACAGTTCATGTATTTCAAATAGTGGTTTATAATGGGAAAAAAAGGGGAAAGTTCTTAGTCTTATCTCATATATGAATAGTGAGAATATTTTCCAGCCCTCTTTACAGAGCTCATTTTGGTGGTTAAGATAAGTTAAATATTTACGTTCAAGTAACAAGGCCCTGTTTTTTGTTGGTATGATGTTGAAGTGTGATGAAATATACACTTATAATGCCTTTTTGTATGTACTTGACACCTATCAGGACCAAAGGTGGCCAAGGGAAGGCTCAGAAAGGGAAGAAGCAAAAGAAGAAAGAACCTGAAGCAGCACCCGTCAAGGAGCGCAAGTCTACGGTACCCCTACCAGATCTAGGAGCTCTCTGCATATGAACCACCTTTTAACGGTGACCGCACTCTGACGTATGGAAACCCAGGCATAAGTTTTCAAGAGATGCCTGACTTGCCTTTGCTAGAACTGCACTGTTCTAGCTGAATGCCGTACCGTATGATTGTTGTCTACTATTCTAGCGGTATGATTGGGAGAATGGGATGAATGATGGTGTTGGCAGATTAATTAGCAGGTTTCCGTGGGGTTTTACATACAGCTGATTTCTGGTGGTGAAACCTCACTTGTGAACAGTGCAATATATGTATACGGTAATCAGTTACCTGAAGCTTTTGGTTTCACAAAAGGTTCAGTCTGTTTGCAAATTTTCAGATTCGCACTGGTTATGGTTCCCCCTTCACGTTCGTTTGTGTGGCAAATAGAGACCTCCGGGCCTCGTTGTTTGACATGTACTTTCTCCGTTTGCTGTGGGGGTCCTCTGTACTATCCGACGAAATCCATGAAAATGTCATGGGAATAATGCTGCGAACGTGTGAGTAAGACTTGTGAAAGTAGTCTTTTCATCTTTTGTTGATGTGAATGTGGAGTTCAGCACATAAACAAAGATTAAAAGGACTAGAAGGGGTTGCTTAGCGACAGCCCAGACTCCGACAATGTTCCTTGGTGAGGAAGGGGAAAGGCTCTTTGGTGCGTGATCTCCACTATACTAACTCAATGTCAAATGTTGCTTTTGAGCTTTACATACATTTTGTAAAGCAGTGACACAGCCCACAGGCAAAGCAAAGATGAAGAAAGAAGATGAGATTTTGATGGACTGTGTAGGGCGGCAACATGTGCTTTCTTCATTAAGTATTTCTATATACTCCCTCCGGTTCATATTAATTGACTCTAATATGAATGTATCTAGACATATTTTAGTTCTAGATATATCCATATTGGAGTCAATTAATATGAATCGGAGGGAGTACTATGTTCTCAAGCATTTGAAATGACTTTTGAGGAGAACAATAGTGTCAAGCAATGTACAAGAAAGAAATTTTCTCTCTTGTGAGAAATAACTTTTAAGGCTTTCTCATCCTATCGCTGAAGCGGCGTCCTGTCGTGGATAGGGCCAGTCGCAAAAAAATTATTTTTTAGGAGAAAATAAGCAGCGCCGCACTTTATCCAAAGGCATACTCTATAGTGTAGTGCTTGGTCCACTCGAGATACCCTTCACCTAGCAAATGATCAGAGGTTCCTGTCGGCCCTGGCCAATAACCACCGTGCATTCTTAAAATAGAAGCTTTTTCACGGAAAATGAACATGGAGTCGATTAGGCTGGCAGTACGTAGCGTTTGGTGTGTATCTGGCTAGTGGTCCTTCTGGCATTTTCGACCTGACGCAAACTGTATATTTTTTGGCCATTAACGTTCGCGGATTGGGGCCCCATGATGTGCAGGCTGCGACTTCTGGAGATGCGCCCTCGCCTCGGCGAGACTGGCATTGCCCGCCTGGCTTTCGGCGTTGCTCGCCGATGGAGCAACCTGAGGGACGCCCCCCGCTCTCCAACGCGACGACCATACGCGCCGCCGCCTCCCCAATGCCCTCCCCGTGGGGGCCGTAGAGCTCGTCCTCACGGGCATAGGCGGCGGTCTGCTTCGCCTTGAACGATGCGATCTGTCTGGATCTTCTAGATAGTGGGGCGCGAGCCATGGCGATAACGCAACTTCAGATGCTTTCGTGGTCGGCCATGGAGATCGTAGGTAGGGTTTGTCGTTGTTGTGGCAGCGGCACTCATATTATAGCCACATCAAGGTGGGAACTAGTATTCGGTTTCCCCGTGTGCGAAACAGCGGCCACGCATGCCAATCGATCGGCTGTGCGCGTGAACCTACCGCCCTCGCGCGAGAACCGGTAATATACGGTGCCATGCCTCAACGGAACGTTAATGACCATTAAAAAACGTGACATTTGAAATAATAAATTGCCTCGGCCCGCTGGAAATACCCTAGACGCAAATAGTCACTCACTCGTGCCTTTTCAGCCACTTTTGTATCAACGGCTCGATCCAACAGATGATCATATTTGGTGACCGAAATGCATAGGATGCCCCTAGGCACGGTCGGTCGGTACGCTGCCCGAACCATCAACCACGTTCGTGCGTGCCGTGCCCATGATTTGGCCGGCGAAAGAAAACATGCACCGATGTGTAGGATAACTGCCTGCGAATCTAGCTAGGCTACGCTACAGTCAGGGAGGATACGCAAGGAACCTGTGTGGTGTGGCAGTGGCAGAGCGGCGCGCGCGTTTAACCCCTCGGACGAAGCAACGGACGGAACGGAAAGCTACGGGCTCTAGTGGAATCCGTAGGATTGCGTCACTGCGTGTCTGATCAATTTGATTATTCTTCCAATTCAACAAGTTGGATGGATGTTCAACTTGGCAAGGAAACGGTGGCCCGGCCGTCCGTCCGTCCATGTTTCCGGCACGGGCGGGCTGCCCCTCCGGTTCCCGAGGAGCTAGAGCCATACCGAGCGGTCACCGTGTGCACTGTTTGCGGCGAGAACGTTCACCGGCGCGAGCACGCACGTCACTGCCGTTCCAACCATCGGGGGCCAGCGCGCCGCAGTCCGTAGCTACGTACCCGCCGTTTCGCGGCGAGGAAGTTCACGGGCACCGGCGGCGGCGGAGCAGCCAGCCGCACCGCATCTGCATATTCCTTTCCGGCTAAGGAAAAGGACGGAGGCTCCTAGATTCCGTTGGGGGCTGCGCTGCCCCCTGCCGACCACCGTAGGCGGTTGCTAGCTCATCGTTGTTGACGGCTTTCTTAGCCGGAACGGGTGCACGATAGAAACGGTTCGCCGTTCTTGAAAAGCGTCTAACGGTCGGTCGAATGGCCGGCGTGCGCGTCGGCGACTCTACGGCCGTGACCAGTCAGCTACTTCCTCCGTCCTTAAATAAGTATACATTTAGCTCTAAATTTTATCCACAAAGAGAGTACTCATATCTTTTAAATGTATTTTAATTGCTTCTTTTTCAAACACAGAAATCAAACCCAATAATATTAAACGCATATTCTTCTTATTTTTTTACATGCACTTAACTTACTGAAAGTGAAAGAATTAAAGAGAATAGATGCATGTTACCAATGTATTTTTACTTCACTTCATAATTTATCTCAAAAACCTGCATGCACACTTATTTGTGGACGGATGGAGTAAACCGTGCTTTGTGCCCCAGCTTTGACGGATCGTGCTCTCGCTCCATCGCGGTAGGACCATTTCCAGCGGCATGATGAAAACAAGAGCAAAGCGGTAGTTTAGGGTTTAGGGTCCGTCTTTCCAAGGAAAAAAAAATGGGTATGTCTGTCCATCGAACCGCATTCGTAACCCTAATTTGCATCGCGATCGCGTTAGCGCGGTCAGCTCGCGTGACCTATCGGGTCTGGCCTGCCAGGGACAACGAAATACAACAGATCGAAATCGTGCCCCTTCCCTTATTTGCAATCCTAGGGCAACATCGCCACCCCGCCACTTCCCACCGCTCCCACGCTGACGTTAATGTGCTCTGTCGCTCTGCATTATTCGAATGGCTTCTAAAAAACATTGCTCCTGCGGTGAACTATGAGACCAATGGAAAAGCATACGACAAGCCATACTATCTTGCTTGCCGATAGTCTCTATCTTGACCGGATCACACTTGTGAAGATTGTCCGCAAACCTGATGTAGAGAAAACTAAGAGGTTTGCCCAGAGGCAAGATAAGTATGCATGAAAGATGTGGAGTGGGTATTTGGTGTGCTCCAAACTCAATGGGCTATTATTCATTATCCAACTAGAACATGGTGATGACTGTTGTGTGGTCAAGCACAACGTGGTCGTTGAGATAGAGCGTTCTGACGACCTCAGTAACCACGAAGGAGAATTTAAGAGTGAATTGGTTCAGCCACAGCCCGAGGCGGGAACATGTGAGGAGTTTCAGCATATGTACATTGAAGTCTTTGAAAGCCACATTTCCAAACGCCCTGTAGGAGGGTTCGATTGATCACATATGAGCATTGGCAGGCCATAAAGAGAAGGGGGAGTAGTCAATCTCATCTCATTTTATTTGTTAATTATGAACAACACTCTTTCATTTTTCATCTCCACTACTTATAAAAGAGAGAACTTGGAAGGAAAATTACATCTTAACCATTCACACACATCGATCAAATGGTCGAGACTCGTCTGTTCTCCCCACCCCTCCACCCCAAATTGACACGCGCGGTCCATCCGCCAGAAAAAAGAAAGGCGTGTGCTTGCATTAAAAGCAAAATTTCCTATTAAATATTGTGCAAAAAAGTAATTAGAAAAATTCAATCATCTGAATCAATTATTTATTCCTATGAAAGTAATAATATTAGTCTAACCGTCCAAAATCCTATGAAAGTAATGATAATCCCAAATCCTCGTTATAGGTAGAGAGCTACTTATTGGTGTGCGATCTCTGGATTTTCGCCTCTAGGCGCATTTAAGTGTGCGATCTTTGGATTTTCGCCCAGCCTTCACGTTCACTGTGATACACAAATATACGGGTATATCTGTTGGAGTAGTATTACCTCTGTCTATAGTATATAAAAATAGGTCATAAGTTTATCTAAATTAAATATATTTAGATCTTTTTAATGTATAGATCTATATTTAAATAAACCTCTAACATCTTTTTTATGTGCGGAGAAAGTACTTTTTTAAAATCTACTTTTAATCTTGGTGCATCTGCTTGTGCCATAGGAAAATCATTTTGAATCTTCAAAAAAAAAATCAATCAAAAATTTTGTGTATACATCTTGACATTCTATGTGTGCACGCCAAGTTTCATGAAAATGAAATTTTTATGACATGTGTAAAAAATAGTCTCGCGAAAAAACACACGATATATTTTAATTTGTTCTTTTTTGCTACTCGTAGTATACAAAAAAATACCAAATGATAATGCAGAGATCTCCCCCGTCCACGCTTGATCCACGGCCTCGATCGACCATGGTGATGTGGCCGTGGATCAGAGTCCTTATCCGATCCGACCAATATTCTAGACAGACAGGCCGTGCATAGTCAGGATTAGATTCTTCTGACATGCAGGATTAGAATCAGAATCAGCTTAAACAAATAATTCGAGTTTGAATTAGAATTAAGAAAACAACACCAAAACCGCACCTTCCTGCCCACCCAGGACTCTTTTCCCCGACCCCAAACCGACCGAGCCCCCATCTATAAATCCGACCCGCACCCAACCCCTCAACACACACCCATCGAAATCACGAACAAGAAAAAACTCGAAAAAGTATCTCGTCCCTCTCGCGAGAGCGACGCCCCTCTCCACCGCCACCATGGCACGCGCCGCCGCCGCGGCGGCCCTGCTGCTCGTCCTCCTGGCCGCCACCGCCCTCGCCGCCTCCGCCGCGGACATGTCGATCATCTCCTACAACGAGGCGCACGGCACGCGGGGCCTGGAGGAGCGCACCGAGGCGGAGGCCCGGGCCGTCTACGACCTCTGGCTCGCCGAGAACGGCGGCGGCTCGGGCCCCCCGCGCAACTCCAACGCGCTCGTCGACCGCTTCCGCGTCTTCTGGGACAACCTCCGCTTCGTCGACGCCCACAACGCGCGCGCCGCCGCGGGCCAGGAGGGGTTCCGGCTCGGGATGAACCGGTTCGCGGATCTCACCAACGCCGAGTTCCGGGCGGCGTTCCTCGGGGTGAAGGGCGCCGCTGAGAGGGTGGGCCGCGTGGTGGGCGAGAGGTATCGCCACGATGGGGTTGAGGAGCTGCCCGAGGCCGTCGATTGGAGGGCGAAGGGCGCCGTCGCCGCCGTCAAGAACCAGGGCCAATGCGGTGAGTAACAATCTCTCCTCACTCTCGAGCGATTTTGCTGTTGAGTAGTTTTTCATGCCTAGATTAGATTAGATGCGATCGATCCCCTGCTCTGTTAACGGCAATATCGGATCTAGCCTGCGTCAGTTTTACCCTAGTTCTTATAGATCCCAAATCGATCATGGTAGCGGTGCAACACTGCAACCGGTGTGCTATGAAATTGAATTCTGGGGGTTGCTGAAAAAAAATCACGTACGGGCTAGGTTAGTTGCATAGTTTAATTGCTGGTTTGTTTTTCATATACCTTCCTTAAGAAGGAAGCAATGGCTGCCAGTCGCGCCGCTTTGACTTGGTGAGGAATTAATAGCAGGCGATTCCTGGAGCTGCCTTGCGCCGTGTGGTTTCCTTGCTTCCAGACACCCGAGCTTCGCTCCAAAATTGTTTTCCTGATTTGTGGCCGCCTTTTTGGGTTGATTTTTGTTTGTTTCCATGTAACTGAAATTATTGTAATTTGGTGTATCTGTCAGTCAAGTATACTGCTGACCAGCTGATCATCGTGAGTGACTTATACCACCAACCAACTAGGTTAACAAGATCTCGCAATGTTTAATCACAACTATTTTAAGCTTTTTAGTGCCTCTGTACAGATTGTTCTGTATGGTAATTATGCTGTTAGTAGTATGTGGTATGGTGCTGATCTACTCATTATGTCCCCTGCCCTTGATATTGGACCATGGGGAATATGAGCAAACCAATGTCATGACAGGAAATTGATGTAGTTAAACTGGTTTTGAGGGGTTGGTGCACCCTTCCTGTTATATTTGGCACCTATAGATGGGATAAGTGAGTATAACTCTGATTGGGGCGATCCTAGGAACTGATTAGTTTGTGTAATTGTAATTGTTTTCAAGTTATTTTGATGTTGACTGATGGATTGTTTTTGTGGACGTGTGCAGGAAGTTGCTGGGCCTTTTCTGCAATCAGCTCAGTAGAAAGCATCAACCAAATTGTCACTGGTGAGCTGGTCACATTATCTGAGCAGGAGCTTGTGGAGTGTGACACCAATGGGCAGAGCAATGGCTGCAATGGGGGGCTTATGGATGATGCCTTCGATTTCATCATAAAGAACGGTGGCGTTGATACTGAAGATGATTACCCTTACAAAGCCTTGGACGGCAGATGTGATATCAACAGGGTAATTTCTTTTTTTACTTCCTTCATATTGTCTCTGCATCCAGATGATTCTCGCTGCTGATGTTCTAACTGGTTTATCTGATTTTTCAGAAAAATGCAAAGGTGGTGAGCATCGATGGCTTTGAAGATGTCCCTGAAAATGATGAGAAATCGTTGCAGAAGGCGGTTGCTCACCAGCCCGTGAGTGTTGCCATCGAAGCTGGTGGCCGAGAGTTTCAGCTCTATCAGTCGGTAAGTGAACTTGCTGCAGCAAGCAGCTTACTTTTATCCAACGTTTAGCTCATTCTGGTGATAACTGTCCCCTTTGATCAACATTACAGGGTGTCTTCAGTGGAAGGTGTGGCACACAACTTGACCATGGTGTGGTTGCTGTTGGCTATGGCACTGAGAACGGCAAGGACTACTGGATCGTCCGCAACTCATGGGGTCCAAACTGGGGAGAGGCTGGGTACCTCCGCATGGAGCGCAACATCAACGTGACCACTGGGAAATGCGGGATTGCCATGATGTCATCGTACCCTACCAAGAATGGTGCTAACCCGCCCAAGCCATCTCCAACACCCCCCACGCCACCGACACCGCCTCCCCCAGTTGCCCCTGACCATGTCTGTGACGAGAACCAGTCATGCCCGGCCGGCAGCACCTGCTGCTGCGCGTTCAGCTTCAGGAACCAATGCCTGTTATGGGGCTGCTGCCCGGTTGAAGGCGCCACCTGCTGCAAGGACCATGCCAGCTGCTGCCCACCGGACTACCCCGTCTGCAACATCCGTGCTGGAACTTGCTCAGCGGTAATGACTTTGCCTTACTGTGTTTGTTCTTTCTGCAGCATTTAGTGTTCATCTCATGCAAGGTAGACAGTTTTGAGAAGTCATGTCATATGCATGATCGAACTGACCTGAGAGCTATGTGCCGCGCTTTTCTTGAATTACCCAGCAGATATTACGTTTTACTTGAGATTTGAGTGGAAAACCATAATGGATCAACTAACCTCTTCTGTTTTGATTTAACAGAGCAAGAACAGCCCGCTGACTGTGAAGGCCTTGAAGCGCACCCTCGCTAAGCGCATCACCGCATGAACTCGTCGAGACGGCGGTGAATAGAAGGATGCGGCTGCCTGGAGCTTTTCTGCCTCTGTGCACCGCAAACCTTTATTCAAAATTTGAACTAGACATGGCTTTTGTAGAATTGGTTCTTAAGTTCAGTACTACTACTTATCTTAGATGAAGTCGTCGTTGTACATATCTCGCTCCCATTTGTAATGTTCTCAAGAATATTTGTCAAGCTAATTAGTGATTATCCTTGTTCATCTCAACTTTTAACTACAAGAGATTAAGCTGTGTGCTCTGTTCGTACCGTTTACTGCCTTTGCTTTCATATGAGCGGTAACAGTGATGTCGTGATGTCTCCTGGAGTACATCTGTCCTTAACTCCATATACGAAGGGCTTTCCTGATTTCATCCAAAGACTTTGGCTATACATGGATGGTTACTGTCAGGCATCACTTTTTTTTTTTTGATTTAACTGAACAATTCAGCCGAAGCAAAGCCTTACGATATCACTGTTGCTTGGCTAGATAGATCATTGAAAGGAATATTATTGCCTATGAATATCATCTTTCCAAACCGTTCAAATCTGAGCCAGACATAAATCCAAGTTTTTATTTACAATAAGATCAGCTACACCCAAACTTGCAAACATATCAACAACGTGAAAAAGTATGTGTAGCTACAAGCTTGTCCATCTCGAGTGAAACCGTCTTTATCATCTTGGTGTCTTAGCAAAACAGGAAAGAGCAAACTGAAGTACTGAACTACTTGGATCTTGAGCTCGGGTTGGGTCATGATGCCACTCTCAGTCTTCTTCCAGCAAAACTTCATCCGGATGCATCCACAAGATCGTCTTCACATTTGGATCATCAGAGCATCCCCACTCGTTGGCGCTCCCCACGCCTAAATCCGGCGAAATTTTCGTCCGGATTGGAGGAAGATTTGGCGTGGGGAGTAGTAGTTTCCCAGCCGCGTGCCCAGGCGAAGTCGACGATGCGAATTTAAAAACGGAAACTTGACAAACTACGGCTAAAAACGGGTGAATATAGACTAAATTTAATGATATTTATTACATTACGGGAGGAGTTCATACATAGAGGCCGAATTCGACTATATTTCGAATTCGGCTAGGAAATTCAAACGCTAATTTTAAAACACGGCGCTCTACATGCCGAAATGGCGGTAGAACACCGTGTAGTCGCCGCCGTCGTCGTCGGAGCCGTCGTCGTTGGCCTTCGGCTGCGCGGCTCGGCTGCTGCTGCCACGGCCGGCGTCTCCCACCCCGGGGATGGCTTGTACCGGTCGTCGTCGGAGGACTCGAGGTCGACGACGGGGACAGCCGACGCCGGATGGAGGTGTCGCGAGGACGGCGGTCACCGCGCGACATCGTCGTTGGCGGTTGGAGCGGCGCGGGCGGCGAGTCGGCGTGCGGCGGCCGGGTCCGGCGGCCGCCGCCGCTGCTCCGCCTCCTCGCGCTCCCGGTCGCGCCCTGGCCCGGTCCGATGCGGCGTCGTCGGCGCGCTTCTCCTCCTCCATGTCGTGCAGCGACACGGCGATCGCCTCCGCCATCGCGGCGTCCTCCGCGCGCTTCGCCTCGTCCTCGGCGAGGCTGGCTTGCGGCGGCCTCTTTCTTTGTCTTCTTCCGGCCGCTCTGCGGCGCGGAAGGCTCGTTCTCGGATGACGAGGGCGCCGGCTGCTGCGCCCTGCGGTCGCCGGCGGAGACGCCGGCTCCTTCTTGACACGCACCGGCGTCGAAGGCGACGTCGCCTCCTCCCTCTTCACCGGCGCCAAGGATGACCTCGGCGCCGATCCGAAGACCGACGAGCTGGCAGCCATGCGCCGTGGCTGCCAGACGTTTCCCGGCGGCGGCTAGCCGATGCCCTCGATGGAGGGGCATCGTGAGCACCGGAAGTTGCCGCCCTCGATGTGCTCGAGGACGGCCTCGAGTGTCCGGCCCGGCGCGCTCCACCACCGTCGGCGGCCCGCGGCGTTGTTGCGCGTAGGCGGAGGCGGCGGGCCGTCGTAGGCCGCCAGCTCCCGCTCCCACCGCCGGAGGAAGTACGAGTTCCACGCCGTGTAGTTGTCGGGGTGGTGGCGTGGCTCGGCGCGCTCCTCATCGGTCATCGTCATCCTCGCCTCCTCGATGGCGACGTCGAGGGCATGGACCCGCGGCGGTGGCGGGATTGGAACGCCGCCAGCACTTAGCCGCCAGCCGCCTCCGGGAGGCCTCGTGTCCGGCGGGCAGGGGTACCCCGCCTGGTGGAGGAGGTGCCCCTCCCACGCGTGGAGCGACCGGCGGGGAAGCCGTTGTTGGCTGCGCCGTCGTCGTCGTAGAACGCCATCTTGGGAGTAGAGGGAGAGTGGAGGAGAGTGGAGCACGGGGTACGCCTTGCGGTGATCGGACCGGCGTATATAGGCGTGGCTGGCGCGGGGATTAAATGCCGCGCGGATTGCGACGTGTCCGCGGCGAGCTGACCGGCGGCAGCCTTTAGTGCGCGCGGAAGACGACGACATTAACTCGCCGCGTGGCCGGCGAATGCAGACCGGCGGCAGGCTTTTACAGCGCGCGGAAGACGATGCGATGAGGACGACGATCGGTTTCTCTCGCCAGACAAGTTGGGGCCACCAGACGCGCGGGAAGTTTCTCGCCGTTTCGCGCGCTTTCGTTTCGTCCGGAGTCCCCGAGCGCTCCCCGGGGGGCCGGGGATGGCGTGGGATCGCCGGATGGATTTAGGCCCAAATCCGGACGAAAACGAGGAACCGGGGGCGCGACTGGACCGAATTACGCCGTCCGGATGGAAAAAACGCTCGCCGGGGGCCTGTTCGGGGGGACGAGTGGAGATGCTCTCACTTCCCTGCACATACCGATACACACGAGCAATGGTTTACGGGCAATATGAAGTAACCAGGATCGTGTTAATATTTGTAGAAACAGTATAACACCAAACATATGCCAGTACCGTGAACAAACGTCTCAGCTCCTTCTTCTTGGCTTCCACCTGTAAAAGAGGGCGCATTTTACACATGTGGTTAGCAAGTAAGCAGCAAAAGTTTTAAGAGGATCGACGGATCCTACATCATCATCGGAGTCGCTCCACTCTGCGTGACATCCGAATGGTGAGCGCACGTCCAAGTGGCCACCGATGTATTCATCTACACTGTTTGGGTGCTTCATGTTGACACTTCCATTGTTGGTGCAACCATAGCAGAGACCTTCATCCACAAAAAAATAAAGTTAACTGCAGAGTAAGTAACCAACCAGGAACCAACATACTATAAAATAATTTCTGACAAACTAACAGAAGGTATAAGATTGCTATGCATAAGCTCAAGTTTGTGCCACCCACAAAAATGTACTTTTACAACACTTGATCCAAGGGAAGGGTCCAACATACCATTTTTCGTAGGACTAACCATGCAGAAACAACTGACCAACAATTCTTCTTGCTTTCCTTGCTGCACACATTTGAGTTCCGCAAAGAATAGATTGTTCTCGTTGCCACAATTGAAATCATATGCTACTTTAGTCATGGTGAAATTGAGATGATAGAACCAAGTACGCTTCTCACAAAAATTTCGGTAGTGCACAACATCTTTGAGTTCATATGCAAGATCCTACGATAAGAAACATGGGCAGAACAAGAATTCTTGCATGGATAAAACAATAAGACATAGGTCAATCCTTGTAGCAGGAGAAAGAAAGAGACCGAACCCCGAGAAGATTGTGATCCTCATTATGCTTGTCCACCAAAGCTTCTACTAACCGGTGGACCTGACTACCGGTTTGGTCAGCCACAAGCGATTTAGAACGCTTCTTCCTTCTGCCGTCAGGCCAGTAAAGAGCTTGTTCTATGGCCATCTCAACTGAAGGAACCGCACCTTGGTTCACTAACCTAATATATATCGGAGCATAGTACATGGTTAGTAGCTTGTATTCTCTGAGAGAGGAGAATATCAAGTTATATAAGGACTATATAGGTGTTATCAGTAGGGCTACGAAGAACTAGCTAGTTTGCATAGAAGGTTGCTGAAACATGCTATTAGTCAACAAAAACAGAACAAAAGGACTGTTTACATGCCTGTTCCCGGTCCGTAATTCTTAGAAGAAGAAAAACTATTCCTTCTTTGGTTTCAGATTGCACAGTATTTTGATCGGTGAATAGAGCTTAACATTCTGGCTATCACGATTAGCGGAAACAGATCCATGTAGGGTTAAGTGCTAATCAAATGTACAAATTAATGTCTGAACAAAAATATGAAAAGTGGTAACAGCTATTTTTTTGACACAATTTCAGCAGGTTTCTCGCCAATGCAGTTTCACGTTCCACTAACTTGAGGTAGCACAGAAAGAGGAATATGCAAATTATTGTAAACCACCTTGCAAGATTATCCAGAATCTAACTTAAGGGTAATTTTGTTCTTAGTATCCCTACACTCGTGTGCTTATCTTTTGTGGCCTACATCCCTACAAGGTTGGCTACATACATCATAGACGCATGTGGCTATTTAAGTAAACCCTGTTTGAATAAAAATCATCTGCAGGTTCGCACACAGAGCAAGGGGAAATAAGTGATGCAAAATCTATCAAGAGCAGAGTGGAGGAACTTTACAGTGTTGGATCCCGACGCTCGTGGAAATAGCGATCCATGGCGCTCTCTGCTTCCTCTGAACTCTGAAATCGCCCGCCGGTGTGAGGATATGTGTGGAAACATCCCCCGAGATCGACCCTGATGTAATATTCGAATCCCCAGTCATGCCGTACTTGGCCCCAAATGCGTGACGAGCCTGATGGCGGCGAGGCCATAATGGTGTCCTGATCTGACTGCCGAGAGGAGGAGGAGGAAGTGGCAGTGGCACTGCTGCCGGAAGATTTCTCCTCCAACGTTGCGGTGTTTGGCGACTCCTTTAGGTCTGCAGATTCTTCCAACCTTTGCGTCGGAGATTGTGTAGGCCGCCGAGGCACATGCTCCACCACGTACCTGAACTCGAATATGCTGTCGCTGGAGAAGCAATCAAAAAACATTTTTTTTGTTCGATCAGTAAAGTAACAAATCGATTTTATTGATCGACGAGTGAAGTAATCAGTCGATTTTAGGTTTTAGCTAGAGGATTGGTGCCGTTGGTACGTCGAAGGAGGCGGCGGAACAAGGGGTCGCCTCCGGCGATGCCAGGAGAGGTAGATGCCAGCGTAGAATGCACGAACTGCGTCTTCGAGATCCCGGAAGTCTCGGAACGGCCCACCCGTGACCGGAAGATGCCTCGGGAGGTAGCTCCTGTCCCTGTTGATACGGACGTGGATCGTGATCGGCTGGAATCCGCCGCCGGAGGGACTTCGCCTGGGGAGGGACTCCGGAGGAAGCTTCTTGGGCGTCATGCCTCAGAGCAGCTGGTTTGATTAGGGTTTCGTACGGTGGTCTCCTCTTTGATCTGAGATCTCCTTGGCTGTAGAGTGCCCATGAATTACTTATTTATCTATCTAAGCGCATACATATAACAGAACCTGCAGCTGGCCGGGATCCAGTTTAACGACCGTGAACAACAAATGCGAGCTCTAGTCCTGTTCCTCATGAGTTCATGAAGATAAAGCGTTGCAAGATCCCGGCGCTAGTCTGAGATATACTCTCTCCGTGTTTACGCAGTCTCTAGCCTTATTTTAAATCAAAATTTGCTATGCTCAACCAAAAATATGGGCAACCAAACCTGCAATTCATACGTGGCCTTGTCAGTTAATTATAAACTACTTGCTCCGTCTATTAAATATGTCTTAACTTTATCTAAATTTAAATATATGTAAATAATATTTAGTGTCTAGACTAATTCAAGACATCTTTCATGGTAGTAATGTGTTCTGTTCACTAAAGAGAGTGGCATTGGGTTTACGTCCAATTTAGCTGAAAATTTACTATAGCCGTGATCTTAAGCTCTTCGGCGTGTCTAGATTCTAGAATAATAAAGTTTATCGAAACATTTACAAGATCACAGTTCGTAGATAAAATCAAAGAGAAAAACGATGCTTAATTCCAAGGATTCCTAGATTAGTCGCTAAATAGAACAGACAACTAAAACACCTAGAATAAAAATATTAAATCAACTAGCTCTGGGATCGACGTCCACTGTCGCGTCACCGGAGTCCTGGGCAGCGCCTCCATGGTGTATGGGCTGCCGTTGCTCTTGGCGCAGGTGCGGATCCCAGTGTTGCAGACCGGGTAATCCGACGGGCAGCACACGGAGCGGTCCGTGCAGCTGGTGGTGCCCTTGGCCTGGCAGCAGCCCCACGTCAGGCACACGTTCCTCCCCGCCGCGCACGAGCTATGGCGGTCACATTTCTCCGCCGGAGACACGGGTGTCAACACTGGCTTCAATTCTAATACGATCACCATAACATTTACTTTTATGTAGCATTTAGTTTAACTTTTATACTGTATTTTTTTTTTTTGAAAACAGTACAACGCAGACGCTCACAAACACGCACGTACAAACACCCCTATGAACGCACGCACGCACACCCTACCCCTATGAGCACCTCCGAGGAACTGAGCCGGCATATCTTGAGGTTGACGAAGTCACCACTGGCGCCTCGCTGTTGACGGGCACGTCACCTACCACCGAAAGCATAGCGCCGGTTAAATCCTGGAATAAATCCAGGTAAATGCAAACACCCATGTCAAGTCTAGGACTTGAACCTGGGTGGGCTGGTTCCACCACAAGGGACCTAACCACCAGAGCCAAGCTCTGTTTGCTTTTATACTGTATTTTGTTTACATTACTTCCTGAACATTTACTTTATTTATTATACTATATATGTTTCCAATTCTAATATGAAATCTTGTAGTACTTGATAACCATTTGGTGGAGTTGAAGACACAATGCAACATTATTTGTGTTTTGTAGGTTGTTTGAAGAGGAAAGAACGGTGTAATTCTATATAAACCCTCGAATCACTCTTATAGGGAAGGCACCCTTACTACGTCACTTTGCACTTGAAGTTGTAATAAATTGGTATGCATGTAGATTGGTTCCATCATATAGTGATACCGTGTTTAATAAATTAAGAGTTTCCGAAAAATCAAATTAATTTACCACTAAATCACAATTTGATGCTTTATGTGATCAATAGCTTCCATTGGTGCCACTTGAGCATAAGAACTGATTATTTGCATGCGGTGGAATATGTAAGAACCATTTAACCAATAGAAGCATAGCAAATCATCATGCAAATGGTTCATCGATAATCTCCTCATAAGCACCTTATATACTCTAGATTCTTCTTTTTTATTATATCTAATCATGCACCAGATTCATCACCAATATATTGCCAACCATACCCTTTAGAAATGTCTACCAACATTATGGATTTTAAATTAAATGAGCAGACACAAAATTATACATATATACTATTGATACAGATGTCACATTTTATCTGTATGGATATGTGATTTTTCCAAATAAATAATCCTATTTAAGTGAATTTGGTGGGCATATCCACTTAATATACCAACAAAACTGGAAAAAAATGCAACTTTCTTACGAAATATGGTCTAAACTTAGGAACAGATACAAATAATATTTTCATTGGTATAATTGCAACTTATAAAAAAGATGACAACAAGACTTATTTTTATATTTTTAATCATTACAACTAAGTACTATTTCTGAAAAACAATGTACATCTTACATAAGTATAAAAGTTTAGTGTATAAAGACATTTGATATAACTTGTGTAATACTCATCTCCCAAGAAGGTTGTAGTTGATTCACATATACAGACAAAAAAAAATTGTGTACAAAATTCACGCAAATGAAAAAGTAAGGGCCACCTAACTTGAAAAACACCTGCCTTCGAAATCGTAGCCAATGAAATCGACGATATGGTCATTTAGTGACGGCGGTTGTGGCACCTCCGCAAGGAGCAGCCAGTATTAGCAACGAAGAGAGGAGGATGCTAGTTGTTTGATTCCACTTCGTATTTAGATTGGTATGGGAAAGAAAGTTGGATTCGAATTCAGTTTCTCCCACGGGTTGAGACACACAATAATAACAACTAGAATAACCTGCACCGGTATGTAGGAAGAGGTGCTAGCGATCAGTCCTTCTTGTTGGCGAGGATATATGACAAGACATCTGTTTGATGTTTAGGAGATACATCCTTCAGTGGTAAATCTGGTCAAAATACATCCTTCAAAATCCAGCATCTTTAATGTTTGGGCCAAGATAGTTCATGAAGACCAAGTAAGGTCTACCGGTTAGACTACCCTCAAGACCAAAACCCATGAAGACAACCATGTGTCCACATAATGTCTTCTAGTTACTTAGCCCCAAGATGCCTTTCCTGGCAGAATCGGTAATCTCATTAAGGCCAAGCCGAGACAAGTTTGGGCCCAGGGTGGTGCACCTACCTTGAGCATATATTTTCTTCTGGGAAATCCCTTGAGTATATACTTAGCCACTTGTGGAAACATGGGAAGGTGATATTAACGAAACCTTCTGAGCCACACTAGTTTCTCATCCTCTCAATCATCTAATGTCGCAAGGACGCTATCATTCATGAATACCATCAATGCAGTTTCTTTTTTGAAATATATGATGTGCGCATGCACTTCCTCGTCGTCTTCTAGTGATATGTTGATATGTGTATCATATGTTTGGGCGTAATCAAGATTGTTCAATCTTATGTGACTAGTCCTCCGTTGATTCTCTCGGAAAACATCACTCTGATGTTTCTAGTGCATCCTCAAAGACACATGTTGTGTCCAATGGGGGACCCATAAGAAATTAGGAGTGGTGACAAATAAAGTGACTGGGGCATTTATTGTATAAATTTGCAAAATCTTTCATTCAAAATTTAGCAAATATAATAAGGATTCAAAAAATTGACTGGGGTATACACTTAGGTCCGCGCCTGGTTGTGTCTTGTCCTTGTACTCTTACAGCATCACTAGTCGCTTCCCTCAAACGACGTTCAATAGAAGCATTGGATCGATTGTTTGGAGCACGTCACGGCGTGGTGCCATGTTCGGGCGGGATGGCCATTCCCAGCCGCATCCCAAACAGGGTGTACAAAAAAATGGAAATTATTCTTTTTATTCAAATTTCATTATATTTTACAAAGTTGAATGGAAAATGGCTAAGTGTAAACTTAACCTTGCCTACTCGTCGTCGGTCGGGACATGCGACAACCCGTCCTCGTCGTCATTCTTCTGCGCCGCCCGCTCCTGTGCATGCCTCGTCACCCTTGCTTCGCTCATCTAGCGGTGCAACATCACCGCCGGTGTTGGCGGAGCTGCCCTGGGATGATGGCCTCTCAAGCCCTCCACTCGTGGGAGGATTCATTCTAGGCCACCCGCGTCGCCCTGCGGTCGGCATCCTCGGCGCTCCTTCAAGCATCAAGCTCAAAGAGCCTCTGTCGCTCGTCCGCCATGTGGAGGCACCCTAAAGCCTTCATGGTTGCCGGGTTGATAGAGATCTCGGCGATTCGGTGGACGATGGCCTCGTCGACCTTCTCGCATTTACGAGCGGCGTCTTCAAGATTCCACAACGACTCGTACAATGCGACGATGGTCGCGTCCTCTGGGTCCTTCAACTCTGGCCCGTTGTTCCAATCCTCCTTCTCACTCCAGTCCTACTCCACCGCCTCCTCATCCTATGCCGCCTTGCATTCAGAGACGGCCTCAAACTATGTGTCGAGCTCCACGAAATCCACGATGTCGTCATCGTCAAGTTCGAGCTTGGGCTCAGGATGAGGCGGCGCATGCTCGGCTGGAGGTGGAGGTGGAGCCGACGTGTGACCGTTGCGGCCCACCATGGAATACGAGGTTGCGAGGCGACACAACGGGGCAGAGGTGGTAGTGGAGTGTGACGGCTTCGACATGAAGTTGGGTGAGTGTGACGGCTTCCACGTGAAGTTGGTGGTGGAGGTGGAGTGCGACGACAACGAGTGTGGAGGAGACCAAGAAAGGGCCATATTTTTATAGGTGTCAGCAACGCGGGAAATAGAGGTGACAAGCCGTGGAGAAATGGCGGGATGCTTCTGCGTGGGGTTGACGCAGGATGATGACGCGTGGAGAAGACGCAACGCCGATAAGACATCATGTGGGCCTTTTCCTCGGGAATCATCATCGCCATTACGAAAAGCTGGTCGCATGTTATCTGTGTCAATGACAAAGAGAGCTTGCGGATCATCACGACACCAACGGGTTGGGTTTGATGCACCCGCAAGGAGCGTTGTAAAGCGAGGACCTCGGGGCGCCAAACACAATACTGTGTCACGCTGAACAGAAAATATCTTTGGTGCACATGGCTGAGCGTGGATTTTGTGCATCCAAAAGACTTTAGAAAACAGTTTAAATTATGCGAGTGAGATACTCGTTGGTTTGGCATTATGTTCTGTCCGGCGACTAGAGTCCTCCTTAACGAGAATTCCCAGTTGCCACTAGCCATTAGGCAATTCCCCTAACCTCGATTGGTCACCTTCCGGCGCTGGCTTCATCCTTCATTTGCAATTTCAACACATCGGTCAGTTGCTAGTAGGCACGCAGAAGTTTCGATGCATGTTAGGGATACTTGGTCATGTTGTGCACATCCACGAACAATGTATTTTCAGAAAAGAAAATATTACCAAATGTAATACTTCCTCCGTTCAGGAATACATGGCCACTTTATTATTCAAGGCAAACTTCAACTAATAATTTAGTCAATTAAATATGAGTTACATTCATCCAAATATATATGATCGGATGCACATTTTGAAGAGCTTCTCGATGATATAGTGAATATACTTTTAAATGACTTAATTGGCTAAATTACTAATCACAACTATCTTCAGGGACGGTAAGTCTGCAGGTTCTCTCATCCTTTGCGTCGCAGATGGTGTAGGCCGCAGAGGCACATGCTCAAAGTTGTTCGATCAGTAAAGTTAACAAATCGATTTTATTGATCGACGAGTGAAGTAATCAATCGATTTTAGCTAGATCATGCCGAAATATAGGATTGGTGCCGTAGGTACGTGGAAGGAGGCGGCGGAACAAGGTGTCGAGGCCGGCGATGCCAAGAGAGGTAGATGTCGGTGTAGCGTGCACGAACTGCGCCTTCGAGATCCCGGAAGTCTCGGAACGGCCCACCATTGACCGGAAGATACCTGGGGAGGTAGCTCCCGTCCGCGTTGATACGGACGTGGATCGTGATCGGCTGCAATCCGCCGCCGGAGGGGCTTCGCCTGGGGAGGGACTCCGGAGGAAGCTTCTTGGGCGTCATGCCTGAGAGCGGCTGGTTTGATTAGGGTTTGGTACGGTGGTCTCCTCTTTGATCTGAGATCTCCTTGGACCTTGGCTGCAGAGTGCCCATGAATTACTTGTTTATTTATCTCAGCTGGGATCCAGTTTGACGACCGTGAACAACAGGTGCGAGCTCTAGTCCTGTTCCTCATGAGTTCATTAAGATAAAGCGTTGCAAGATCCTGGCGCTAGTCTGAGATATACCCTCTCCGTTTTTATACTTAGTTCGCATTCTAGCTTTATTTTAAATCAAAATTTGCTATGCTCAACCATAAAAAATTAGTATACTTATATTTATCTAGATAGGGATGTATTTATAATAGATACGTTTGTTGACTAGATACACTCGAATCTTGATAAAGTGAAGTCAAGTAATTTAGATCGGAGAGAGTACCAAATACATTTAATATGAAACTATACTTTATAATAATTCTAATGCAATAGATTTTGTATTGTAAATATTTAAAAATAAGAAATATTTAATCAAAATTTATAAGCCTGAATTTAACTAAACATAAAATGAGAAATAATTGAGGACGGAGTAAGTATATATCTTCGTAGTTATATCTTGATGTGACATCTCCAAGAGATCATGGACTCAGCGGTTAACCTTAACATTGTATTCCGTGTGTTCTCGTAGGTGGGATTTTTGGCAACCAAACCTTCAATTCATACGAGACCTCTTGTTCCTACCTTCGTCCCGGTTTACGCGTAGGCCTGTAAACCAGGATGAAGGGAGTAGTTAATTATAAACTACTTGCTCTGCCTATGAAATACATCTTAACTTTATCTAAATTTAAATATATAAACATAATATTTAGTGTAGACATAAATCTAAATTTGGACTAATTTAAAATGAATGGGAGGAAGTATTAGGGCCTCTTTGTTTCGGGCTTTTAGCTACTTTCCACACAAAAAAGTAGGACAAACCAAACAAAGGGGTTGGTTGTGCAGTAGGCTTTTCCAAAAGCAGATCTCCTTCCAACACAGAAGAAAAGGCACATGTTGGATGTGCTTCCCGAGATTTTTTCTGACCTCCCAAACCGTTATCTTTCTTTGCCCATTTCGATTCCAAAAATTACCGCAAAACTGCCACCGCTGAGCCACCGTGAGATCACAAATCTCCTGACGTTTCTTTTTCTGGCCTTATCTTTTCATGGAATAACTTGTAGACTATTTTGATCATTCTATAACTTATGCACCATTGTGTGTCTATTCTGTTTGTTGGAATATCTTGTAGACTACTCGTGAGAGTTGTTATTGATATTTGGTGTGCACTATTTTATTATGTATAAGTTGTTCACTTGTCTAGTTTGAATTTTGTAGATGGATGGAGATGATAATGCACCTGATGAAGAAATTGAAAGGACAAGACATCTTCTTGGAGTGGCGCATGACTTAGTTGTGTTGGGCTACTATGGTACTACCTCCGTTTCAAAGAAAGAATAAGGCACACGCGTATTAAAGACGAACTTTGATCATAAAAATTGAGCAACAAAATCTTGATTATATTATATGTAATTAGTATTGTTGGATTTCTATTAAAAACACTTTCTAATAATGTTAATATCATACAAATAATTTTTACATATTTGAAGTTATTATTTGTTAAATAAAAAGTACGAAAAATGAGGACGCCTTGTTCTTTGAAATAATGGAGGTAGTAATCTCTATTCTAACCAAATATTTTAATAAGGTGCAGCTAGGAGGATTCCACAACAAACTGGGCTTGAGTGGGTGTATGAAAAACTTGATGATAGAAAAAGAAGCTACAAATGTTTAGAATGTATCCAGGTGTGTTTGGACAACTGGGCAACCTCCTAGTTGTTATCTATGGATTAGAGCCAATAAGAGATATGGAATAAGTTCAATGTTTGGGTATGTTTCAATGGATGGTTGGAGGACCACAATCATTTCACCAAGTTGAGAACCATTTCAGTTGGTCTCTTGAAACAGTTCATAGGAAGTTTAAGATGGTATTGAAGTGTTTCTATAATTTGGGTAAAGATAACATAAAACCATAATCATAACACTTTACTTATGGATAGCATTTAGTTTACCTTTCATATTGCATTTAATTTACTTTACTTTGTGTATATTTATTTTGTTTACCATATTTTATCTATTTTTTAATTCTAATGTGAAACTTTGTGCTTGACAATCACTTGGTTACATTAAAATGTGACGTAGATTGGTGCCATTATATAGTGACACCCTATTTAACAAATTAAGAGTTTCCGAAAAATCAGTTTATTTGCCACTCGATTACTATTTGATGCATTATGTGATCAATAGCTGGTTCCACTTGAGCATAAACAATCAAGCACGTATGTTGTCAACTCATTATTTGCATGCACTAGAATATGTAAGAACCATTTAACCGATGGAAGCATAGCAAAATATGCGTGAAAATAATTCAATGATAATCTCCTCATAAATACCTTCTGTACTCTAGAGTTTTCTTTTTTAATTATATCTAATCATGCACCAGATTCACCACCAAGATATTGCCAACCATACTCTTTTAGAAATGTCTACCAAAGCTAAAGGATTTTTAATTTAGCCGAGAATACGCAAAATTACACTACACTATTGTTACAAATGTCACATTTATCTGTACTGGTATGTAAATTTTCCAAATAAAGAATCATATTTAAGTGAATTTGGTGGGCATATCTACTTAATATAGCAACAAAACTGAAACAAAATTCAACTTCATTACTAATATGGTCTACATTTTGGAACAAATCCAAATAATATTTTCATTGGTACAATTCCAACTTTAAAAATATTACAACAAGATCTAGAAAAATTGGTATTTTTAATTATTACAACTAAGTACCTAAAAATAATGTATATCTTACATAAATATAAAAGTTCAGTATATAAAACATTTGATCCAACTTGTTTAATAGTCATCTACCAACGGGGTTATAGTTGATTGACATAGATGGAAATAAAATCGGGTAAAGAATTCACACCGTTGAAATTTGTTTGGCGACCTAAATTGAGGAACACCCGCCTTCAAAACCTTAGCCAGTGAAAACGACCATATGATCATTTAGTGACGGCGACTCCAGCCCCTCCACAAGGAGCGACCCTTAGTAGCAACGATGAGGGGAGAATGCTAGTTGTTTGATTCCACGCCGTCTTCTGACTGGTGTGGGCGAGACTGTTTGATTCGAATTTAGTTTATGCCACGGTTGAGACACACAATAACAACTAGAACAACCTCCAATGGTATGTAGAAAGAGGAGCTAGCTCTAAGATCGTCTTGCTGACAAGGAGGACCAGGCATTTCTTCGTTGTTGAGGAGGTACATCATGCCATGATAAATCTGGTGAAAATGGATCCTTCCAAATCCGGGGAAGAGGTTGGAACCATGTGCTCACCTTGAGAGGTAGGAAGCTGGGGTCAGCGCAGGCGATGAGTGAAGGTGACGACGCGGGGCAACCTATAGCAGCGAGAGGCGACAACAATGATGATCGATTCGACTTCGGTTCAGATGGTATGCGCGAGACCAGCTTCAATTCGACTCGGTTTTGATCGTACGGTTGATAGAGAATCACGTACGGTTGATAGAGAATCACGATCCAATTTTGGCCAACCGCATTAGCCAGGTGGAGTCATGATCGGGTTGTGATTGGTGTACTGGACGAGCCTGGCATGGAGAGGGATCTTGTTAGTGTAAATGTCATTGAGAAATTAGATTATGGACTCAGCTGTTAACCTTACTTAACATTGTATTTCACGTGTTCTTCTTATAGAAGGGGTTTTTGGCAAGCAAACCTGAAGTTCATACGTGGCCTAACCAATTTAGCAGAATTTTTCTATACATAAATCTTTATACCCACGCTTCGACATGTGCAGAATAAAGTTTATCGAAATATTTACAGATCAGTTCGTAGATAAAATAAAGGGATTTCTATTTTCGTGCCCTCGGTTCCTTAGTTGTGCTCAGTTTTCCCCAGCCCCTTAGTTTTTCCTCAGTTTTACCCTAGCCTTTGTCTGAAGACCCGCAGAAGGAGCTCAGACGGAAGGAATCCGTTTATTTGGACGTTCGTGCCGACGTGTTGCGCCGCGTCGTCCGTGGGGCCGCGTCGTGTGGGGCCGCGTCGCGTGGGGCTGGTAGAAAGGGACCGCGTGGGACAGGACGAGAAGCGTTTGGTTGCACGTGAGCGAGGAGCTGGGTTTTGTCTCTCTCGGCCCAAATTGGCATTTTTAAGAGCACCTTTTCCCCTCTTTCTCTCTCTGTCTTTTTCACCAAATTAGTATCAAATCTAGAGAAGCTTCTATTTCTGTCTTTCTTCAATATGGCAGCAAATCTAGTAGCAAATCTCTGGGGTTATTTATGCCTTTTGGCCCTCGTTTTTTGCCCAATATGGCAGCAAATCTAGTAGCAAATCTAGAAGCTATTATATGATAAATTCACAGCAGCATAATCAGAAAACTAAGTATAATACATAGGTAAACTGCATACAGCAGCCAAAAGCAGCCAATAACATTGTTAATGTTCACGACAAACTAAGCTGCAAAAATATACAAGATCACGCACGCAATGTATGGACAACAAGAAGATTAGGGTGAATGAATTTGTTCTTCATTCCTCCTCATATATTTCTCCGTCGCTCCATTCGTGCAATTCCCCAAGGAAATATTCATTGAACTCCTTCCGTCTGCAGTGTGAGGCCAATACATCCTCCAAACGGTATGGCCTGTGTTCATTTCTCAAACCGTAGAATCCTATTCTATCCACACGTAGTGGCCACTCATCCCAGGCATTTGTATCATGAGAGTACGCTCCGATATAACCCAAATCCGTGTAGTAGATGCTGCCAGGTTGAAGTGTCGGGTACACTGCAGGTGTCGACGGAGATACACCGGATATAATTCACGAAGAAGGCATTACGCCAATGTTAGTGACCGGATGGAGAGAGCGGCTCGAGTGTCCACACGGTACACCAATGGTCTGCCCGCCAAAGCCGCGGCTGACCAACAACACAAGCAGCAGCTCACCATCCGACTCCACAAGGTAGAACTTCTGACGTCCAAGTTCTGGAAATGAAATTAGTGTCTCCATCTTGACAGTGCTCGCGCGCTGCTGCAACTGTATATTGGTGCACACTATTCTTCCGATCTCAAAATTGTCCGCAGCTACTGCATACAGTTCACCATTGAACGGGGTAATGGAACGGAAACCATGGTTCTTGATCGAAAATCTTCCTTCTCCCCAATCCCCATCTTCATTTATATCCTTAGTTGGAGTGCTCTCATCGACCCAACCAATTTCCGGCGGGTAATGTGTGGCAACGAAGACCATAGTCGGGGATTTGATAACAGCGACTGATTTCAGAAAAACAGATGGCATCTGCGCCTCAAACATCGTGTTCGATTTCTTTGTGAGTGGGTTCAGCAGCCGTATCTTGTGCGGTGGGTTCTTCTGAGCAAGCACGATGACGCCACGGGAAAAGCCGAGGAAGTAGAATCTAAAATATATTGAAAAGATAACATTCAGCACTAAGATTGAAAATAAGATCTATGGTGACGCCACGGGAAAAGCCGAGGAATTTGAACCTTGCACGAACTGCAGATAGATCTATGGTGACGTAGCGGGATGTGCCGAGATGGAGGAAGGTGAACTCAGCGGCGCGTGGAAGGGCGTGGTGTAGCATGATCCATTCGTGCGGGTGCACGTCGGGATCGGGTAAACCCGAGCGCCAATTTCTACGGACTTGCCTCATAGCAGAGTAGCTGTCCACGTACTCCTCTTTGGCCAATAAGCATTCGCCGATCTTGTGAAGTGGTCCGTCGGCGGTGAGACCGGCCCGAGTTCACGGAGGCGCCGCGCTTGGATGCGCCGCCCTCGGATGCGCCGCCCTCGGAGGCGACGGGCTCGGCGGCGACGGGCTCGGCGGCGGCGGGCTCGGCGGCGACGGGCTCGGCGGCGACGGGCTCGGCGGCGACGGGCTCGGAGGCGACGGGCTCGGAGGCGGCGGGCTCGGGGCGATGGCCGCCGGCGCATTCTTCTTCTCCATCGCCGGCGGGGGAGGGCTCGTACGGCGGTTGGGGTTTTTGGAGAAGTTGATGGGACGTGAGAGGGGTGGTTTCGTGCGTGAGCGATAATGAGACGTACCGTGTGCGAGAGGGAGGGAGAGAGGGGCTTACGCGTCCTAAATGCGACCCGAGTCAACAATGGCACGTCTTCCACGTCCGCACCGTGACACGCGTCAACAATGGCACTTCTTCCACTTCGCACCGCAACACGCGTCCTCGAGTCTAACCCCGGAAATTTAGATATACTCATGTATACCCTCGAGTCATATACTAGCATTTTTTGTATGCTCGGTTTTCACCTTGAGTGCTAATACGCGGCTAGTGCAATATACTCGGTTTTACCCTCAAGTGGCTGGTCAACAGAGAGTCAACAAATGGGATTAACTAGTTAAATGAGTTATTTAATGTGCAAAAAATTCCGAAAAGGAGTGGCACTTACTCATGGAGTCTTCACCACAAATTTCCACTTCTCAAATCATAGATAAATCGTAGATAAATCAAGTTTCACCACAAATTGCCACTTCTCAAATCACCTAGTAGCTATGAAGGTGCATGGTTTTCCATAATAAGCCCTACCCAAAACAGCTTTCCCCAAAACATACTTTGTCTGAATGAGACCATAATTTTCACACTCATGTAGATTTGTATTGCAAATAGTTTGAGGTAGGCCAAGATGGGTTTCATTGTACAAAACACGCATTTTCCATTTTTTAAATCTCATATTTGAATCCCTTAGTCCGTTTACTACTCACTTGCCCTTGGTTTCTTGATACTACTCAGTTTTGCCCTCTCCCTTCACAAACTCTCACGGACGCCCAACATTGCCCTGATTGGTCTAGCCCATGTCACGCGGATCGTGCCCGACGACCGTTGATCGTATGATCTAACGGGCGGGATAACCCCTATCTCTCTCTCCGAGTCGGGGCCACCACCCTCTCTCTCTCTCTGTCGTCGGTTAGCTTCACGCAAAGTTTGGTTTTCTGCATTATTTTTCACGAGCTAAATTATAAACTCTTTTTAGGCATTACTTTTCACGCAAAAAATGATAAACCATCACCGATTTGTTGTAGCCATTACTTTTCACGCACAAAAATGATACACCATCACCCATTTCGTGTACCCATTACTTTTCACGCAAAAAATGATAAACCATCACCGATTTTGTTGTAGCCATTACTTTTCACGCACAAAAATGATAAACCATCACCGATTTGTTGTAGCCATTACTTTTCACGCACAAAAATGATACACCATCACCCATTTCGTGTAGCCATTACTTTTCACGCAAAAAATGATACACCATCACCCATTTCGTGTAGCCATTACTTTTCACGCAAAAAATGATACACCATCACCCATTTCTTGTACCCATTACTTTTCACGCAAAAAACGATAAACCATCACCGATTTCTTGTAGCCATTACTTTTCACGCACAAAAATGATACACCATCACCCATTTCGTGTACCCATTACTTTTCACGCAAAAAAATGATAAACCATCACCGATTTTGTTGTAGCCATTACTTTTCACGCACAAAAATGATAAACCATCACCGATTTGTTGTAGCCATTACTTTTCACGCACAAAAATGATACACCATCACCCATTTCGTGTAGCCATTACTTTTCACGCAAAAAATGATACACCATCACCCATTTCTTGTACCCATTACTTTTCACGCAAAAAACGATAAACCATCACCGATTTCTTGTAGCCATTACTTTCCTTTTAGGCATTACTTTTCACGGTAAAATGATAAACTATACCCCCACAACGGTCGTCTCCTCCTTAATTTATTGTGTATAAACCCCCACAACGGTCATCTCCTCCTTATTTTATTGTGTAAACCCTACAACGGTCATCTCTCCCTTATAAACACCCACACGGCCATCCCTTGTGTCAATAGGTTCTGCCTCTCTCTTCTTTTCGTTCACATACACTTTATCCATTGCCATGGCTTCCACGTCTCGGACGCGGACCGGAAGGGGAAGGGGAAGGGGAAGGGGAAGGGGAAGGGAAGTGGATCATCATCATTGCCACCACCACCGTCAACACTGCCATTGATCATAGAGGAGTTCTTCATCGTCGTCTATGAAGACCCTTTGGTCAAGAAGGTACGTACGCGTTCCCACATATATGATGCATGTGATTAATTATGGGCATGTTCTAAAAAACCTTTAATTTCAAGGGTTCCCTAATTTCAAACGATCGGCGCTCGATCTCTTTGCAGGAACTCCCAAAAAAATTTGCGGACTATCTTGACGGCAAGGAGCCAGCTAAGGTGTATATGCGAGCAGCTGACTGCGGTCCTCGTCTCTGGACCGTGGAGGTCCTATTTGACGGACAAGGCCGGATGTACCTCGACAAGGGCTGGGAGAAATTCGCCATCGCGCACGGTGTGGATTTCGGCTGGTTCGTACACTTCAAATATGAAGGCGATGATGTGCTCACGGTGAAGGTGTTCGACGGAACAATGTGCAGGAGGTACTACTACTCAGACGACGAAGATACTGACGATGAAAGCGACGACGACGTGAAGCCATGCATCCATCCCCTTTAGATAATTAAGGGGATTATGACCAAGAATATATATGTAGCTTCATATGCATCGATTTAGAGATCTAGCTATTTTCTATATATTATGCATGTAAAAAATAACATCCCATTTCCACTATTATTCGAGCACCACATCCTCCAAACGATGCCGATGCCGATGCCGATATCGGCATGGTCGGAACGGCTATGCTCGCCACCACTGCTAGGTCAACGTCGGGATGCACAATGTTTAGCATAAGAGTCACTTTAGATTAAGCTGCGAAAATAGTCACGTGCCATGGGCTGAGGCGGCCCCTACGGAGCGGCTCTATATTATATTCTCTAAATAAAATAGACGACCACAACGGTCATTGGCTGCGGAGGCCCCACGGAGCGGCAATATATAATTTTCTATAAATAAATAGACGACCCACTGGTCATTGGCTGCGGCAGCCCATAGAGCGGCCCCATTTGTCATTGGCGGCACCGCGTATACAATCGGAAATAAAACGGCCCACGCGTCGGCGGTAGATGGATCCACCCGTCGGCACGAGACGGTCAGCGAGGAGCCGACCTCACGGTAACGGTAAGGCCTGCGACCTGACGGCAACCCGCGTCTTCGAGGGGTTTCAAACTAGAGGGAGGGGAAAACTGAGGAAAAACTAACGAGCTGGGAAAAACTGAGTACAACTAACGAAGCAGGGGCACGAAAATAGAAATCCCTAAAATAAAAGAGGAAAACGATGCTTAAGTACAAGGATTCCTAGATTACTCGCTAAAGAGAACAGATTACTAAAACACCTAGAAGGAAAATATCAAATCAACTAGCTCCGGGATCGACGTCCTTTGTCGCGTCGCCGGAGTCCTGGGCAGCGCCTCCACGGTGTCCGGGCTGCCCTTGCTCTTGGCGCAGGTGCGGCTGCCGGCGTTGCAGACCGGGTAGTCCGACGGGCAGCACACGGCGCGGTCCCGGCAGCAGGTGGCGCCCTTGGCCGGGCAGCACCCCCACGCCAGGCACACGTTCCTCACGCCGTACGTGCAGCAGCACGTGCTCCCCGCCGGGCACGAGCTTTGGCGGTCACACTTCTCCGCCGGCGACACGGGCGTCGGCGCCGGCTTCGGGTTGGGCCCGTTCTTGACGGGGTACGACGGGTACATGGCGATGCCGCACTTGCCCGTCGTCGCGCTCGCGTTCCGCTCCATCCGGACGTAGCCGCCCTCGCCCCAGCCCGGACCCCACGAGTTGCGCACGATCCAGTACTCCTTGCCGTCCTCCTCCGCGCCGTAGCCCACCGCGACGACGGCGTGGTCCAGCTGCGTGCCGCACCGCCCCGTGAAGACGCCGGACTCGTACAGCTGGAACTCGCGCCCGCCGGCCTCGATGGCCACGCTCACCGGCTGGTGCGCCACGGCCTTCTTCAGCGACAGCTCGTCGTTCGCCGGCACGTCCTCGAACCCGTCGATGGAGACCACCTTCCGTCCCTCCTTCTTCGCGAGGTCGCACTTGCCCTCCCTGCCGGTGTACGGGTAGTCCGCCTCGGTGTCGAGGCCGCCGTTCCGGGCGACGAACTCGAACGCGTCGTCCATGATCCCGCCGTGGCACCCGCTGTTCCGCCCGTTGCGCGCGCAGTCCACCAGCTCCTGCTCCGACAGCGTCACCAGCTCGCCGGTCACGATCTTGTTGATGCCTTCCACCGCGCACACCGTCGAGAACGCCCAGCAGCTCCCGCACTGGCCCTGGTTCTTCACGGCCGCCACCGCGCCCTGCTCCCTCCAGTCCACCGAATCCGGCAAAGCCTCGGCCCCGTCGTACCGGTAGCGCTCGCCGACGACGTTGCGGCGGCCACCCTTGGGGACGGCGGCGCCGAGGTAGGCGGCGCGGAACTCGGCGGTGGTCAGGTCCGCGAAGCGGTTCATGCCCAGGCGGAAGCTTTCCTTGCCCGCCGCGGCGCGCGCGTTGTGGGCGTCGACGAAGTCGAGGTTGTCCCGGAACGCGCGGAACCGGCGGTCGTACTCGCCGCCCAGCGCGTTGTAGGACCGGCCGTGCCGCGCCAGCCACAGGTCGTACATCTCCCGCGCCTCCGCCTCCGTCCGACGCGTCACCCCGTGCTCCGACGGGTCGCCGCCAAAGACGCGCGCGGCGGAGGCCGCCGGTGACGCGACGCCGAAGAGGATGACGAGTAGCAACGCCACCGCGACGGCCGCGCCATGGCTTGCCATGGCCGACGCGGTTGCTCAACTTGTCTGGCTCGTCTAGATCGTCGTCGTGGCTCGGGTATATGTCACGGCGAGATCGATGGCGCTCGACGTACGTACGAGCTGCTTGGTTTCGCTTTGGGTTCTGGGCGTCCTCGTAGTCGTAGGGTGGCGCTGCTCGGAATTATATACTGGCGTGGTCTCTTGCCGGGGACGAGACCGGCACGGCGAGGGAGTTTGTTGCAACACGATTCGATTTCAAATTTTCAAAACCTACAGTGGATATCAGCTCAAACACGAGACCACTCCGAACGAGATCACGATCACAGTTCAGGTCCAACTACAACGCTGAGGGTAACAGACCAGGTAAAAGCACAATGCGCGGGGGTTAAGCGCAAGTTCTCGTCTGATTTGTCAACGGAGTCTCATACAGCCCCGTTTGCTAGCTAGTTTGCTAGCGATTATGTGTAGCACACCACCACCAACAGATAACCCACTTAAAAAAAAAAGATAACCAACACATCATCGGTACTAGAACTGATACAAGATCTGCTTTCGAAATGTCTGTTTGGCCACCTAGTGCCTTGATCTCTACCCTTCATATGACTCTCAGGAATATGTCGGATGCGCCGCATGCGAGAGAATTAAGTATTTTCTCAGGCAAATATAAGCATCGTATGGAGCAAATAGTGTTCTGCAGTAGTTTTAATGCTTAAACATGAATACAATACATCACACGTTCACAACACATTCCAATGTTCACAACTTCACAACACATTCAAATGCTCACATGCGAATGCGGTAATATTAGATATGATAGGAATTAACCAGAACTCCCAAAAGACTAATTCTGAACTCCAACGGTCGACAACAAAAGCTGAAATGTCCAAATGCACCCAGAGAGAGACTCTAAAGATAAAAGTGAAACATGGATTAGTAAATCCTATGAAAATACCTTCAAAATATATTCATCTTGATTCATGAGGCAAATAAATATATCTAAACAGTACCAATGATGTGTTAATTATCCCTAGGCCTAAAAGGTAAATGTTTCCTCCTCTTCTTCATGACTTTAAACAATTGAGCAATAACACCCCAATAAAGTTGGATAAATAGCTCCGCCCGTTGTAGCATATGATTAAGTCATTGGATACTTCATTCTCGAGCTTGTTACCCAATTTAGACTTGATGGTTTTTATTGCCAAAAAAAAGCCATCTCGACAGATTTGGTTGACATCGGTAAAATTAAGGCCAACTCAATAAGTTTGTGGACCAGTGGGAAGACCAAATGCTTCCCCGTTTTAACCATATTTGTAGCCAAAGTTTCAACATTTGTGCAAGTAGAAAAGGAGGAATGGATTCTCACATGGTGAATGCAGTTCTCAAGTTACCCTCTTATGGTTTCATTGTCATAGTTAGAGAAATCCGCATGGTAAGTTGAATATAAGCGAGCAAGCTTGTCCACATCAAACATTGAGAAAGAGTTCTTTGGACTAACGCGTCGGAAGCTCTCTAATATCTCCACTGAAGCTTCACAAAAGCAATGATCCATCTCAAGTTCTCAACACATATCTTGGCAATGGAAAAATAAGGTCTCAATTTTGTTGAAATGAAGGTTAGTATAGGTCATCCCATCAAGACTAGAATGATCCCGGTTGATATCTGTTCATCTATATGCAGAACCATAGTACCATTTTCCATCCAAATTTATTGGACCTCATGAAACAAGTCATCTCGGCCACTTTCTCTCATATGGACTACTTTCACATCACTAACTAATTCTATTGCATGCGCAATATTTAGATCTTTATTTTTCATCCTTTTCTTTATACCAATCTACCATCTGCTTGAAGTTGCCCTTGTTTAATGAACTAATATTTTTATTATGGCCAGGAAATGCCAAGCCTTGACCAATGAATATTGTGGTCACTATTTACACCACAAATTAATATGGTCGGGGAATGCATTGTAACCATGCTTCTAATGAGTAAAGCCGGTTTTAGTGAAGACTTCGTTTCCAAAACGGTGTGCACTTCCAAGTGGCTTAAAAAGAAAGCAATAGAAAAAATAAGACTTATCATGAGACTCACTATATGCTACCCAACCATACTTATCATAACAGCTTTTGAAAACCTTCTAGATCCACTTCATGCCTTAGGAAAGTTCATAATTGGTTTGGTTGGACCCTTCAAAAGATATGCTCTATGCACTTGGTCTTGTACATCCGGATGATAGACATTGATTTGTTTCCTAAGAGCAGGATCACACGCTATCTTCCCCTCGTCCTTATTTTCCATAATTTGTTGATGCGGTGGGTGCGGTGGGTGCGGTAAGCTTCTTGTATCAACCAAGAATCTTCGAAGTTCTACTATTTGAATTTTTTAGCAATAATTAGTCGATACTTCAATTCAAGTAAACTTGAGCACCGAATGGCCCAACAGTGAGTTGAAACTGACCAAAATTGAACTGGATTGAGCAACAAAAAATATCAGGAAAGAAATTAGACATATGAACCCTACCTATTTTCTTCTTCCCGTTTAGTTCAATCCCGACAAGCGGCCTTGTCGAAGCTAGCGGAGCAGTATGTGTCATACCCTCGCCGTCGCTTGTAGGTGCCAGTTGTCATAGGATATCTCACTAGCATCGACGAAAAATTATTTCACATTAGTAAAACAATAGGGCTCTATGGTGGGGTTGGACCATTAGTGGGCCATGGTTCTATGTAGTATCTCAAATGTGTTTGGCAACTAGCGCAGCTAGAGCAAGTGAACAACCTAGGACTCAGATTCTTCCGGAAACTTCTTGGCGGTCATGGGATTATTACAGTGATATAGTGTTTAAAATAATAAGAGTTTCTAAGTTCAGTTATTTTCCATTAGATCGTTGTTTGGTGCTTTATGTGATCGAGAGCTTCCATTGGGGCCACTTGAGCATTTACAATCAAACTCACCTATTGTCAACAAATCATTTGTATGCACACGAATGTGCAAGACACATTTACATGGAAACATAGAAAAACATTAAGCAAATAGTTCAATCGTAATATCCTCATAAAACCTTACAAACTCTAGACTTTCTTCCTCAGTATATATGTAACCATGCACTAGAATCACTACCAAGATATTGCCTAGACCACCCCCTTCAGAAATATCTACCAAAACTTAAAGGATATTAAATTTAAATGATCATACATAAAGTTGTACATATACACTATATTTTTGTAAATGTCACATTGTTTCTGCAGAGGTATGAGAATTTTTTCAAATAAAGTATCAGATTTAAGAGAATTCGATAGACTGGTCCACTAAATATCCCCACAAAACTAAAACAAATTAATGCAAATTTTATTACAAAATATGGTCTAAATTTAAGAACGAATGCAAATACATTTTTCATTGGTATATTTACAACTTATATATAAAAGATTACAACATTTTTTTAGGAAATTTGTTTATTTTTAATCAATATAACTCAAGCACTAATTTTGAACAACAATGTATTTTATATAAGTATAAAAGTTTTGTACATAAGCCTATCTTTTTATCTAACTTGTGTACGGGCTTATTAATGGAATAGTGTTCACCCAAGGAATTGTATTAGATTTGCATAGACAAAAAATTATGTCAGGAATTTGCACACGCAAAAAAATCAGGTATGCATGAATTGAGAAAGGCAAAGTAGGGTATACCATATTGCCCACCTTGAAAACCTTAGGCAAATATAACAACCAGATGATCATTTATTAATGTCATTTATGCCCCATATCGAGATCCAAACATTTTGTCAGAAATCATATATTGCATTAGGCCCATGCCTAGTACGGCAACCGCGAGGGTCGAAGGTGACATAAGTGACCCACATCGACAAGGGCGATCCATAGATGTACGATTCCACTTCGGCTTCAAAAAAGTGCGGGCACTGTTTGATTCGACTTTAGTTTTTCTTATGACCATGAACGATAACAACCATGATCAGAGTTGATTCATAGTCCAGTCGGGATCATGATCCGATTCCGGCAAAGTCACAGTACAATGCAGAGTTTAATTGCAATGTTAATATGAGGTAGATGAACATAATGGTGTAATTAATGTTGAGGTTAGTTGCAAACTTTAATCTGATTTTTGAGACTCTCATACAGTTCCATTGTTGTTTAGGATCAGTTTATAGCCGCGATTAGTGCAAAGAACAAAGGACCAAATAGAAACAAAAAGTAAACAATGAGAGACAACCAAAAAAAATCTTGTTCGCAAAGGTGAAGAACTGATACAACGCCTATTCTCTTACACATTATTTTGATCGTCAAATTTATACTCAACCACCAACTATTATCACAGATATGCTTGGAAACACTAACGAATCTAGACAATGTTTATGATGTTAATTAGCATCACAAATGGTATAAAACCCTCTTACATGTTTTCGATATTCATAATTTTTTTTGGACGATTATGAAGACTTAAAATGGATTAATATTGTAGGGTTGTAGGTTTGGAGCTAACAACCTGAAAACTTGCGGTTTAAATCTCACATTCTCTAGGAGAGAGGGGTGGGGGCCACATTTATGTGGGCTGACATGGAATAGTCATAATGGTAATAGAAAAACAGATTATCCTTTTCATTTAGGTTATTTTCAATTTTACATGGCTACTATTAGATTCTTACTTTTTTTTACAGAACACGACGTAGATGCTCACACCTATGAGCCCATGCATCTTGTTTGGTACTTGGTGCTTATTTTAATGTGCTAAGCTGCACAATGATAGTAGTATGTGGTTTTCTCAATGCAACCGTTTGGAGGGAAGCTGACTTTGTGCACTGGTTTCGTTGTGAGACAAGGTACTTTTAAAAACTCATTTATTCGTGAATAAATGTACACTTTTTCTTTTTTGAAAGTCAAATATTTTTAAATTTATCCAAAAGTTTATATAAAAATAGTAACTTATGTGAGATAAAATTACTATATTACTAGACTACATGTTAAAATGAATCTAGCGATATTAATTTAGTATCATTAATATTGCTATTTTTTAAGGAATTTGTCAAAGTTAATAAAATTTGACTTAAAACATGTCTAAAAGTAGTACATTTATTTGAGGACGGAGGAAGTATGTATGAGTTGTGCTATTCATTCTCGTCGATTTTTTTACGTGTGTGTCACAACTATTTGTAGACATTAGAGGTTCATTCATGTTGGGCATTGTGCATCATGTATTCATGTGATGCATGCACGAGGGGCAATCTCCTTTTTGAATAGGAACCTTGTGACAAGATATATATAACTTTTCGCAACCCATGACACATGGAGAAAGAACAACAGCGGGCAACTAAGAGGTAGTAGTGAGGAGTTAAGAAAGTTAATCAACTTCAATTGTTGGCCGTAATAATAGGTGAGCAATATTTGTGAATTCATATACGGTATAATTATATAAATATGTGTGTGTTTTCAGAGTCCTTGGTTGATGCTGTTAACTTTGTTTCTGTATTGTTTGGGTACTTCAAACAATTTCAGGATGTTTCTGCGGCGCAACAGGAATTATTGGTCTCACATGTCTATCTTAATATGTACATGTGATGTCAATCGTATCGTACGTGCACCGCGGCTCTAGTCGCTAGATACACTGGGGCCTGTACTGTACTGCGTACTGTAGTGCATAGTACTGCTCCTCCTCCAGTAGTCCAATGATCCAATCCACGCGCGCGCGCCCCGACAAATTTTCTTGCCTCCCGCGGCCGCTCGCTCGCTCCCTCGTCTAGCCTGCTGCACTCATGGCGGCTCGGCCGGGCGGCGCGCTCGCGTTCCCCTCCTCCCCGACCTCCCTGCTGCTCTCGCGGTCCCGCTCCGCCCCCGACCTCGCCGCGGCACCCACGCGGACGGGGCGGCGCAGGCGGTGGCTCGTCGCCGGCGTCCCGGCCGTGGCTGGGGTGCTCGCGGCCTCTGCGCCGGCGTCTGCGGCGGTGCTGCGGGATGGAGGCGCCACGCTGCTCGTCACCGCCGGGGCCTACTCCCTCGTGCGCGCATTCGACGCGCTCACCGAGCGGCGCCTCATCGAACAGGTCTCGTGCATTCGCATTTACCTCCTGCATTCATTGCCTAGCGAAAAGAGATGCCGTAGCAAACTTAAATAAATTCAATCACTAGGAAGATCCAATGTGTTTACTGAACTTGATTGAGCTACAGGTCCAAATCGAGCTTCTGCTGTTAACTGTCCACTGTCCACTGCCACTGCTGAAAGTTAAAGACTGGTTTCAGCCAGTATACATAGAAACAATGTCTAATTATTCCACTGATCAAACATGGACATGCATTGTACAGTAATAAACCTTTTCTTTTCTCTAGAACACCAAAAAGCTTTGCGCGCTTTTGCATTAAGAAGAGGTGAACACAACCACTTGTAGTTTAAAAACAGGGTAGTGTCATGCTGTTTATAGAGTTATACTACCTCGTTTTGGTTTCTGCTTGCTAACTTCTGGTACCTGTCACCATTAAAGGCAGAACTTGAGCAGAAAGATTGTCCATGTGCTATCTGGGGTTCTCTTCATGTCGTCATGGCCACTCTTCAGGTCCTCCCTCCCCCCAATTGTTTCCACTCTTCAGATACTCAAATCAGACTAGAGATCTTAAGGTAGATATTGTTAGCTCCTACCCATACTAAATGTTGGGTGCAGCCTTCTCTCAATTTCTCAGCTCATTCTTGGTGGACACACACACATGAGCAAGGAGAACAGGGGAGAAACTTGCTTGAGCAACAAATGCTCTTCCACTATTATATAGCCACATATGCTACATCTTGGCTTACTACTTACTCTCCATATGGGGTGCCTCTCCTTATATAGAAGCTTTAGGTCGGTGCTACAGTAACCGACCTAGACAACTAATGTCTAGTTGGCTTCTACTAAGCAAAACCAATCTTGGAGACGGCTGGTCAAATCCAACTTGGAGACTGCTAGTCAAAGCCAACTTGGAGACTGCTGCACACAACTCATGTGCCCTGTTCTCACACACAGCAAGCACACAACCTATGTATGCTATTCACACTATAGCCTGCACTCAACCTACGTATGCAGGTCACACCATGACAAGATTATATTTAGGCTAACAATCACCCCCCTAATCTTGTCATCTTCTTCCTCGTCTCCAGGATCTCCTTGTTCAACGGCGACCGATGCCGCAACTTCTTCCTGCCACTTCATCTTGAGACGCGCACTTGGCTGCTTGATCCGCACATACCAGCCGCACGCACAACGCGCTCCAACGCGCACAACGTTGCAGGCCTTCAACAGATCACCAACGCGCTCAGATGCACGACGTGGACCGGACACATACAAGTTGGGCACACCCGCCACGGCCACGTACAACCTAGACGCGCACGAACACGCTGGTCGTCGACACCGCACGGAGTGGCTTATTCCCCCCAAGCCGTGACCTGCCATCGCCGGAGATGTTGCAGCTCCCGTCATCGTTCTCGTCGCCGTGGCCGCCGCTATGGCCTCACGGATGTGAACATCGCTGCATGCCTCATCTCCGCACGAACAAGGCCACCTTCTTCCTCGGCGACACACGCCGAGCTCCGTCTCCGCCGGCGACACACGCCTGATGTTTCGGCGACATACGCCGTTGATGCCGTCGCGCTCAAACGCGAACCTTCTTCACGATCGTCCCGCGCACGTACGCATGGCGATCTGATCTTCTCATACGGGAGCCACCTGCTCATCCGTGAGACCTGTGCGCCGATAAGCACATCACACGCGGTCATGGAGCCGAGCCTCTCCGGCCGCTGCTCCTGCGCAAATGTTTAGGCTGGTCTCCGGCGACACACGCCGAACCAACACTCCAACGACGAACGCCGGAAGGATGTAGCCGAACTCGAGCACGAACTCGAGCACAACGGCGACATACGCCTCGGCCACAAATGCCTCCGCTGCACGTCAACTGCCCGCGTCTTCGCGCAGCTCCGCATCCGCGGGCTCGCCACGGACTCACCGCTCGCCATGGCCCCGAACCATGAGGCTCTGATACCAATTGTTAGCTCCTACCCATACTAAATGTTGGGTGCAGCCTTCTCTCAATTTCTCAGCTCATTCTTGGTGGACACACACACATGAGCAAGGAGAACAGGGGAGAAACTTGCTTGAGCAACAAATGCTCTTCCACTATTATATAGCCACATATGCTACATCTTGGCTTACTACTTACTCTCCATATGGGGTGCCTCTCCTTATATAGAAGCTTTAGGTCGGTGCTACAGTAACCGACCTAGACAACTAATGTCTAGTTGGCTTCTACTAAGCAAAACCAATCTTGGAGACGGCTGGTCAAATCCAACTTGGAGACTGCTAGTCAAAGCCAACTTGGAGACTGCTGCACACAACTCATGTGCCCTGTTCTCACACACAGCAAGCACACAACCTATGTATGCTATTCACACTATAGCCTGCACTCAACCTACGTATGCAGGTCACACCATGACAAGATTATATTTAGGCTAACAGATATGCTCTGTTTGCAGCAATTCAACCGAAGCGCGGTTCTTCGCTGCAGTAGTCCCATTCTTGAACTGCGCAAGGCTTCTGACCTATGGACTCGGTTTCTACTCTGATGAAGCTCTAGTAAAATCGGTGACCCGTGAAGGAAAACGAGAGTAATACCACCGTGCCAGCAATGATACTTGGTTGTGATCCTTCATTCTTCGTTAATACGGCACCTCCTTGATATGCAATCTATGGTTGATGTGCAGGGAATTGCTGAGAGGTCCCCTCTACTATGTCATCGTGCTGCTGATCATTGTTCTAGTCTTCTGGCGTGACTCCCCTATCGGGATCGTCTCCTTGTCGATGATGAGCGGCGGTGATGGTAAGATGGAAGTCTCTTCTATAAAACCCCCTTATATTTGCCTGATTGGGTCTTGGCTTTACAGGCTTTGCTGACATTGTTGGAAGAAGATTCGGCTCACTCAAGCTGCCATTCAACAAGAAGAAGAGCTGGGCCGGGAGCGTCGCGATGTTCATTTCCGGGTCCCTGCTATCCGCTCTGTAGGGTTCTTGTGATGCATTCATGTTGTCTTGGGCAAACTTTCACATGTGTTGTTGATGTATTCCGTCTGTTTCATTGTTGCAGGATGCTGTTCTACTTCTCTTGGCTTGGTCACATTCAAGTCAGCTGGGATCAGGCGCTTGGTAGACTGCTTCTCGTTGCGTTGGCGGCTACTGTGGTGGAATGTATTCCTGTAACTGATGTTATAGATGACAACATTTCGGTTCCTTTGGCCACCATGTTTGTAGCCTTCTTGTTGTTTGGCAACACTGCAACTTGAATCTGTGAACAAGATGAATTGAGCTCCTCCTGTACTGGCACCAGAAGTTTTCTCTTTTCTTTTCCATTCTAAGAGCAAAACAAGTGTACCAGCAAATAAAATGATTCTACCTTGATTTTGCATAGAAGGTGGGAGCTTTATTACTCAAGAATAGGGTTACAATCAGACCAAACTCGGTTGATCTGCCCCAATCTCGTATGAGTAGCTATCAAATCTGCAGCCCTATTTTACTGATGATCTACTTTCATAAGAACAAGCTCCCTAGGACACTTGATCATCTGTTTCAGTTCCATCACTAGTTTCGAGTTGGGTGATCAGTACCAGAAGTTTACTCATCTGCATCTTTCCCTTTCAAGCGCAAAATATGCAGACAGCATGTCTGGCTAAACATTCATTTTTTAACATTACACATCAATCCATATTTAGTTTTCTCTCTTCTGAAAAATGTCAGGAATTCTCAATTCCTTTCCAATGGACAATTTCTTCAGTGGAGAAACTAACCTCATACAACAACAATCAAGCAATGTGGCCGTCCCTGAATAGTACAAAACCAAAAAAAAAGGCAATGTGGCTTAATGTTACATTTGCAGCTACAAACAAATAAAATCAGAATCGCCTTGTAGTGGAAGAAGAGAGGTGGTCATGTACAATGGCACCGAAGTGGGATTGATGCTCCTTCAGGTTTCCGTTTCTCCCGGGTAACCACTTCTTGAATCATCGGCAACTTCTGATGAATCTTCTTCCATATGTAGTGAACAGCGCCATCTTCACTATGAGGACTGTTTTCGTACTCAAAGATATGCTGGACTCGAGCCAGGTTTCGTCGGAATTCATCCCTCTGCTGCTTGGTGATATTCCTCAAGTAGTTCACTAGCCATTTCGGTCTCATTGCGTTACCGACTGACACAAAAATGGAGAATTCTGTGTAGTCTATCATCCCTTCGAAAGGAAGCTCGATGTCATCGCTCACAATGACGGGTATGCAAAGACTGGCAACAGCGTCAAATAGACGACATGAACTTGGGGTGTCACCAGCTGGGTGCAAGCAGAACTCCGATGTCCGCATCCCTTTAATTGATTGTTCACGCCCTGTGGCATTGGGAAAACCTTCTTCCATGACAACATCAGGCTCATTAACCATCAAGTCCCACAATTTTTCACGTACCAAACCACCCTGAAAATAAATAAACACATTAATCAGATAGATGGTTTTAATGAGTATTCTGCAAGCAGTATAACCTAGGCTGAAGATAGCTACTTCACTCGATATACAAATCATATGGACAACTTAGTGTAACAGCTTTAATCATGTGTTTCTGTCGTCACAATCGATCTTTACAAAAGGCAGCAGAAAGCAAAAAAATTATGCCCTACAGTTCTACTAATGTACATTGCATAAGCGATAAAGTCATGTTGACAGCAGAATGCTCTTCCGTGTTTATGCACAATGCTTCGGGTGATACTATGTAGAATAAATATAGACAGCATAAAAAGAGCCAAACATTTACTTTTGAAGAAGCTGGCCTCACATATAACAGATATTTAGATCTTTTTAGTAGAATGAATCATTTACCACATGCTTGTTCTATTTTCTAGAGTGCTAGTTTCAGGTATTACATAGGTGATAAAAAAGCTTCAGAAGTCTCAAAGCTGGTAAAAATAAAACAGTGCAAGACAGGCTCAAGAAATAAATTACAAACAGTATACATACATATTTTCACATTTTGTATGAAATTTTTTATGAAACCCAAGTGAATAGTCAGGTACAAACCCGGTGCCTGTGCTTGGCTCCCTTGAAGTACAGAAGAGTGGGGCGGTCCATGTTTTCTGACAGGTGCAGGGTGGGGAGCAAATGTGTGTAAGGTACAATAACATCTTTCAGCAATGACACTTGAGTGTGTTGTATCATATTAGAAGAGTTGCTTCCTGCAGATTTTGAATCGAGCTTGTACCAGCCGCCAAAATCAACCACCAATAGAATTGCTGGAGCAATCTCCGCCCGGACATGCCACATTGCCATAGGGTCTGCCAAAGAATGCCTCAGTATTTAACATGACCTGAGCATCCAAAAGAAAAATAAGCTGCTAGGCAAATCAACCTTCACCAAGACATAAACAACACACTGTATGATGTGTGTCACATGCATACAAGTACGATACTTCCTCTGCAATACTAAGTGCTAATATGTACAAAAAGCCAAAACTAATATGATCCACAATTATTTTATTGATTGGTGATATTTCATGGTAAGCTACTTCCTTAGGTGAGAAAACGAGAGCATGAGAACCAAGAAACTTAACCAGCTATACTGATATCAATTCTAAGTACTCTATGTAAAGTTTCTTTCTAGTTTGTGGTTTCATGCATTAAGGATTATCTGGTGATAGTAGCCAGGTGTTTTAAGACATGTGGTTCTCAAAACACACGAAGCATCTATAGTAAGCGTCATGCAGAGAAATCAAACCATATCTAGCCACTAAATAGTAAAATTGACAAAGACCATTTGGAGCTTTCATCTGCTCACAGTTGTAGGCAGTGTTGATTAGACAACCCTTTGAAATATCTATTTTCAGAAACTGTAGATGCAGAATTATCAGCTTCAACACTTAGTAATCGCAGGGTGCAAATTGTCTTTGTTTGACTTAGATAAATCCTGCGTACTGAGATTTTTTTTAATAGTATCCATGTCTTACTGATACTATGTTCTCATCCATGTCTTGTTGAGGATTGGTGTTGACTGTTGAGTGTGGAGTACTGAACAATATCAACAAGAATAGTGCACTGCAGCCTAAGTAACTAGAGTGGACGAATGTACACAACTGGCAATGCCTACAATGGATGATGGTTTCATAACGATGCGCATTCCCATTAAACTGCGCTTGGATCAACTCAAACACAGTCGCCGGAAATCGCCGTTTGCCCGAAAAAAATTACCTGTCAGGACGAAGATGTGGTCGCGGCCGCCGGACCGGCGCCAGGCCGGGTGAGCGGTGACGCGGTCGACGACCTCCCGCTGGCGTCGGAAGTCGGCGTTCCCCTCCTTCCTGCGGAAGGCGCCCTTGGTGGCGCCCCACCCGAGCTCCATCTCGGCGGAGAGCGTGGCGAAGAAGGGGACGAAGACGACGTCGGCCTCCCTCCAGTCGGCGACGACCCTCACCGCCGCGGAGCCGGAGGCGGGATTGCGGAGGAGGGAGGCGAGGAGCCAGTACTCGGCGCTGTACTGCCGGATGAGCGGGCTGGCGGGGTAGGGCGGGTGGCCGCCGCGCGGGGGCGGGTGGTCCGGGTCGGAGGAGGCCGGGATGCGGGAGTCGGGGGCCGGGAGCGACCAGTAGAGGTCGAGCAGGCCGTGGTTGAGCGCGCGGGGGAGGTCGGCGACGTAGACGCTGAGGCGGGCGCGGTGGTCGGGGATGGAGGGGAGGAGCGGCGGGGAGGTGGGCCTGAGGAGGAGGAAGGAGAGGGAGAGGAGGAGGAGGGCGGGGACGGCGAGGAGCGCCAGCCGCTTCATGGCCGCCCGCCGGATCTCGCCGGAGATGGGAGGCGGTGGCATTGGGGTTGGCCGAGGGAGACTGATGCCCTCGAGAGTGACTTGTTGTTCGTCGATTTACGAGTAAATGACAAAAAAACTACCACAATTGTACCGGTCGTGACACGGAACTACCAAATGGACAGCGTTTGTCACATAACTACCAGTTTTGGGGCATGATCGTGACGAAGAGCACTGATTTTTCAATTGACGCGGCTTAATCCAGTTTCTGACAGTCGGGACCCACTGTCAGGTCCTACGTGGCAAAAGCAGATGACTTTTTCCGCTAATTTTACAGAAAACCCCCTATCTCCTTTTCCTAAAAAGCAATCAAGTACCAATGTACTTCTTCCTCATCGTGCTGGGAGGCTGCCTCGGATGGCCAGCGCTCGCCAGCAACCGCGTACGAGAATCTCCGCCGGCCAGCGCTCGCCAGGCAAGCGCACACGAGCTCTCCGACGGCCGGCGCTCTCGTGCTCCAGCCGGTGGCGGCGGCGAGGGCAAGCGGCGGCGGCGGGGACGACGAGCAGCGGGCGGCGCCTCTGTCCCCGCGTGCGGCAGGCCATCTCTAGCTCCTCTTCGGCCCCCTCCTCGCCCCACGGCCTCCGCCGTCCTCTCCTTCTCCCTCTGACTCCCTCCAACATCGTCTCCTTCTCCCGCACGCGGTGCTCGCCTCGGCCGGCGGCCGCCGTTATCCGCCGGCTAGCGCTTACGGAGGCGGCGGGGAAAAGGGGGGGGCGAGCGGGGCTGCAGCGGGCGCCGTCGGGCAGAGCTCTTCTAGCCGTCGAACCGGCGGCGGTTGTGAAGGATTGGGTGGCGGCGCTGCATCCCAGGTAGGAGGGAGCTGGATGACTGTGGACTGGACGGCGGCGCTGCATCCCGGCGACGGCGTACTGGCGCACCGGCGGCGGTGTACTGGCGCACCGGCGGCAGCTGACGCGCGTGGCGGCACGGCAGATCGGCGAGCAGGCGCGCGGCGGCGCACATACGCGTGGCGGGCATGCGCGCGACGCGTGGGGTGGGCATGCGCACGGCGAGCGGCGGCGGGCATACGCGTGGCGCGCGGCGGACAAGCGAGCACGCGCACGGGAGGCATGCGCGCGGTCGCGGCGCGCCGGCATACAGGCGAGCTGGCGAGCGGCGGCGGGCATGGTGGACAGACGAGCAGCGGCAGGCATGCGCGAGGTGCACAGCTGCGGACATGCACGCGGCCGGCAGGCAAGCACGCGTGCGGCGGACAGGCGAGCAGCCGCATGCGCCTGGCGGCCATGCGTGCATGCGCGGCAGCAGTTGAGGATTTCTATTTTCTAGGTTTATCTTTCTTTATTTTTTATGTGAGGAACTGGACCTGGTGTGACATAAAATATATTCTAAGGTTATATTTGTAAACTGGAACTATCAGTTAGGTTTTTATCTGCCACGTAGTCCTGATAGGTGGGGCCAAATAGTCAGAAAACGGTTTAACACGCGTAAATAGCAAAATCAGTGCTCTTCGTCACGAACATGCCCCAAAACTGGTAGTCATGTGACAAACGTTGTCCATTTGGTAGTTCCGTGTCACGACCGGCACAATTGTGGTAGTTTTTTGTCATTTACTCTCGATTTACACATGGCACGAGTCGCCCCAATATGATGAATTTGTATCCCAATTCAATATTCAAATCCTCGTCCAGTATGCAATTTAATATGTTCCCTCCGTCTTATCAAATTTATCTTATATTTATTTAAATTTAGGTCTACATAATAGATTGTATCGAGATACAGCTAAATTTTAATAGTAATAAAATTTAAGACAACTTTTCGTGGGATGGTGAAAGTAATTCATCCATCATGTATACATGTTCTAATCCGTGAGCGTTTTGCTCAATTTGCATTTTTGCGGGCGGGTGTGCATGCGACGAAGCCATCAATCGGAAGAGCCACTCGCATCGACATTGTTGCTTGTGCACCACCACCAAATCATCGGAAGCTATCACAAAGGTGTAAAATGTATCATCAATGAAATAGAAAAGGTGTAGATACATGAATCACGTGAACATCATTGATGCACCGACAAGGAGATTTAGCTAGACCGCGAACACCACTTACCAAGGACGGATTCAAGGGAGCACGAGCAGGGGTACGCCCCCCCCCCATGCTCAAGATTTTCTTGTTAATACAAGCCATGGCAACTCCTTTATCTAGCAAATTTTGCCCCCTTCAATCAAATCACATGCACAGTCGCCCCCTTTAATGTGGGTTCCTGGCTCCGTCCCTGTCACTTACTAATCATCAGAAAATATTTTCCTTATCAATTTTTTCTATAGCCCTAATCAATCTATTATGAATGGTTTGCTTGATAGAATAATATTAGCTTGGAGTGGGTAGTGGCATTATTAGGTCACCAAGGTACAAAAAAGTTTATAAGTACATTATCAACAAGACTTCCATAATAGACAATGATTAATAGTTGGATGTTCCATCATATTTGCCAAGCAAGTTTATCTCTTATAAAAATTACACCAATCACATAAGTTTGTGGACCACCTGAAACACATGTGGGCACCGAAGACTCATCTTTCTATGGATGCGCCTTTAAATCTTTTGACTGAATAGGTACTACATTATTACGACTCCTTCCAATATTTAATAAATATCAGGGGTTTAGTTTATTACGACTCCCTTCTGATCTCGAGTTTACCGGGGGCACACTTACTAAACTCACGCACGACACACACAACTAAGTCACGATTTCCACGCCATCCTCTGCGTCGTTCCCTTCCTTGTCACACACCGCCTTGCCAGTAGGTGGGTGTGTGACAACCAGAATCTCCTTGCCCCCTCCTCCTGCATCCCTGCCCAATGTTTTATAAAGGAACACAGATTATCTCAGAGGGATTTGATAAGCTTCGACATATGGCATGATTTCCTTCTAGTGTTATCCAAATATTCGATCACAGTCTTAGGCAACCTCTACATAGACATATGGTAAATACACAGAGCTATACCTGATGCTATCTTCGCGTGTTGTTCCTTGGCCTTTCCATAAAGATATGTATACAAACCACAGAACACTAAAGCACTACCCAGCAAACTGTCACAAAACAAAAGTGCGTAAATGTTATGGCATGAAAACAGTATGTCACTATGTAAAAGGTACAGGTAAATTCGAGATCAGATGGACCAATCTCTTATTTAATATCCACATTTCCAGGAAATGGTGTTTAATTTACCACAAGTTGATGTAACTTTCGTTTGTACAAATCAGGGCAAAATCAAATGATGTAATGTGATACACCATCAATAAGCACTTACTCATTGGAAACCATGGTGACTTGAACTATACTTAGAGTATTAGTTTCTCAAAAAAAATTACCTTTGTTGGAAAATGTTAACACCAGAGGGAGGGAAGGGGCGTCTGCCCCCCCCCCCCCCCACACACACACACACACATTGCACACAATTATTTTTCGATTGTATTTTCGTAAGGTCAAGGTACAATCTACCCACCATTGCACACAACTATTTTATGATGTTTAGTTGCTGACTTCCAAGGGTGAGGGTTTCTCCTAGCAACAGTGTCTGTATAATTATGGTGAAGACCATCGAGATGGCACTGAATGTATGTCGAGAGCAGGGCCTCACTTTTGAACACCATACAAACTGAACCAATACTTGGGTGACGTGCCAAGTGTAGCTTGTAAACCCAAACAAGTAATTTCCAATTTATTGCTTATTGGTTTCAAGAATTCAGCTAAAATCTAGAAAGATATAGAGAAGGCCTCCCAAGAAATTTCCCAAAAAATAAACAAAATTATCTACGAAGTTGTAGCATGCAAATTTTCAAAAATTTGAAAATACTCAATAATACTTAATTTTAAAGATGTGTGTCCTAAGATTCCACTAGCTAGGTGTTCAACAACACTCAAGGACTACCCAGAAATATTTTGTCTGCTTGTTTATATTAGTAAAACTAGTGTTCTTAGTTTGCTTGAGAGAATAATAATAGCTTGCAGCAAATAGATTTCCTACCCCACGAGAAAACTGCCCTCTCCCACCTTGATCCATAATCCACCGTCTAGGCTCCATCTAAACAATGATGCACTTGCCTATAGACATCTGCTCCTAGCTACCAAACATTTTTTTTCTTCAAGTCAGTCCACCCCATTATCAATGATATATTCATGTCAAATTACCGTTACGGATGCATTCGTAAAGGCCTCCACAATGCATCTCTTCAAGGATGGGCAGTGGTGGCAATTAGTCTGCTTGTATCAATCAACTCTCTGATGGTAGCAGTCTCACGGTGGAAAGGAAGCCGTAAAACTTGGATAATGACGTTGTTATAGCAAGATGTGGCGTGGTATAAGAGCAAGTATTGTGATCACTGATGGTGTGGTGAAATCTGTCGTACTCATTGCCCATTGGATTTGTTGATTGAAATCATGATATTAATTAAACAATAATGTTACACCGGAACCTCTTATCTTAAATTGATGTCAGCAACAATAAAAATAGAAAATATATTTGAATAATCATAAGCACATTTCCTTTAGTACCTTGGAGACAATTTGATATAAATGGATATCAACAAAATTTGAGAATTAGCCAGGTTAAAAAAAAAACGTTTTTTGAAATGGAACTTGTAGAGTTGACTATACTGACTAGATATTGCTTGGTTCATCATTAAAACCAACACACTAAAAATTAAGAAAAATTCCCTATCACTAGTTTGACTCATTTTATTCATTTGAAGAGGGGAGAGATACATATAAGCATTGGAATAAAATACCACATCGGGGTCACCATAAAAATACTGTGAAATTGATTATTTTATTAAGTATAAGGGATTATGAGAGAGTCCAAAAACGTATACTTGACAAAGAGATTCGTGAAGAGATGACACCCTAGAGTTTTTTTGTCCCATTCTTTCCCTTAACACTACATTTTTCATTTTCTCGTGTCAAGAAATAGTACTTTTTCTATGAAAAACACTAGGTTTAATTTATAAAACAAAAATGTCCTGAGCTTTCGAGAGTAGAGAAAATGACAAGACAGAAATGGAATCAAGAATACTTCGACACCATAGCAATGAGGATACAAACCATGTTTATACCTTGTCACAATGTGATGTAGGTGGGATACAAGAGTGTGGCCTTTTGGAGGCTAAGCGACATGTAGCTCTTCATTTTCAAACACTTAAAATTCACATTTTGAAGTTTTAAAAAAATCTGAAACAAAATTCTAGAGGCACCCAATAATGTATGCTAGACTAGTGTAAAATCTTAATGCAAACTGATTTGTATTCTAAGCTACACAAAATTGAAAAAATCTGACAAATTTTATAGTATTGAAATGTGCACTATTCACTATAAATTTGTTAGAATTTGTCATTTTTGTGTAGCCTAGAGTATGAAGTAATTTGTACTGAGATTTTACACCATTGTAGTATACAACATTAGCTATCTCCAGAATTTTGTTTCAGTTTAAAAAGAAATTGTAATACAAATTCCGAGTGTTTGCAAAGAAAGGGTTACGTGTAACTCGGCCTCCAGTTTAAGTTTTTCGGATACAACACCACTTCTTCATTTACATGTAATTCACTAGCAAATGTTAACTACTCCCTCCGACCCAGGGCATAAGGCGCAATTTTTCTTTGGAAATTACCTCATGGCTTAAGGCGTGGGCGGTTAGGCTAGGTAATGTTTCCGATTTTGCCCTCCCCGCACGTAACCCTTCATCCTCGATCGAACCCCGTCGTCCTCCTCGAAACCAGGCGCGCGACGGCTCCCTGCTTTGGCTTCCACGCGAATTAATCGCCCTCCAACGATCTCCTTTTATGGCTGGGACGGTAATCGATCTTCTTTCTCTCGTCAGTTCCTCTTCCCCGTCTAGTTCCTCTCCATGTCGCCGAAGGTTTCCTTCTCTAGGGCAGCAGCGATCTTGGCGATGGCGGCGGCTTTGGGGCTGTCCAATGGAGCCACCGCGATGGAGGACGGCGGCAGTCCGTCTGCTGCTGCTGCAGGCACGGCATGGAGCCACGGCATGGAGCACGACGGCTCCATTGGTGTTGCTGGCATGGAGGACGGCAGTCCATCTGCTGCCTCCGCGATGGAGGACGGTGAAAGAACATTTCATGATCTCTAAGTTTTGTGTGTTTGTTAACAACACCGGTGACAATTTAACCGTGTGCTAAGTGGTTTACAGTTATGGAAAAGATACCACGGAAAATCTCGACCCACTCAAAAAGGAAGAAAAGAAAAGAAGGAAGAAGCTGAAACCTGACAGTGGCCGGCACTGCCGGCAACTCCGGGCCGGCACTGCCGGTGTGTACACCCCGGCACTGCCGGCGTTTTCGGCCCGGCACTGCCGGCCTGTCTGTCGATCTTCAGATTCAGAAAAGGGCCGGCACTGCCGGCGTCTCAAGGCCGGCACTGCCGGCGTTTCACCTCCAACGGGCAGAAAAGTAGGTGGGGTATAAAAACCCCCTTCACCTACCTTGGAAGCTTGCTCAAACCCTAAGATCTTCATCCTCCATTGCTTGAGCCACCAAGAACACCAAAATAGCCGGATCTCCTCCCTCAACCACCCAAATCACTTGTGCTTTGGAGAATCGAAGGAGAAGACCCCGATCTACATCCTCACCGAAGCGTTTCTCATTTCCCCTCTTATGCTTGAGGGCCCCCTTGCTAGTGTTCCTCTTTGGATCCCTAGTTGTTGTTGTTGATGTATGCTTGTTGATTTGTTGTGTTGTTACAGATTTGGGAGCCTCCAATTTGGTTGTGGATGTGTGCCCCAAGAACTTTGTAAAGGCCCGGTTTCCGCCTCGAGGAAATCCCTTAGTGGAAGTGGGCTAGGCCTTCGTGGCGTTGCTCACAGGAGATCTGAGTGAAACCTTCGTGGCTGTTGGTTTGGCTTGCGTAGCAACCACACTCCTCCAAACGTAGACGTACCTTCTTGCAAAGGAAGGGAACTACGGGAATCATCTCCGTGTCATCGCGTGCTCCACTCTCGGTTACCTCTATCCCACTCTATCTCCTATTGCGTTGCTATACCTTGCTTAGTTGATATCCTTGTCATATAGGTAAATTCACTTAGTTGCATATCTAGAGAATTTACCTTTGTGTCAAGCCTAAATTGAAAAAGAACTAAAAATTGGTTAGCACCTATTCACCCCCCCCTCTAGGTGCGGCATACGATCCTTTCAATTGGTATCAGAGCCTCGGCTCTTATTTCGGGCTTAACCGCCTAAGAGTATGCCGGACGAGGAGCCCTCGGTTGGGGCCGCCAAGTCGGTCTCCGTGGAAGACTTCAATTCATTGAAGTCCTCCATGGAAGCCCAAATGGAAAGCATGAAAAAGATGATTGCCGAGCTTTTGGCTCCGGCCCTTCCCAAGGCTCCTAGTGTAGAGGTAAAAGACACGGGTGCGTTAGATGATGGAGAGGCTTCGGACTTACCCTCATCTACCAAACCCGTGGAAGGTGATAACTTAAACACTATCAAATCTACCAGTGCATCTCCTAGGGGAACTAGTGGAGGTGAAAGCTACAATCGAGTAGCTCCACCTTTCCTATCTCCCGATATACCGGTTCCCCTTCCACATTTAAACATTCGGGGTGACCCACCTAAGTTTTCCGTTGATAATTTCGATACTTGGCAATTTGAGTTCCGCTCTCATGTTTGTAGTGCCTCCAATGAACTATGGAGAATCATCTTGGAGGGCTTCAAGCCATACAACCACGACAAGTTGACTAGAAGAGAAGCGAGTTGATAGTCAACTCAACAACACCGCCCTTCACATGATTCAAACTAGTGTGGGGACTCCGGAATTGCATCGTGTCCGGAACTACACCACCGCCAAGGAAGCTTGGGACGGCTTGGCCGCTAGTTGCATTGGAAGTGAGAGCACAAGGAGGAACAAGTACAATGCTCTTAAGAATAAAGCCGAAGGATTCTTGAGGCTACCGGATGAAGATCATGAACTCATGTATGGAAGACTTGTCACGGTTGCCGATGCCTTCCGGCTTATTGGTGCCACCCACATCAATGACTCTTGGATCAAGGAGAAGTATATTGAATGCATGATGCCATTTGCTCCCATTGATGTCAAGACTCTTGTGGGAAGGGAATGCTATTCCTCTCTCACCTCTCAACAAGTCGTGCACGAGATGCAAGCTCTCAAGGTGCTTGAGGAAACCTCTCATGATTCTCGCAATCGTGCTCTTGGGATGGCAAAAGGTGCCAACCTTGCCTTGGTGGTCAACTCCGGTGAAGAAGTGATTCCTCAAGAATCTTATAGGGCATCTTGGAGTATGTCCTATCCGGAAGATTTGCAATGCCACTACCATGATCACATGGCCTTCCATGCAAAATCCTTTTGGGTTGATCCCTCCAAGGCCAAGGAAGACAACATCAAGAGGAACAACAAAAGTGGTTTCACTAGCTTTGGTCCAAAGACAAGATCTTGCTACAATTGTGATGACAAGCGCCACTTCATTGCCGAATGCCCCTATGAAAATAGAGAGCTTCATAATGGGAGGCTCATTCCCAAGGACAAGAGCAAGGATACAAAGGGCAAGTATTCAAAAGCCCCCAACAAGAAGTTCTACAACAACAAGACCAAGAAGGGCAAGAGGCCCTCAAGAGTTGTGCTTGTAACAAGGGAAGAATATTCATCCGATGAAGTTGAAAGTTCTAGTGGTGATGAAGATGAAGAAAGCTCAAAGGAATTGGCCGCCATCGTCACCACCAACATACCCTCTTCATCTCTCTTTGAATCTCCCAATGAGAACCCTCCTATCAAGAATGCACATTGCTTCATGGCAAGGTCCTCCTTGGACACACCTATTGTGCTATCAACTCAAGAAGAGTATACCTCCGGAGATGATGATGTTGATGATGAAGAAGATGCAACCTCTAATGGATTGGTCGCTCTTGCCTCCCTCTCCACTAACTCTTCATCACCAAGTGAATCCCCCAATGAGGTCATTCATGTGGAGGAAGAAAGTTGCCTCATGGCTAAATCCTCCGAGGTATCATCTCCTAGCCCCTCTATGTCTAACATATCTAGTGATCTAGGGGTTGATGATGCTAGTCTAAAAGTGAAACAAGAAATGCTAGATTTTGATGATTTCATTCTCAACCTACAAGGTAACACTAAAAAGCATGTTTCAAACCTCATGATTCGTTTAGCCCAACAAAGTGATATGCTTGAGAAAAAGGGTCAAATAGAGAGAGAAGACTCTCTCGAAATTCATGCTCTTAAAAATGCTCTTGAGGAATGTCAAGAAACTATAACTTCTCTTGAGGAGAGGCTAGAAACTCTTGAAGAACCTCAAGATAAAATTAACAAGCTCACTAAAGCTAGAGATCTTGCTAGGGCTAAGTCTAAAGTGCTTAAAAAGGATAAGGCCCAATTTGAGGTTGATCATGAGAAACTTGTGAAGGATCTAGATGAACTAGACAAAGCTCACAAAGCTTTGAAGAGTGAATTCACTCTCCTATCCAAATCCTATGAGCAACTTCAAATTAGGCTTGCTTCATATGATGTGCCTAGTTCCTCTACTCCTCTATGTGATCATGCAAACATTGTTGAGGAAAATGCTAGGTTGAAGGATGAACTTGCTAAGGTCTCCTCTCCCCAAAGTAAACTTTCTTTGGATGATCTTTTGAGTAAGCAAAGATCAAACAATGGGAAGGAGGGCCTTGGTTTTAATGCCAAGGCAAAGAAGGCAAACAAGCAAAAGGCCAAGCCCGCACAAGAAAAGAAGAAAGACGTCACTAATGGTGAAGCCTCCAAGGGCAAAACCATGAATGATGATGATGCGGGAATTGCTAACCCTCACTATGTTTTATTTAAGGATTACTATGGTGATGTTTATGCTAAATATGTTGGCCCATATGATGGTTATGTTGCTTGGTCTATTTGGGTCCCAAAGACCCTTGTTGCTAACAAAAGAGGACCCATTGCGAAATGGGTACCTAAATACAAGAATTGATCTCATGTAGGACTATGCCGCCGGAGGTTCAAAATGGGTACTTGATAGTGGATGTACAAGTCATATGACCGGCGGCAAGAACCTCGTCAAGGAGTTGAGGCCTAACATTAATGATATCACCGTCTCCTTTGGCGATAATTCTACATCCGAGGTATTGGGTTTTGGCAAGGTTGTGGTTGCACACAACATTACTCTTGTGGATGTCATGCTTGTCAAAACCCTTGGTTACAATTTGCTTTCCGTTTCCGCCCTTGGCAAGATGGGTTTCGCCGTCTTTATTGATAATGATATTGTGGTCCTCTTGTGGAGCAAGACTCTAAAAGTCGCATTCGTTGGGTATCGCGAACACAACTTGTATGTGGTGGACTTTTCGGGGACCACCACGTCAAGTGCGATGTGCCTATTCGGAAAGGCGGACGTGGGTTGGTTGTGGCATCGCCGCCTAGCCCATGTCAACATGAGAACTTTGCAAAGTCTTCACAAGGGGAACCATATTGTGGGACTAATGGAAAATGTGTCTTTTGCCAAAGATCGTGTTTGTAGGGCTTGTGTTGAAGGCAAAATGCATGACTCTCCGCATCCAAGCAAGACCATTATCTCTTCCAAGAGGATCTTGGAGCTCCTTCATGTGGATCTCTTTGGTCCCGTTACTCATGCAAGTCTTGGTGCGAAGAAACATTGCTTGGTGATTGTCGATGACTACTCAAGATACACTTGGGTCTACTTTCTCAAGACGAAAGATGAGACTCAACAAATATTCATTGACTTTGCTACCGAGGTGCAACGCCAACACAACCTCCTCATTATGGCAATAAGAAGTGACAACGGCTCCGAGTTCAAGAACTACACACTCAATGATTTTCTTAGTGATGAGGGGATTCGTCATCAATATTCCGTTGCTTACACCCCTCAACAAAATGGTGTTGCGGAGAGGAAGAACCGGACTCTTATGGATATGGCAAGGTCTATGATGGCGGAGTATAAATCCCGCTATAACTTTTGGGCCGAAGCCATCTCCACCGCTTGTCACTCCTCCAACCGGCTCTATCTCCGCAAGGGCTTGAACAAGACTCCATATGAAATACTCACCGGGAACAAGCCTAATATCTCATACTTCAAGGTGTTCGGGTGTAAGTGTTTCTACAAAATCAAAGGAGTTCGTTTATCTAAATTCGCTCCTAAAGCTTTGGAGGGTATATTTGTTGGTTACGGTGCCGAATCTCACACTTATAGAATCTTTGATGTATCCTCCGGGATTATCATTGAATCTTGTAGTGTGAAGTTCGAAGAAAATGATGACTCCCAAGTGGGGCAAGTTGATGTTTGTGCAGGTGATGAAATACCTCAAGATGCCATAGTAAGAATGGGTGTGGGATTTTTCCGCCTCATTGAGGGACACGGTGTGGCGTCTCGGGAAGAACTATGCTCTACCACGGTGGAGCCCTCATCTTCTCAACATCAACAAACCTTACCTAGTGAAGCAAATGATGCACCAACCCAAGAACAAGAACAAGACTCTCCCTCTTATGTGCAAGATCAAGGACAAGATCAAGGTCAAGATCAACCAATCATTCATAATGGCTCCAATGAGGATCCAATCAACTCTTGCCCTTCTCCGAACATTGTTCAAGATCAAGCACATGAGATTGAGCAACCCCAAGCAATTGAGGAAGCTCAAGTTCAAGGTCAAGACGGGGACCCAAATGATCAAGTGACACCTCCAAGGCCTAGAAAGACCAAGGAGGAGATCGAGGCCCGTCGTCTAGCAAGAAGAGAAAGGAACCTCGAGCTTCGTGGACACACTCATGACAAGGTTCTTGGTGATGTAAGGGCAAAGGTTTCCACAAGAAGGCAATTGGCGAACTTTAGCCATCATCATGCTTATATCTCCTTAGTGGAACCCAAGAAAGTATTTGAAGCCCTTGAAGATTCGGATTGGTTGGAAGCTATGCATGAAGAACTCAATAACTTCAAGCGCAACAAAGTGTGGACTTTAGTAAAGAAGCCTAAGGAGTGTCGCAATGTTATAGGCACTAAATGGATTTTCAAGAACAAGCAAGATGAGTTTGGAAATGTTGTGAGGAACAAGGCAAGATTGGTGGCTCAAGGGTTCTCTCAAGTTGAGGGAATTGACTTTGGGGAAACCTATGCTCCCGTGGCTCGCCTTGAGTCCATCCGTATCCTTCTTGCTTATGCATCGCATCATAACTTTAAGTTACAACAAATGGATGTGAAAAGTGCTTTTCTTAATGGTCCTTTGCATGAAGAGGTTTATGTTAAGCAACCCCTGGGGTTCGAGGATCTCAACTTTCCTAACCATGTCTACAAGCTTGATAAAGCACTTTATGGTCTCAAACAAGCTTCTAGAGCTTGGTACGAGCACCTTAAGGAATTGTTGGTAGACCGTGGGTTTGATGTTGGGCTAATCGACCCCACTCTTTTTACTAAGAGGGTCAATGGGGAGCTTTTCGTTTGCCAATTATATGTTGATGATATTATATTTGGATCTACTAACAAAGCTTTCAATGATGAATTCTCAAAGCTTATGACCGATAGGTTTGAGATGTCTATGATGGGAGAGATGAAGTTCTTCCTTGGTTTTGAGATCAAGCAATTGAGGGAAGGAACCTTCATCAACCAAGCAAAATATCTCCAAGACATGCTCAAGAGGTTCAAGATGACCGAGATGAAGGGTGTGGCCACTCCTATGGTCACCAAATGTCATCTTGCACTAGATCCCAATGGTAAAGAGGTGGATCAAAAGGTATATCGCTCCATGATTGGATCCTTGCTTTACCTTTGTGCATCTAGACCGGACATAGTGTTGAGTGTTGGTGTGTGTGCAAGGTATCAAGCTTCTCCTAAAGAGAGCCACATGATGGCTCTCAAAAGAATCTTTCGATATTTGGTTGATACCCCAAGATATGGTATTTGGTACCCCAAAGGCTCAAGCTTTATTCTCAATGGTTATACCGATGCGGATTGGGCGGGTGACAAGGATGATAGGAAATCAACTTCCGGGGCTTGCCAATTCCTTGGTAGGTCCTTGGTGTGTTGGTCTTCTAAGAAGCAAAATTGTATATCTCTCTCCACCGCCGAAGCCGAATATGTTGCCGCCGCAAGTGGATGCACTCAATTGTTATGGATGAGGCAAACTTTAAAGGAATACGGTGTCATTTGTGACAAAGTGCCTCTATTATGTGACAATGAAAGTGCCATCAAGATTGCCTATAATCCGGTGCAACATTCAAGAACGAAGCATATTGAGATCCGGAATCATTTCATTAGGGATCATGTTGCCCGGGGTGATATTGAGCTTATCTATGTTCCTACCAAAGATCAACTTGCCGATATATTCACGAAGCCTCTTGATGAAGCAAGGTTCTCTTATTTGAGGAATGAGCTAAATATCATTGATTCAAGGAGTATAGCTTGACCATCTTGCAAACACACTTTCGTCTCAAAACTTTATTTGGTTTAGATGTGGGCATGGAAATAGGGGGAGTGCGGTTTAAATTATTGAGCTATCCCTCCCCCCATAATGCCAACATTAAGAAATCATTCTCTTAATATCATGTGTTGATATGTGAGCTTCAATGATGAGTAGTGACTTGGACCCAAGATATATCTTCGCGGTGCCATGTCACGTCACTCATATATGGTGGCCTAGGCCACCACACTCTTCTTTGTGAAGAGTTGGAGTTATTTGGATCTTCATTGGTTTTTATTGACATCTCCTTGTTTATGGGAAATCACCCATGTTTGGTCTTCATTTGCAATATTTTAGAAATATGGGTGATATTGTACCATCAACTGTGCTATCTCTCTATCCTAAGCCTCACCTTTCCTAAAGAAACCTTATCTATCTCCATACTCTAAAACTCCGCAAAATTTCGAGGGCTTTTGGGCTGTGGGCAGTGTCGGCGGCACTGTCGGCGCATTCTCACCGGCACTGCCGGCCCCGCCGGCACTGCCGGCCTCGGCTCGGCGGCACTGCCGCTGTGGGCGTGGGATAAGTTGAGGGCCCGCAGGGGAGTTAGGGCAACTGCCCCTTTTCTTCCCCAGCGTGTGTCCTCTCCTCCCATCCGACCCCTGTCGCCGCCGCCGTCGCCCCTGCCCCCCCAGCCGCCGTCCCGGGACCTCCCTCCTCCTCTGGTCGGCTGGATCCGGGCTGTGCCCCCTCTCCTCCATGGCTTCCTCCTCCGGTGAGCTTCCTCCCCTCCCTCTCCCTCTCTAGAATGGGTAGACCTCTCTAGAAGAAAGAAGGGTGGTTGAATCTCTCCGAAAGTTTTGCCATAGAGGTAGATGATCTTGTGCATTGTGGTGTGAAAGTTTGAGGAACAATGGTTGAGTCTAGAGCAGATCTGGTTGTTTTCCGTGTTTGCCGGCACTGCCGCCCCCTCCACACCGGCACTGCCGGTCGGGCCGGCACTGCCGCCACTGTCGAGCCGGCACTGCCGGTTGGGCCGGCACTGCCGCCCTTACCACCCCGGCACTGCCGGTGTAGCTGAGCCAGATCTCTTTCAGCCTCCTCTCTTGTATCTTGAACACTTCTTTCACCATGCTTTGATTATCATGTTTTGCTTTGGTTTAGTGTACCTTATCATATGCTATTCCTATCCTTTGCTCTCACAGGTGCAGGTGGTTCTCATCACTCTAGCTCGGGCAAACGGGCGATCCCTAATGACTTTGAAGCAGAAATTCTACCTATGAAGAAGTCATCTCGTCGGGAGAGGAATACCGCTCCGGCTGAACCTCGAGCTAGCCTCATCCGGAGGTTGAGAGGCATGCCCATTGGGAAGTGGCCAGATAATGAGTATGCTCGGCTGCGTCAGTCCAACGCCTACACCTCTCCCAAGGGTACCAATTGCTCTGCTCTGTTCTGGACTAAGTATCAAGAGAAGACTTTTGATGATCTCTATGCAAATGCCACCTATAAAGTTGCTCCTATGCATCACATCAACTTTGCTCACATGGATAAACACGCCAACTACTTTGCTGAAGCTCGAGATATTTGTGAGCAGTTTGGTCTTTTTCCTCTGATGAAGTTTCAACATCCTTACTGTGTGGAGGTGATTGGGCAATTCTTTGCCACGAGTTTATGTTGACAATGATGATGCCAAGACTATGACTTGGATGACAGAAGGTCGCATGTTGCATGGCACTTGGGACCAATTTGCAGCTTGTCTTGGTTATCCTGTGCTCACTGGCAATGAAGATGGATACTTTAGAGCCCACAACACTCCCAAGCCCGTTGAGAAGGCTCTCCTTGCTGATCTTTATCTTGAGGGAGAAGTGGTATATGGTTCTCAGAAATTCCTCCGTCCGGTGTATGACATTCTTCTTCGCATTTACCGAGAGGTCCTTAATCCCAAGGTTGGCTGCGTTGATTAGATCTATGGATACCTTGGGAACTTGTTGCTTCTTTCTCACCAGCACAGTGACACCGGTATGCGGCTTGATGTGATGGACTTTACGTGGAATGAGTTTTGGGCTTGCATAATAGCTCGCAAGGCCCCTGTTTTTGCTCCCTACTTCATGTTCTTCATATGCTCTCGTTGGGACAATGCTGGATATGGCAACCTCACTGATGAGGTTAACCTTCTACCTCACAAGGCCAAGGATCTCAAGGTCAAGAATCATACTAATCCTCCTCGTCTTCCCAATGATGAGGAGTCTGCCAAGAAGACTCTGATATGGAGTATGCTCCCCCTGCTGACAATGGTTGGGTTGCTCGTATAGAGGCCAAGTTGGCCAAGATGTTCTGTCTCAAGTCTGACATCAACAGGCGTCAGTATCAAGCTCACAGGGAGCGGAAAATGGACAGGAGGAACACAAAGCTCATCATGCGCAAGTTGGATATTCCGGTTGAGAGTGGATCTGAGGAGGTCATAACTCCTGAAGAAGAATGGCTCTCTAAGCATGGCAATGTGGCTGAGTTTGAACAGCTTGGTCTTCCCGGTCCTTCTCGCCGTCGGCGCCCCCCTAGTGATGATGTTGAGCCCGCCGAGTCGGATGATGATGAAGATACGGAGGAATCCTCCGAGGATGATTGAGTTTTCATGGGACGATGTAGCATCGCTTCTTTTCTTCTTTTTGGTGTCTTGATGCCAAAGGGGGAGAAGAAGGTCTAGTAGGACTTGCACGGGATTTGCTAGGGTTTGAGGGCACAAGCATTTGCTCTTTATCATTCCGTTAAAGCTTGTGTCCTTCGTTTACCGTCTATGTTTATGTTGAACCTTATCTTGTGTTTTATGTGTTCTATGTGTGGTGAGCAAGACCTTTTAGTGAGTGAACTATTGCTATGGTCTTCGGTATTCTATATGGTTGAGAGTATTGTTATGAATTGGTATGACCATCTTATATCTCATATTGTCTATGGATTCATCTACTTGATATGGTCATGGGATCCTTGTTCATGAATTTGAGACTATTGTCTTGTATTGTTGAGGATGTCCGTATGCAAGGGTATGATCTTAACATCTCAACTTTTATCTTTGTCCATACATTATCTATCATATACATATTATAAGCATTGTGCTTTCTACCTTGAAAGTTGGAGTTGCTCCATACCTAATGTGTGCATCTTTTTTCTTGCATAAATTTCTCGCATGCACACATCTGGGGGAGTTTCTGTCTTATACCAAGCACAATGATTTTCTTGCCCTATTCTTTGCAAAATCCCGGTATTGTCATCAAACGCCAAAAAGGGGGAGATTGAAAGAACATTTCATGATCTCTAAGTTTTGTGTGTTTGTTAACAACACCGGTGACAATTCTAACCGTGTGCTGAGTGGTTTACGGTTATGGAAAAGATACCACGGAAAATCTCGACCCACTCAAAAAGGAAGAAAAGAAAAGAAGGAAGAAGGCTGAAACCGACGGTGGCCGGCCACTGCCGTGCAACTCCGGGCCGGCGCTGCCGGTGTGTACACCCCGGCACTGCCGGCGTTTCCGGCCGGCGCTGCCGGCACTGTGCTGTCGATCTTCGGATTCGGAAAAGGGCCGGCACGCTGCCGGCGTCTCAAGGCCGGCAGCTGCCGGCGTTTCACCTCCAACGGGCGAGAAAAGTAGGTGGGGTATAAAAACCCCCTTCACCTACCTTGGAAGCTTGCTCAAACCCTAAGATCTTCATCCTCCATTGCTGAGCCACCAAGAACACCAAAATAGCCAGATCTCCTCCCTCAACCACCCAAATCACTTATGCTTTGGAGAATCGAAGGAGAAGACCCCGATCTACATCCTCACCGAAGCGTTTCTCATTTCCCCCTCTTATGCTTGAGGGCCCCCTTGCTAGTGTTCCTCTTTGGATCCCTAGTTGTTGTTGTTGATGTATGCTTGTTGATTTGTTGTGTTGTTACAGATTTGGGAGCCTCCAATTTGGTTGTGGATGTGTGCCCCAAGAACTTTGTAAAGGCCCGGTTTCCTCCTCGAGGAAATCCCTTAGTGGAAGTGGGCTAGGCCTTCGTGGCGTTGCTCACAGGAGATCTGAGTGAAGCCTTCGTGGCTGTTGGTTTGGCTTGCGTAGCAACCACACTCCTCCAAACATAGACGTACCTTCTTGCAAAGGAAGGGAACTACGGGAATCATCTCCGTGTCATCGCGTGCTCCACTCTCGGTTACCTCTATCCCACTCTATCTCCTATTGCGTTGCTATACCTTGCTTAGTTGATATCCTTGTCATATAGGTAAATTCACTTAGTTGCATATCTAGAGAATTTACCTTTGTGTCAAGCCTAAATTGAAAAAGAACTAAAAATTGGTTAGCACCTATTCACCCCCCCCCCTCTAGGTGCAGCATACGATCCTTTCAGACGGCGGCAGTCCGTCTGCTGCTGCTGCAGGCACAGCATGGAGACACGGCATGGAGCACGACGACTCTGTTGGTGTTGCTGGCATGGAGGACGGCAGTCCGTCTGCTGCCTCCGCGATGGAGGACGGCGACAGTCGTCTGCTGCTGCTGGAGCCACGGCATGGAGCACGACGGCTCCTTTGGTGCATCTGGTATGGAGGAAGGCAGCTCGTTGATGACCCACAAGTATAGGGGGTGTATCGTAGTATCTTCGATAAGTAAGAATGTCGATCCCAACGAGGAGCAGAAGGTGTTGACAGGCAGTTTTGATGAAGGATTCACTGTAAATGCTCACAAACAAGTATTCAGGGGTTTTGATGTAACGGATGAATAAAGTACGAGTAAGTAAAATGCGAGAGAAATAATTGCGGTGAGTGGCCCAATCCTTTTTAGCACAAAGGACAAGCCGGTTTGTTTACTTATAATGACCAAACGTTCTCGAGGACACACGGGATTTTAGTCTAGTGCTTTCGCTACATACAGCTGATTAATCTTCATTGTTTTGATAAGTGTTGTGTGGGTGAACCTATGCTAATGTACCACCCTTCCTAGGACTAATACATACTTGTGATTATACCCTTTGCAAGCATCCGCAACTACAAGAAAGTAATTAAGATAAATCTAACCACAGCCTTAAACTACGAGATCCTGCGATCCCTCCTGCATCGATATACCAACGGGGGTTTAGGTTTACGTCACTCCGGCAACCCCGCAATTGGCAAACGAGTACAAGATGCATTCCCCTAGGCCCATAAATGGTGAAGTGTCGTGTAGTCGACGTTCACACGACACCACTAGAAGAATAACACCACAACTTAAATATCATAACATTGAATATTACTCAACCATAGTTCACTACTAACAATTAGACTTCACCCATGTCCTCAAGAACTAAACGAACTACTCACGAGACATCATATGGAACATGATCAGAGGTGATATGATGATGAATAACAATCTGAACATAAACCTTGGTTCAATGGTTTCACTCAATAGCATCAACAACAAGTAGAAATCGGTATCGGGAGAGTTTCCCTATCAAACAATCAAGATCAAACCCAAATTGCTACAGCGGCGACGATGTCCAGCGGTGGAGATGGCGGTGATGATGGTGGAGATGATGATGATGGTGATGGAGATGATGTCCAGCTCGATGGCGGTGACGATGGCGTCGATTTCCCCCTCCGGGAGGGAATTTCCCGGCGGATTCCTGCCCGCCGGAGAGCTCTTTTCTCTCCGGTGTTCTCCGCCCCGCGAGGGCGGGCTGTAACCCTTCGTGAGGATTCCTCTGTGGCTTCGGTCTTCGGGACGAAGGGTTTCGCGAAGAAAAGGAGGCGAAAGAGGCCGAGGGGGCTCCACACCACATGGTGGCGCGGCCAGGCCATGGGCCGCGCCACCCTATGGTGTGGGCCCACCCTGGGTCCAGCTGGCTCCCCCTTCTGCTTCCTCCGTCATCCGGAAAAATAGGATTTTTGGTAAAACTTCCTTCCACGGTTGATCTTCCGAAATATTGCATCTCGACGGTGCTTTTTCCAGCAGAATCCCGGCTCCGGTGCTCGATCTCCAAATAATCATGAAACATGCAAAATAGATGAAATAACATAAGTATTGTGTCCCAATATGAAATATATCAATGAATAACGAGCAAATTATGATATAAAATAGTGATGCAAATTGGACGTATCAACTCCCCCAAGCTTAGACTTCGCTTGTCCCCAAGCGAAGCGGAACTCGGTAAACGAGGTCCACATGTTTATGGAGTGAAGAGTCGATAAATAAAATACGGACAAGAAGCATCATATTCATTCACACAAGACATTATAGTAAACAATTCCCTCATACAACTCAACTTGAAACAAGTATAAGGTAATCACAAAATAAAGGTGCATAAGAAATCATAATTGGTGATGGCAAACTTTGTTCTTGGTCAGAGAACAGTTAACAGATTATACTTATCTATTGAGCAGCGCTCTTATAATAAAGCTTATGGTAAACTTGCATACTCAATCATATTAATCATTGATGACTTTCAAAGCTATATTCATTCGGGTAAAACTTGTACTAAACAAGAAAGAGTAAAGACATGATGAAGCAAATCACAATATAATAATTTGATCACAACAACTCAAATGCTTGCTTGAGATGGAGGGAAATAGGTTTACTGATCACTCAACATAAAGTAAAAGACAGGCCCTTCGCAGAGGGGAGCAGGGATTAAGTCATGTGCTAGAGCTTTTTCAGTTTTGAATCATATAAAGAGAATAAAAGTAAAGTTTTGAGAGGTGTTTGTTGTTGTCAACGACTGGTAGCGGGTACTCTAACCCCCTTGCCAAACAAACCTCCAAAGAGCGGCTCCCATGAAGGACGTTATCTCTACCAGGCAAGGTAGATCATCCCTCTTCTCTTTTGTTTACACATGTGTTTTAGTTTATTTAAGGATGACACTCCCCCAACCTTTGCTTACACAAGCCATGGCTAACCGAATCCTCGGGTGCCTTCCAACAATCTCATACCATGGAGGAGTGTCTATTGCAAAATTAAGTTGCTTACTCGATGAATCGGGGCAAAACATGTGAAGAGAATTATTAATGAAAGTTGATTTAATTGGGGCTGGGAACCCCGTTGCCAGCTCTTATTGCAAAATTATAGGATAAGTGGATGAAACCACTAGTCCATTAGTGGAGGCTGCCTAACAAGACTGAAAGATAAAACACCACATACTTCCTCATGAGCTATAAAACATTGACACAAATAAGAAGTAATAAGTTTTGAATTGTTTAAAGGTAGCACATGAAGTATTTACTTGGAATGGCAGAAAATACCACATAGTAGGTAGATATGGTGGACACAATTGGCATAGGTTTGGGTTCAGGTTTGGATGCACGAGAAGTATTCCCTCTCAGTACAGGTCTTTGGCTAGCAAGGTTAAATAGCAAGCATAGGAGTTGAGGGAAACAAACAAATATACATGTGATAGAAACAATCATGCATCTTACTTGTAAGCACAAACAGTTTTAACTTCAGAATACTAAGCTAAGGACTGATAAGAAAGATAATAACATCTTCTACATTTGTTTCCTCTATTCTTCTAAAACTCAAAGTGTTGTTGCTATTGACCATTGCTAAGTTTGCCAAAACCAAATAGATTTACTCAATGCTCCCAAAGTGGTACCAATACTAAAATCAAGATCAATCATATAGTAGAAATTGCAAACTAAAATAAGGTGTGCAATATGTAAATGATAAGACTTCTCATTAATATTCCATAACGATAACTCACACCAAGGGATACATAGACAAACTAAAGGAGAGATACTTCCACACTGCAACCCATCTCATACGATAACTTCCCTACTCATGATATGACACTACTTGATAGTAAAAAGTAAAAGGTAGTGATAATGTGATACCACGGCACTCCCCCAAGCTTGGAACAAACCAAGGGGATGCCAATACCGATGATGAATTACTCCTTTGGCGATGGTGGTGATGAATCCCTCATGCGCTTCTTACAGATCTCCTTCAGCTTCAGCTTCTCAGCTTGGCAAATCTGCACTAAGTCTCGAAGAGATTCATTGTTATCTGAAGTCGGCGATGGCGAACCTGTGATGGGCATCAAGTAATATCCCAGCATTCTACGGAGTCGGCAATTCTCCTCCCTGAGTATCTCCACTTCTCTTCTTAGAGCCCGGTATTAGCCGCAAAACTCATCGGTGGTCCGCAGAGCTTCTTCCAGCGCAGGGAAGGAGTCGAGGCCGAGAGCAGGGGGTAAAGGTCCCTGCAAGTTATGAGAGAAAGAACGTCGGGTATCAACAGATCCCACCAAGACTTGCTTACTCCCCACAGCTTGTTGCTCTTGTTTTGACGAACCCCTTTTCACTTCTTCCTTCGAAAGCCCTTTGCCCTTGTTGTCGGAGGCCATGGTGCCTCTAAACTGAAAACAGATCCTGGCAGAAACAGCTCGAAACAAAACACGTCGAGAAAACGATATACGGACCTCCAGGGGTCCGGGGGATTTTATAATAATTTTTTTTAGAACAAACGGAAAGTACCAGATCGAACTAGAGTCGGAAAGGGGCAACGAGGCGGCCAGACCACAGGTCGGCGCGGCCAGGCTGGGGCCCGCGCCGGCCTGTGGTTTCACGCCCTCGTGCGTCTTTTCCACTCCGTTTCGATCTCGTAATTTTTCGTATTTTCCAAAAACAGCAAAAATAATGCTCGGAAAGTAAATCGCGAACTTTTCATTACCTGTACTGTTACCTATTCAAAGTCGAGTTCTGGCGGACTGTCAATTTGTCCTTTGATGAAAGCCTCCGGTGTTTCCACTCGAATAATATCAACATCAACATTATAAGAATCACCCGAGATATAATGCTTGAGTCTTTGTCCATTCACCACTTGCGTAGCATTGCCTTGGAGAGAGCTAATTTTAATTGCTCCTGAACGATACACCTCCTCAACAACATATGTTCCTTCCCATTTCGAGAGTAATTTCCCTGCAAAGAATCTGAGACGAGACCGATACAATAGGACTTTATCCCCAATATTAAACTCTCTTTTGATGATCCTTCTATCATGCCATTTTTTAACTTTTTCTTTAAAGAGTTTAGCATTTTCATAAGCTTCACTTCTCCATTCATCTAGAGAACTTAATTGTAGCAACCTCTTATCACCGGCAAGTTTAGGATCTTTATTTAATTCTCTAACAGCTCGATAAGCTTTGTGTTCTAGTTCTAAAGGTAAATGACAAGCCTTTCCGTAAACCATTTTATAAGGTGACATTCCCATGGGGTTTTTATAAGCAGTTCTATAAGTCCATAGTGCGTCTTTCAATTTACTAGCCCAATTCTTTCTAGATTTATTAACGGTTTTCTGCAAGATAGATTTAATTTCTCTATTTGATAGTTCTACTTGACCACTACTTTGTTATAAGCGGAAGCAATTCTATGATTAATACCATACTTAGCAAGAGTTTTTCTAAAACCTCCATGAATAAAATGAGAACCTCCATCAGTCATAATATATCTAGGTACTCCAAATCTAGGAAAAATAATATCTAAAAGCATTTTTAAAGAGGTCTCACCATCAGCACTTTTTGTAGGTATGGCTTCCACCCATTTAGGGGGTGTTTGTTTGGGCTTATTTTAGCTTTCCATAGAAATAAGCTAGGGAATTGAAACAAACAGTCCGGCTTCGTCGCTGGCTTTCCAAAAGCCAAAGCAGGCAATACACTACGCGGCCGAAGCACCTCAGGACGTGCTTCCCACAGCTTCAGCACTTAAATCCCAACCGGTACATTGCTTTGCCACCGTTATTTCTCATATTTACAGCAAACTGCCATGCCTTGCACCGGCTGGTCGCTTTCCGCACCAGATTCGCACAAAATAAACAATCGTGCCCGAGCACTGTCGCTTCCACTAGAATCAATGCTACGAGAGCTGATAGGAATTAGCCAAAGCCGTGCGCGTGTGTATTGTTCAATCCGCTGATTCCAATGCTACCAAGCTGATTGGGATTATCCAAGGTATATGTAATTTTATCGATGCAATAGCCATATACATCCTGCCGCCTGAGTATTTTATAGTTATAGAAACGCTATACTCTTTAATCAGCAAATAAATACATGTTCTCGAAACCTAAGGGTATTTTAGACGATTCATCTCTTCACAGCCAGACAGCCAGCTAATTTATCAAACAGTGAAACTTGAAAAAGTGGCTTTTCCTGCACAACAGCTTTTACTACACAGCAGCTTTCCCTGCACAGCCAGCCAGCCACAGCCCAAACAAACAGGCCCTTAGTAACATAATCAACATCAACAAGTATATGAGTGTTACCTTTTGAAGAGGGAAAAGGTCCCATGAAGTCAAATCCCCAACAATCAAATGGTTCAATAACAAGAGTATAATTCATAGGCATTTCATTGCGTCTGGAGATATTACCAACCCTTTGACATTCATCACAAGATAAAATAAACTTCCTTGCATCTTTGAAGAGAGTTGGCCAATAAAAACCTGATTGTAGAACCTTTTGCGCGGTTCTATCTCCGCGTGATGTCCTCCATAAGCACTACCATGACATTTACTCAATATCTCTTGTTGTTCATATTCGGGAACACACCTTCGCATAATACCATCCACTCCTTCTTTATATAAGTGTGGGTCATCCCGAAATAATGCCTCAAGTCATAAAAGAATTTCCTCCTCTGCTTGAGTTGAAAAGGTTGGAGGCAAGTACTTGGAAACAATAAAGTTAGCATAATCGAGCATACCAAGGACTCGTCTCGCGAGCTCACCTTTATTACGGCCAATTGTTCATTTGGAAAACTATCATTAACGAGAACGAGGATCATAAGCAATATTTTCCAATCTAGACAAATTATCGGCAACGGGATTATCAGCACCTTTCCTATCTACAATATGTAAATCAAATTCTTGCAAAAGAAGTACCCATCTAATAAGCCTTGGCTTAGCATCTTTCTTTGTCATAAGGTATCTAATTGCGGCATGATCGGTATGAATTGTAACTTTTGAATCAACAATATAAGATCTAAATTTATCACAAGCAAAGACTACAGACTAACAATTCTTTTTCGGTAGTAGCATAATTTCTTTGAGCAGACATCAAGAGTTTTACTAGCATAATGAATAACATTTAATTTTTTATCTACTCGCTGTCCAAGAACAGCGCCTACAGACAAAATCACTAGCATCACACATAATTTCAAATGGTAAATTCCAATCGGGAGGTTCAACTATAGGAGCGAGTTGTTAAGGCTTTCTTTAGAGTTTCAAAAGCTTCCTTACAATCATCATCAAAAACAAAAGGTACATCTTTTTGAAGAAGATTAGTAAGAGGCTTTGAAATCTTGGAGAAATCTTTAATAAATCTCCTATAAAACCCGAGCATGTCCAAGAACACTACGAATACCTTTAACATCCCTTGGATAGGGCATCTTCTCAATAGCTTCAACTTTAGCTCTATCAACTTCAATACCTCTCTCGGAAATTTTATGTCCCAATACAATTCCTTCATTAACCATAAAGTGGCATTTCTCCCAATTAAGAACAAGGTTAGTTTCTTCACATCTATGCAAAACTTTATCAAGGTTTCGCAAGCAACTATCAAAAGAATTCCCGTAAACAGAAAAATCATCCATGAATACTTCCACAATACTCTCACAAAAGCCATGAAAAATAGCAGACATGCATCTTTGAAAAGTAGAAGGAGTATTACATAAACCAAAAGGCATACGCCTATAAGCATAAGTTCCATAGGGACAAGTAAAAGTGGTTTTCTCTTGATCTTTAGCTTTAACAACAATTTGTGAAAACCCAGAATAACCATCAAGAAAGCAAAAATGAGTATTTTTAGATAACCTTTCTAACATTTGATCAATAAATGGTAAAGGGTAATGATCTTTCTTAGTAACTTTATTAACTTTTCGATAATCAATGCACATTCTATACCCTACAACTACTCTTTGAGGTATGAGCTCATCATTATCATTAGGCACAACGATCATTCCTCCTTTCTTAGGAACGCAATGCACGGGACTAACCCATCTACTGTCGGCAATAGGATATATAATACCGGCTTCAAGAAGTCGTAATACCTCATTTCTTACCACATCCTTCATCTTGGGAATTAGACGACGGCGAGGTTCAACAACGGGCTTCGCATCATCTTCCATATTAATGGCATGTTGGCAAATAGAGGGAGAAATCCCCTTCAAGTCATCAAGAGTGTAGCCAATAGCACCTCGGTGTTTCTTCAATATTTGCAATAATCTTTCTTCTTCAAACTCTGTAAGCTTAGAATTAATAATAACAGGATTTATTTTCTTATCATCAATATGAGCATATTTAAGATTATCAGGCAAAGGCTTTAAATCAAAAACAGGATCTTCCTTTGGTGGCGGTGTTGTACCCAAGTCTTCCACCGGTAAATCATGCTTGAGAATAGGTTGGCGAAGAAAAATCTCCTCAAGCTCATCTCTTTCTTTCCTAAAAACTTCACTCTCGCTATCCTCCAAATGTTGCTGCAAAGGATTATTAGGAACAAGAACAATAGATGCACATTGCTCCATTTTAAAATCATTACTAGGCAAATCAGCTTTATAAGGAGTTTTGGTAAACTTAGAGAAGTTAAACTCATAAGATTCACCGACAAATTTAGTCAAAATTTTCTCTTTCTTGCAATCTATAATAGCTCCACAAGTATTTAGAAAAGGTCTACCAAAAATGATAGGACAATAATCACTAGCGAGCGAGAACCAAGTACCAAAAAGTCGGCGGGATATTTAATCTTACCACATAGAACTTCCACATCTCGAACAATACCAATTGGAGAAATAGTTTCTCTATTAGCCGGCTGAATAACCACATCAATATCTTCAAGTTCACAAGAATCAATTTCGTGCATAATCTCCGTGTAAAGCTCATAAGGTATAGCACTAACACTTGCACCAATATCACATAAACCATAATAGCAATGATCACCAATTCTAACGAGATAGCATAGGAACACTAGCTTGTTTGGGTTTATTAGGATGTGAAACAATATTAGAAGCATCTTCACGAGAAAATAATATGACCATCCTCTACATTTTCGAGTCACAAGATCTTTAACTATGGCAACGACGAGAGTTCAACTTTTATTTGTTCTTCAGGTTCTCTAGGTTTCTTTTCACTTTTATGAACCGCACTATTTATAACAGAGTACTCCCTCATTTTAGCAGGAAAAAGAGTTTTTTCAATATAAGCTTCAGGAATAACGCGATCAGCAGTTTCAATTACAACACACTTATTAATAGATGAATCAATTTTATCTTTATACGGTTCATGATACTTATCAAAATTCTTCTTAGGCAATTCATAATGAGAGGCAAAAGCTTTATAAAGGTTTACAGCAACTTGAGAATCAAGACCGTATGTAGCACTCATATTACGAAATGTATCAGTATCCATAAAAGCTTCAATGCATTTATAATCATAAATTATACCGATTCTCTATCCTTGTCGTTCTCCCAACCTTCAGTATTTTCTTGGATCCGATCAAGAAGGTCCCTTTTTAACTCTTCTTTGTTGCGTGTAAATGATCCAGAACAATAAGTATCCAGCAAGGTCTTGTCTTGAAAAGAAAGTCTTGCATAGAAATTATCAATAATAACATTACCGAGAAGCTCATGAATGGGGCATTTGAGCATTAAAGACTTCAATCTCCCCCAAGCTTGGGCAATACTTTCTCCATCATGAGGCCGGAAATTATATATGCGGTTCCGATCTTTGTGAATTTCACTTGGAGGATAAAATTTGGAGTAAAATAAAGGCACAATGTCCTCCCAATCAAGAGAATCACCATTCTTCGGCAATTTATACCAATGCGCCGCTTTCCCGAGACGGCGATATAGAGAATAGTTTCTTCCTAACTTCATTCGTAGCAATACCGCACATTTGAATAACCCGCATAATTCATGCAAAAACGAGTAAATGATCACAAGGATGGACGAGTTCCATCCCCTTCATAGCGGTTATCCATAACATGTTCAATAATTTTCATAGGTATTTTATATGGTATTACTTCCTCACTGGCGCCTCATCCACTACCGTTGCGGTAGTAGCAGATTTCCCAAATAGAAATTGAAGAGAAGATCTCTCCATAATGACTTATAGCAGCGAGGCGAAATAAAATCAGCACAAACGAGTAAAGGTTTTCCTTACCAATTCCACTTACCAATAGCGCTTCACTCCCCGGCAACGGCGCCGGAAAATAGTCTTGATGACCCACAAGTATAGGGGGTGTATCGTAGTATCTTCGATAAGTAAGAATGTCGATCCCAACGAGGAGCAGAAGGTGTTGACGAGCAGTTTTGATGAAGGATTCACCTGTAAATGCTCACAAACAAGTATTCGGGGGTTTTGATGTAACGGATGAATAAAGTACGAGTAAGTAAAATGCGAGAGAAATAATTGCAGCGAGTGGCCCAATCCTTTTTAGCACAAAGGACAAGCCGGTTTGTTTACTTATAATGACCAAACGTTCTCGAGGACACACGGGATTTTAGTCTAGTGCTTTCGCTACATACGAGCTGATTAATCTTCATTGTTTTGATAAGTGTTGTGTGGGTGAACCTATGCTAATGTACCGCCCTTCCTAGGACTAATACATACTTGTGATTATACCCCTTGCAAGCATCCGCAACTACAAGAAAGTAATTAAGATAAATCTAACCACAGCCTTAAACTGCGAGATCCTGCGATCCCTCCCTGCATCGATATACCAACGGGGGTTTAGGTTTCGTCACTCCGGCAACCCCGCAATTGGCAAACGAGTACAAGATGCATTCCCCTAGGCCCATAAATGGTGAAGTGTCGTGTAGTCGACGTTCACACGACACCACTAGAAGAATAACACCACAACTTAAATATCATAACATTGAATATTACTCAACCATAGTTCACTACTAACAATTAGACTTCACCCATGTCCTCAAGAACTAAACGAACTACTCACGAGACATCATATGGAACATGATCGGAGGTGATATGATGATGAATAACAATCTGAACATAAACCTTGGTTCAATGGTTTCACTCAATAGCATCAACAACAAGTAGAAATCAGTATCGGGAGAGTTTCCCCTATCAAACAATCAAGATCAAACCCAAATTGCTACAGCGGCGACGATGTCCAGCGGTGGAGATGGCGGTGATGATGGTGGAGATGATGATGATGGTGATGGAGATGATGTCCAGCTCGATGGCGGTGACGATGGCGTCGATTTCCCCCTCCGGGAGGGAATTTCCCGGCGGATTCCCGCCCGCCGGAGAGCTCTTTTCTCTCCGGTGTTCTCCGCCCCGCGAGGCGGCTGTAACCCTTCGTGAGGATTCCTCTCGTGGCTTCGGTCTTCGGGACGAAGGGTTTCGCGAAGAAAAGGAGGCGAAAGAGGCCGAGGGGGCTCCACACCACATGGTGGCGCGGCCGGAGCCATGGGCCGCGCCACCCTATGGTGTGGGCCCACCCCGGGTCCAGCTGGCTCCCCCTTCCGGCTTCCTCCGTCATCCGGAAAAATAGGATTTTTGGTAAAACTTACTTCCACAGTTGATCTTCCGAAATATTGCATCCCGACGGTGCTTTTTCCAGCGAGAATCCCGGCTCCGGTGCTCGATCTCCAAATAATCATGAAACATGCAAAATAGATGAAATAACATAAGTATTGTGTCCCAATATGAAATATATCAATGAATAACAGCAAATTATGATATAAAATAGTGATGCAAATTGGACGTATCACTCGTCTGGTGCCTCCGCGATGGAGGACGGCGGCAGCAACATGGTCGACGATGTAGGTGGAACCTTTCGAGTCAAGGTCGAGGAATACATCATGGAGATGGAGGACGCCGATAACATCTTCATGGACCAACATCGGTCAAACATGCAGGTCAGTAAATTTTTACATGTGACATCAGTACTTGGGAGCCATGCATTTGTGTTTACGGAGGATTTGTATGCAGTGAATGGTGGAGGTGCAAGATACTTTTGATGCATGGATTGCTGGCATGGACAACCTTCTTGATGTTGAAGATGAAACTGGCATGATGAATGATGGAGGACAACATGTTGCTGCGGAGATGGAAGCAATAGAGGAGGTTGCTGCGGAGATGGGAGCAATAGAGGAGGTTGTTGTGGAGAAACGAAGAGGCCGAGCGATCCTGGACGAGATCACGCGCGTGCATGAAGGGCAAAAATGGAAACATTGCGTTTTTTCTCTCCCACGATCACTGCCTAAATAATCGCGCTGAATTTTTTTGCACCTTATGCCCTGGGTCGGAGGGAGTATATTCATACTATGTGCGCGGGGGAGGGGGGCACTGCCCGAGGAGATCACGCCAGTTGGTGTTGTCTCATAGCTCATCGACATATATCCACTGAAAGAATTCATGATGAGCCACTCAAGAGCCTCCTTATCCGATTCATTCCACTTGCCATCGACGTCAACGGAAGGGAGTTCCAGCACTATGTCTCCGACGCACCATGCTGGAGATGGGCTATGGTAGGAGCACGGAGACTACTTGGACAGCTGGATCGCAAGCAACTCGTGGAGTGTTCTTCCTTCATTGACTTCGATTTTTTTTTTTTTTTGAGATTTCTTCATTGACTTCGATTGGTGGTGCCTACAACGATGAAACCCATGAGATGGGCCGGGGTAAGCAAATCAAACCTTGCACAGTGTGCCTATGCGTGTGGGAGGTTCTGCTCTCTGTGTGTAACATGGGATTGCTTAATTTTGTACGAGTAACCAACCAAGTTTTTCAATTGAAAACAATGCCGACGAGAAAGCGTTATTGAGGCAACTTATAAGTTCAAATTGAATCAACATCACAAAGCTGGAATAGCTCAGTTGGCCAGAGCGTGTGGCTGTTAACCACAAGGTCGGAGGTTCAAGCCCTCCTTCTAGCGAATTTATTGTTTTTCCGTTTCCGTTTTCCTTTTCCTTTGTCTTTGTCAGTAATTCTCATCAGACTTTTCAAGGATGCCAATAACTTATACCTTCTCATCTTAGATAGCTGGCGTAACCCTTAATGCAAGCAAAATGTTGTTACACTTTCTTTTACGAAAATTCTACAGATCTATTAATAATCACGAACAGCAATAATTTTAATATTGTTACCATTTCATGTTCGAAACGCTTTGGACTGATGCAATTCCAGATGAGGATCATCTCATATTCGAGTTCTGGTTGCTAAAGAACATATCCATAAGCTAAAAAAAACAATTCGACCAGTAGCACGACTGATTCTTCTTCGCCGATTCTTCAGTTTCAATTCATGGCATGTGATCGATGAAAACTAAATGGGATCATGATTTATGAAGGAATTAATAAACAGACGTAGAATGAGCAAAAGGAAAAAGGGAAAAAAAAAGCTCTCAGGCGCAGCGCGAGCCTAGCCCAGCAAGGTAACAGGCCGTACCGGTCGACCACTCGACGAGACGAAGACCACGCACACTCGCAGGAGCAGCGCCGTACCCGCTCAGGCGACGCGACGGCGGTAGACTCTTGAGCGCCGTTGGCGTCCTCGCCGGGCATCTCCGAGTTCAAACCACCTGCCCGGTGCCTTCAGAAGTTGGCTGCTAGTTCGATCTCGCCGCCGCCGCTTGCTCTGCCGCAGGGCTTCCTGATTGCGCCCTCGGTTGTCGACTTGTAAGCGTTCTCTGCTCTCTTTTCATAGTTTATTACTGATTGAGGGATTACTGATTTAGAACTCGGGACTAATCCGAGCCGATAGTCTGAACAAATTCAGTGACTAGTTCAGGATAGTTTTGGATTGTAGGCATAAGGCATTAGGGCGTGGGCAGTACAAGTTACTGCATCACGTGCCTTGGAGCTGTTTGACGAAATGCTCAAGCAAGACACGGCGATTATAATTGTGCTTTCTTCCATGATTGTTCTACAGTATTTGTTTCTTCTTCGAGAAGCTGCATTAGCCCGCTTAGTGGAACGCACGGTTCTGCTGTGGCCAGAACGCACCATATTTCAGTGCCAAATAAGGCCCTGCCCTGTATCCAGTTTCTGTTTGCCGCGCGTTGCCAAAAGCTTGTAGTACATCAATCGTTCAAGCCATCTGACGCTGTATAAGACCTTGTTTGATGCGCATGGCTTAGGTATGTTTCGGCCTCTTTGTTAGGTGCAGCGTTTCTGGTGGACACTCGGAGAACGTGTTCTTTGCATCTGGTTTTGCTCCTGTGGATGTCTGGACGCCTAAGATCGAGTGAATCATGCGGGGGAAGCTCTGGATAAGATTTTCGCCCTTCCTTTCCAAGCGTCATGTCTCTACCTGTCGGAATTTCTCGATGTCTCCATCTTCGTCAGGCTCCGTGGTACAGCCATGGCTCTTTGTTGGTCTAGGCAACCCCGGCGAGAAGTACCAGTCGACCAGACACAATGTAAGTTCTCCTTCTCATCTTTCATTTGAAATTCAATGGCTTGGCTTTATTCTCAGAATTTTCTTGCATGTTTTCACCTTGAAGGTCGGGTTTGATATGATAGATGCATTTGCGGAGTCTCAGGGCATATCCATGACCACACTTCACTTCAAAGCTCTATTTGGTGAAGGTTTGGCTCCATCCATATGCCCCCCAGAAAGGATGTTTTCTCTTTACTTTTTGAGTATACTCTTTTTTCAAAGTGCAAGCGGTTGAACTGAATCGAAGGTTCTGTCCTTTCCATTGATGCAGGGATGATTGATGGTGTCCCTGTTTTGCTTGCCAAGCCTCAAACATATATAAATCTCAGCGGTGAATCTGTATGTAACACTTTTTGGAAGACTTTTCAATTTTAATTTCTGATTTCAAACTTGCTGTACTTTAAATGCTTGTCATGGTGACTGCCCTCTCTTTTTTCTCTCTCCTTATTATAGGCTGGTCCACTTGCTGCCTATTATAAACTTCCACTTCACCGTGTCCTAGTGGTAAGCTTTTATGTTCTAATCTTCATTTTTTTAAATCATGTTCTGATCTTCCTTGGTTCTACCTTACATGGCGATCTGACTTCTGTGTTGTATGAGTGTCAGGCATACGATGACACGGACCTGCCATGTGGAGTTCTTCGTTTACAACCTAAAGGAGGATATGGGCGCCACAATGGGTTGGTAAACCTTACTGTTATGTGCATTGTGAAGTTTTTTATATGTGTATCCAAAATTTACAAAGGGAAAACCATGTCTATCAATGTTTTGTTTAAATACATAATAGAAAAGCGGCACATCTGTAACTTATCAGTTTAAAATGTCAGACAGTTGTCCTGGTCCTCTAATCTAATTGGTTGATATGCGCTTAGGTGACCTTTCTTGCTGACCTGTTAACATTATGGTGCTTGCTTTTGATGAAGGAAAGATGGCAGAACTTCTCTTCTGTTTGTAGACAATTTGTAGTACTTGTTTGTTGGTGCATTTTCGCATACACCTTTTTTGTCCATTGCATCATGTCTTCGTGATCATTTTAGTTTATTTTACTTGTTTTCACTTGCCGTTTTACATAGCCTGTGAAGCCTGGACAGTTATCGAAAATAATCTTTGTAACATTACACTATTTTACAGTGTCATAGAGTGTTCCCTCTTTAAGTTTCTTTTTTGTGTGTTTGTACACAGACAATTAGTTCCCCAAAATCCATCTGATGTCTGTGGATAAGGGATTAATTTATCTTGACATGAAACATTTACCTTGTTAGTTTATCAGGTTGAAGAGTGTGATCTACAATTTTCGCAAGAACCGAGAATTTGGTCGACTAAGGATTGGTAGGTTTTACAGCTGCAGGATTCAGATTCCTTTCGTTTTTCTGGACAAAAATCATAGCTTGGCTTATGTAGGAATTGGACGCCCGCCTGGTCAGATGGATCCCAAAGCGTTTGTGCTTCAGAAGTTCAATAAGACTGGCCGTGAACGGGTAAAAATCTCCACTGCTTTCCCCCTGGAGTTCTAGTTCAGTGTTGTGCTTTTTCTTTAGAAAACAAGGATCGCTCCTGGGTTCCATTTCCATTTAATATGAAACCACAGCGTCAGGTTTTTAATCGGCAAAAGCAAAAAAAGGCTGAGCCTAAGGTCTGGGGAAGGGCAGGCCTGGTGCAGCGGTAGAGCCTCACCGCCTGTGACCGAGAGGTCTCAGGTTCGAGTCGCGGTTTCCTCACATTGCACTTCGTGAGGGTAAGGCTTGCCACTAACACCTTCCCCAGACCCCGCACCGTGCGGGAGCTCTCAGCACTGGGTATGTCCTTTATCTTAATTGTGCTTTGCTTCTTGATGAAACAATTTTAGAACACCTTAACATGCTTGGATGACCCTGTTCATTCGCTAGGACAGGAATAACCAAACAGTATTAGCTCCAACACCCTTGGCTACATTCTTCAGTTAAGCATTGGCAAAGTTGTAAAATGCTTCCTGCAAATGGCAAACACCTTTATCACGATTAATCAACTTAATGTGTGGTATTTAATACAACCATTCTAGATAGACATAAAAATACTGTTGTTCAGACTGAAAATACTGTGAATAGCTTGAGGAGTATTCCCCATAGCCTGAAGATATCCTAAGAAACACTTCGGAGTTCCATACTGGCCGAAGCACAATAAGTATATTTGTTTTTTGACATCAACCTGACGCTGATGCTTTTACATATTTTGTTGCTGTGAACCTAGATTGATTCGGCCATAAAAGAGGGCACCAACATTCTGAAGATGGTGGTCACCAAGGGTCTGACGGAGGCAGCAAGACTGGCAAATGTAGAGCAGAAGTATAAGCACCTGGTGTCACACGACGAGCAGTTCTAGAGACTCTACGGACCACTTCTCTTGGGAGATGCTCATGCAGCATAATATTGGAGTTGGACCGTGGTGTCTCACGTGATCTTTCAGTATTATCATAGGGCATGTACAGTTGACTCGATGACCATAAAACTCTGAAAGTTGTTCTGCTAGCTAGCTTCAACGTTCTACAGTGGTATGTAAGATTCGGATTGTCACCTTTCCTGTTATGAAACAGTCCGCTGATCTGATCCGGTATCCTGCTCATTTGGAACATGCTCGTTCTGTAATTTTAACATTCCCATGAATTGCCGCTGTTTCTTTCTTTTCTGGAGAGAATCAATTGGTGGAGAGAATCAATTGGTGACTCCCCGTAGCATGGGCTCGCTTGCCGGGCAACGAGACCACATAACAGAATCAATTGGAACTATTTACGCCGACATTATGATTACATCTGGAAGTATAGGGAAGGTCGAGTTTTCTCATTGTGAGAGAGATACATACGTAGTGGCTCATGAAATTAGCTAGGAATTGCTTTAATTCTAATATCTCGTGTAATTGGGTCGATGAATATCCTAGCCTTGCCGTCGATGAAGTCGGCATCCTCTAGCTTAAAGCAATGGATGTAGATGATTCTGTTGGCGTTGCCGATGGGGGGATCACAACCTTTGCACATAAGCCACGTTTCTCTGAACCTCCAGTTGCTCGATGGTGGGGGCAGATACATTGACAGTGGCGTCTTGCAAGTGTGCAACGGTGTTGCTGCGCTTACCATACAGTACAGGAGGATAAATTAAACATTGGGTGAAGATGGTCGCAAAGAAAATTCAAACATTACCATAACAACATGAATCAAACAAAAAGAGAGATATTTGAGGTGTACCAGCACGTAATAAAGTAAGGCCTGAAAATCCGGGTTCAGCGTCTAGAGCACCATGAGGCAATCGAGGTGAAGAAACCAACGAACCATGCAGCAGCAGCAGCATCCTTGTTGTCAGCATGATATTTGACGTGAAGAAACCAACGAACCATGAGGCAATACATGTGCACTTGCAGTCATCACTCTAGATCTGCAATCTCCATTGGTACATTCCTCCTCTAACTGAGATGAACTCATTAGGTCTATATCTTGGAGTTATTAGTTGGTTTCCACCATGGTTCTTCCTCTCTATTTCCTCCATAGCATTTTTTTTCTTTAATGAGGTTTGAGAGAGAAGGATTTGAGTACTTTCCTTGTTGTTCCTACTGGCGGTTGGTGCCTCGGTGACCTCTTTCTATAAGAACACTACTGTAATTGGGCCCAGAGAAGAACAAATTGGACATTAACCTGGGCCATTTCTCCCCACCAACCCCAAGCCGGCCCGAACCGACAACCACCTGCTCACCTCACTTCGTCTTCCTCATCACCTCGCACCCACGTTTCCTTTCCACTCCCCCACCAATCCCCACCAGACCCCACACTCGCCGACCAAACACACACAGCACGGGCCCGCCACCCCGCCGCCCGCCATGGCCGGCGCCCCCCCGACGGCCGCCGAGCAGGACGCCCTCGTCTCCTCCTTCCTCGAGATCGCCGCCGGCCAGACGCCCCACACCGCCACCCAGTTCCTCCAGGTCCGTCCCCTCTCCCCTCCCCTCCCTCCCGATCTCCCCACTCCACCCCGTCTCACGTGATCCGCTTGGCGAGACAGATGACGAGCTGGCATCTGGAGGAGGCGCTGCAGCTCTTCTACATCGACGGGGAGGCCGCCCTGGCCGCGCACCCCGCCGCCGCGGCCGCGTCGGCCGAGGCGGCCGCGCTGGCGGCCGCCGCCGCCGCCGCCGAGGTGGAGGAGGGGTTCAGGTACGTAGGTCGGCCGGCCGGAGCGCCATTTCTAGGGTTTGCCTGTGCCTGCGCGCGCTTAACTCGTGCTGTTGACGCGCAGATTCCACCCTCCCCCGGCGGCTGCGCTCGAAGACGGGATGCTGCAGGGGCTGGGGGACGAGGACGACGTCCGCGCCCCGCTGCCCGTCAGGCGGGAGACCCTCTACGGCGACGCCCCCATGGTCGTGTAAGTCATGCTGCTCGCTACCTGCTCCTAACTCTGCATGTCAGCAAGGGATCTTGTCTTGGGATTAATGTGTCGTGGGAGTCAAGTTTCAGTAAATTACAGTCGATATGTGGTTAATGGGGTGTATTCGTAGCACAAAGTGGACTCAAACATGAAATGGCATAGCTTTGTGCTTACTATAAGGTAAAGGTGGATTATGTGTTAAGTGCTTAGATCAAGTAGGACATGTTTGCTTCACTTCAGAGCCCAAATTATGATTTTTTATCATGTTTGAAGGACCTTAAGCTACCATTTACTTTAAGTTACTCTTTCTTTCTCCCAAAGAATTGATTTTTAAGGTAAAGTTGAAAACCAAACTGCCTGCAAATGTCATAAGACTGTCTTTGGCTTTCTAATTAATGCCATGGCATCCTAATTTTGCTCACAGACAGTAAAATTTACCATGTGCAGTTGATGACCATTATTTTTCTCTTGCTAGTTGAACCATACCAATATTGCTTTGGCTATCCCAGTATTTGGAGCCATTTAATTTTATACTGAAAACATTAAACAGCTAAACCTTTCTCTCTCGCTTATGCCTGTTTGACACATTCTCCGCTTCCAGTAGTTGGCAAGCAAATTGTTTGTTGAGTCGCTGAGGAATCTTGCTCGTACAAACACATCACTCATGGCTACAACTTAGTATGCTCGCTTAAAGTTGAATGCTTGTGTTGCCAAATAGTGGCACGGGGCAATAATAGAAGGGTATAAAACTTACTGGCTACAAACTCTTAATTAATACAGTCTGCCAAACAGGACCAACTAAAATATCCAATTACTGTAGTGAACAATTCATTTACTTATATGGATGCAGTGTCATGGTTATTATAAGACAAACTTGAGGTTCCGCCATATAAATTCATGTGCTGGTCACACCACCTGTCCGTCTACCTCCTTATTAAAGCCAGACCATCAAGCTGAATATTTCATTTGGAACCACGTTATTATTTTTTCTGTATTTGAGTGTTGTCATGCTCTTTGGAGGCCATGGTTATTGGCATCCAGTTGAGCTTATCCAGCTAGCTACAATTACTGGCAGGCTGGCACCCCCAATCCACCTTGTAATCTGCCTCATATCTTCCACGTGACAAATATCTATATATCTGGCCCCCATTATCCATTTTTCCAGTGATACCTCACACACTGAACGAATGCTCTAGTTTGTATGGTGTATTACTGTTGCAAATCAAATAGAGATGCTCATAAAGATTCTTAATGCTTTGTTCTAAGTATTCATTTTAAATGCTGGCGTCTCATGTCAACATTACCATTTATGTTGTAGCTGTAACTGCGCTTGTTACTTCCTTATGATAGGATTTTGCGGAGTTTTCTTCCTATGTATAGTTAGCTTTAACTACTGCTATAAGGTGTTGAACACAGCTGCTTGCGAGCGTGTCATGCTGTTATGCAAGTTCAGTCAGACTGACTGACATGATTTAATGTTTTGATCACTTCTTTTCAGTACTCGGCCTAATGCGATGGTTGCATTTCGAAACTTTGAAGAGGAGGCAAGACAGTCAGCTTGGGATTCTGAGCAGAATGCCACATCTAGTTCTCGCGATAATCTGGCTTCTTTATATCGCCCACCTTTTGACTTGATGTTCAATGGTCCATTTGACAAGGTCAGCCGCATGCCCTGCAATTGTATTTGTACTAGCTAAATACACGTGCTAGCTAACGATTGAAAATTTTAATGTATCAGAATGTCAAAAGTTATTGGTGTGCTCCATGGCATAATGGGCACTGTCCCATCTCTCGTTTGAGCCCCATCTTGAATGATTGAGTGTTGTTTGCGCGAACCACTAAATTTTATTTGTATTTGTAGACTTGGGGTCAGTCGATGAGGATTATGGACGCTAATCTTTCTTTCTTATAACATATTGCAAATACTTCAATCAGTTATCCAAATTTATCGAATTGTTGCTACAACAACAGTGTTTTCCTAGGGACCTTCAGACAGCTGCTATTCATTAGCTATTCTTGGGTTCCAATAGGTAAGTTATGTTGTTTAGTAATTAATGAGACTGTTAGAATGGAAAATAAAATAGAACCATGCATGCATTGCTCATTCATACGAGGCAAAAAAATCACGAACAGCATTAAGTAAGGTAGCCAGCTAGCTATCCCATGTTTATGGACTGAGTGGGCCAAGGCCCATGATGTAGGGCAGCCCCAAGAGAGTGAACGGACGACTCCCAACTTAAATCTGGGGTCGGTGCATGAGGATTGAGGATGCGAATCCTCCTTTCTTGTAAAATACTATAAATTACCTCAAATAGTTTCTCCAAATTTGACAAATTGTTGCTAGCAGCAGCTTTTTTGTATGGACCCTCAGATAACTGCTATTCATTAGCTATTCTTGGGTTCCAGTATTATAGTTATGTTGTTCGGTAATTAATGGGACTGGTAGAATGGAAAATGAAATATAATCATGCATACATTGCTCATTCATATGAGGAAGAAAAACACAAACTTCAGGAAAGTTAGCCAGCTAGTATCCCATGTTTATGGGCTGAGTGGGCCAAGAACCATGATGTAGGGTAGCCCAAGACCAAGAGACTTAAGGGAAGATCACCGACTCAATCTTATAAGTAGGAAAGATATTCTCGGTTTGACAATGTCGTCTGTCCGGCAAACCTGCATCTACACACTGTTTGGGCTTCATATCATGTTTCGAGAATTGCAATAATGATCTATGAGCTATTATCATGGAATGGTATGTGCAATATATGGACACCTCTATCTCTGTTGCCTGATTCCAGTATGCCACCCTTAGCTGTTAACAATTTGTTTGATGTGGTAATTTAGTTAACTACTCAATAAAACATTGCCTCTCTTTTCTCTGTTACAATTGAGGCAAGCATTTTTAGGATGTGTTCGACAAAAGGAAAAGCCGCTGAAAGCGTAATGATCTTTATGATGGTGTTGTTTCAAATATATTGTTTAACGACACTTGATCTAGTTTTCGGGACACTCATTGATTTTGTTATATTTTCTAATGACACTTGAACTAGTTTTCAGTTGTGACACTCATGGACTTCATTATATTAATTTGCTAGTGCTTCAAAGTTATCTATCACTTTTTTCCCGCACTAAATGAATCCCATCAATATAGGCGAAGTTAGAGGCCTCTAGTCTAGACAAGTGGCTGTTGATCAATTTGCAGTCAACAGAGGAGTTCAGCTCTCATATGGTAAGCTGTCTATGTTCACATTTCATGCAGACTTATGATCCTTCATTTATGCCTTGTTAGTGTTTTGACTGCCAAACCTTTATCTATTGAAGCTTAATCGAGACACTTGGGCAAATGAAGCGGTGGCCCAGACAATCCGGTCAAACTTTATTTTCTGGCAGGTTAGTCCCCATTTTGTTCTATTTCCATGTCCGGGTCTTGGATCTGGACCTCTAAATTTAGATGTTGTCTAGCATGTGGTATAATCGCAATATTAAATAAATGCCATTTGGCACAAACAAATACAATAGACTTTGCCTGTTGTTTTCTTGTAATTATATGCTAGAATAATATTAAATATGCTGATGTGGCAGTGCTTTGATGATCAATCTAATAAATTCCTATTGCATAAATTTAAATATATGTGGTGCTGCTATGCTCCACTCTTCTATTGTTGAATAAATATAAACAAACAAAAGTTGAAGTCCACCAATTTAACCATTCAAGTCATTCAAGTGCTTAAACATCAGTGTAACTCTTAGAAGGGGTAAGCACTGTTGTCTTTGTGTATTAGTGGTCAAATTATTAGAGCTTCAGTTACATGCTATCTAAATTGGCATCTATTTACATATGGAGCAAATATATTGGCATAAAAGAGTTCAAGTTATACGATTCACTTTCCCCCCTAGATAGACTTGGCACAACCCAAAAACACCATTCCTTTTGGTTCGCACAACCAAAAAATTATTCTGAAGGTCTTTGCACTTCTGAGTTTTTTGATGATATGTTATATTGTGTTAAACATAGGTTTATCAAGACACCAGCGAGGGGAGGAAAGTATGCACCTACTACAAGTTGGACTCTGTTCCTGCCATTCTCCTAATTGACCCCATCACTGGACAAAAAATGCGTGGTTGGAATGGAATGGTTTACCCGGACAGTTTGCTGGAGGTATTCTCTAACCCTGTCTGTTATCTCACGTTGCTCTGCAGTGATACACCGGCGGTAGCTTCTAATAAAATGTGAACTTTCAAGCATTAGATTGATATGCTGATACGATACTCTGACCATTCCTTACTATTTTCTGCATGTGTGCTGTACACAGGATTTGATGTCTTACCTGGAGAAAGGTCCAAAGGAGCACCATGCTGCGCAACCTCAAAAACGCCCAAGAAAAATTGATCAGGAAACTTCTGTGAGCAGACAAGGTAGTTATTTCTGTGGATTTAATGAGCTCCATGCCATTAGTGTTGACTGCTCAGAAGTTCTCTTCTTGTTTAAAACACTTAAAACTATAAATACATGTTTGTTGGACTATATGATGCAGAGTCCGTCATTTTTTGTATCTAGTTTCCGCTGTGTTCTCTCTTTTCATTTTCTGGATCCGTCTTGTAGCTTTCTCTGTATCAACTCTCTGAACGCAGTTGGCTAGTATTTTCATAACATATACCATCCATTTTTATTGAGCCCTGATGATTAACCAAATGAGCTGGTTGTTGTTCCCACACCTTGGTATCATCCAACCTCCCATAGGGTGTTCGTTCAGTATGGAGAGATTTAAGATTTTTTATATGTCAACAAAGGTAGATTTCTTGTGCAGATATACATTTACAGGTAAGAGTCACAGAGCCTGTTTCGTTCCTGCACTATATGACACGAGTAGGGTACTAGCGTGTGCTTTGTTTGTGACTACAGTTCAGCTATACCGAGTTTGACTTCTGTTCAGCAAATAAACCTGGTTAGTTTATAACAGTGGAAGGTGTAGCGGAAATAAGGTAGGCATCAACCCGTAACAAAAACAAATGTATTCATCTTGACAGTTGTTATGAACTTATGATTGCCGATGTAGATACTTATACCATTGCGAAAAAAATTCTATAATCATTGTTGATGCATATTTTTATCTATTTTGAAACAAACGAGTTATCATTTTATTTCAGACAGAGCTTATGTGGCTTTTTACCTTTTTAGCCTTCCATAAGCATCTGGATACCTGCAGTACATTTGTGGTACAGTTGCCATTTTGTGGTTACCCAAAACTCATGTTTGCAACGTTTCTCTGTAGGTAAAACAGGTGCAGAGGATGAAGATGAAGAGCTCGCAAGGGCGGTGGCAGCTTCCTTGGAGGAGAACAAAGGAGCCGGGGAATCAGATGCTGGTGATGACAAGCCTAATCCTGAGGAAGAGAACGAACCCAGCTTGAGCGTCAAGCTCGAGTACCCTCCTCTCCCCGAAGAGCCAAAAGGAAGCAGGGACCTTCTCTGCAGGGTCGCGATCCGGCTCGCCGATGGCCGGAGGATCCAGCGGAATTTTCTCCATACAGATTCAATCAAGGTCACACCACTGAAGTCAATCAGTTCATCTCTGAAACCTCAGTTTCTGTTATTCTTACCTCTTAACCTGACCCTGATGCTTTCTTTGTGTGCAGCTCCTATGGTCATTCTGCTCCTCCCAAGTGGAGGACGGCGAGAAGCGGGCCTTCCACTTCGTGCAGCCCATCCCCGGCTCGTCCAACAATAACCTGGAGTACGGGAGCGAGCAGACCTTCAGAGAGGCCGGGCTGGCCAACTCGATGATCAACCTGTTGTTGGACTAGGCCCACCCCATCATCTTATGCTCGCTACCTGCAAAATGGCTGTATTCCTTCATGTGCTTCAGGTTTAGTTTCTTTTTGCGAGGATTTGATTTATCGCTGCCTCTTTTTTCCTTTTTCTTTTCTTCCCCCTGGTGGTTTGCTTGGCCAAAGGACAGATCTATGGCCCGAGCTCAAGTGTGAAAAATGCTGTAGGTCGGTCGGTCCTGTTTTGTTTATAGACTTGTTGTAGGAGTTAGTTCTATTTAATGCACATATCATCTGCAGTCCGGTACTGAGGTACTGAGTACTAGTGAGTGGTACTGATACATCTCGTGCTTTCCTTTTGGTCTTGTCAAATGCTGAAACGTAGTACTTAACCATGTGCTGTTCTCCGTCAAACGTTATGGGGCAAAGAAATATTTGATACCATGTTCTCTACGTTTTTTTTAATCTGTCCTGCCATGCTTCCATTTCATGATCAGCTCGAGTGCAGGAATGCATCTCCATTTTTACCTCATCTGGTGCATTCCCAGATGTGAGCATTGGGTGGTGATCAATTCCAAATAGTATTCAGCATTTCCAGGCACAGCGTCTCTCTATTCTTTTTTGGATATAAAGATCAACATGGTTTTGCTAGAAAGTTAAATACATACATACATACATAGGCCTCAGTCCCAGCAAGCATGACATAGGCAGCTAAGTAGCAAAATTAATATCGGATACTACAACTATTTCATTTTGACAGCTCAAACAGAGCCTTGACTGAGTCGTTCGTGACAAACTCTATCCATTGTCTGTCCTTGGACATGTTGTCGTCCACCCATGCGATCGATTGGAGATCTCCCCCCTGATCATCTTCATCTTCTTAGTGCCTCGTAGCAGCTCCATTTAAGGCTTTTCCTTGTACAAATCACTCAAATATTCAATCCAGTGACATAACATTTTTCTTAAAACAAGCTTTGTTCCTGGTTTTCCGCAATGCTCAGAAAATTGCAGCTAGATAAATTTAATCCACAGTTGGTTCAATAGTACAATGCAAAGATTCCACCCACAATCATAAATCTGCAACAGTTTTAGGCGCCTACGGCACGATCATAAGCACACAGAAAAGTACCCCAAACCAAACTAGCTATAGGGCATTGGAAAAACAAATGATCTGTGCTTTCATCTAAAGCACAGAGCATACAATGTGTCTCTTCATCCCAACCTTTCTTTCTCAAGCTGTCCTTAATCAAATTTCTCGCCCACTTTACCAGCCATAGTAAATTTTGATCTTAGCTGGCAGTTTCCTGGACTACAACAGTATTTTTTTTTTGCAGGTGGTCTGAACTGAAGAACGTTGTATAAGGTTTTAGTAGTAAAACCTTTTTGCCCGAGTTTCCAAACCACCTTATCATCTGCCTCTGTTAACTCAACAGAGTTGAGTTGATCATATCCATCATGTTATCCCATTGCGAACACAAGACATGCTCCCATAGATGCAATAACCTTATCCACTGTCACGTTTGTGCTGAATGCCAGGTTATATAATCTAGGAAAAGAAAACAGATAATTTTATACCATTGTGCCACACTTGTTCCTAAAACTGGTTTCCTTACCAGAAATGAGAACTCTGTCACATAATGTGTTGAAGATGTGTTTTAACTTCCATCAGATCTTTACCAAAACTTAGAATCAGCAGTTGAGATAAAGTTTCCTTTTTAAGGTATTGTTTTCTTCAGAACTTGTTGCCATGTACCATCCACATCCTCCAGTTTCCATAAGCATGTACAAATAAGGGTTATAATCATAGCGTCAAGATCAATTACCCCACTCAAATCCTTTGGGGAAGAGGCAGTTTTCCAATTTATCAGGTGATATTTTCTGATCCCTTGATCCTAATGCATTCATGGCATCTCTCACTCTCGAAACTTGCCGAGTTGATTGGTAAAGGAAGAGCTGAACTTGACTCCCAGATGGGAGGATGATGGTGAGACAGGCGAGACAGGGCTCACCTGAGTCAATTATCGCGTAGACGCTGAACGGCACCGTGGTGGCCGTAGACAGAGAAGGGTACCACGACGCGTGCCTGCACTGCACTGCACTGCACGGGTTGTGGCAGGGTCGGAACGGTGGAGTTTTGACCGGCACGGCTTTGACTGGCGGTGGTGGTGGGTCTGGAGCTTATGATTTGCTCTGCAACTCTGCCACCCTGATGCTCGCCTGCCGTGGCATTGGGCGGTGTCACTCACTTGCCACTGCCACTCGAATTATTGCAGCTCTGGCTAGCTCGGAGAGATGCAGCCGGTTTGGGCCGGCCGCATTTATACGAGCTCGCGCGCGCGCGCGGCCGGCGTGGGTCTCCGACCGACGAACCCGCTGCGACGCCATGCCCACTAGCTATTACTTCTCGCGCCGTCGCCGGAGAGATCACCGCCGGCACTGTTAGGAGTAGTTCAGTTCAAGCTCTGATTCCTTCCCTCTCGACAGTGCCTGAAATAAGCACGGTGACCCTGCGTCCGGCATTCCTTCTGCAGCTACGTAGCTAGGCCATGCATGCCACTAGGCAGGGGCCTGCCCTGGCCTTGCATCAGCGCATCTCTAGCGGCGCGACGCATTTCGGACGTCCAAACGGACACGTCGTGTCCGTTTGCGTCGGGCCAAATGGTCGAAACCGTCCGGGCGTCTGTTTGCATCGGTGGTGGCTCCAGCGGCACGACGCATAATTTTTTTTTCCATTCATACGCCATAATTTACATGATAAAAAGGACATAAAAAAGCCAGAAAGGCGTGCTAAAATACGCGTTGTCTACTGGTCGTCGTCGCTGACGAGGTCAATCAGCTGCGGCGTCGGCCATGGAAGCTCGTACGCCGGCGGTGGAGGAGGTACCGCCGCACGGGCGGGAGGCCGTGGCCGGGGATCCCACGATGGAGCGAGCGAGACGGAGCGCGGACGTTGGAACGTGTCGGCGTGGCCGGAGGAGTCGCCGGCCTCCCCTGCGCGAGCGCTGACTCGCGGAGCTGGATTGCGAGCCCGTCCCACAAAACGAGCTCGTTGAGCTCGTCCTGCTCGCTCATGGCACTGGCCTCCTCATCTGAAATGTCCGGCGGCTGGGTCTCCGGATCCCACGCCGGTCCGCTGTTGTCGTGGTCGTACTGCGGCATGGTCACGTCGCCGTCCTCGACGCTCGTCCTCGTCGCCGTCCTCGTCCTCGTCCTCGTGGTCATTCTCTTCTTCTTCGGCGGCGATCTCGCGCTCGAAGTAGTCTACGTCGGCGAGGTAGGCAGCGCGGCACCGCGCGTCGAACTCCCACGTCCCGAAGGAAATCCAGTTGTTGGAGTTGAGCGCGTACGTCGGATCCTCCCGCAGATCCGGCGGCAAGATCGCTCGGCGGCGGCGCACCTCGTCCCGCCGCTCTCGGCCCTCGCGCGGCACGCGGGGGGGGGACCGGCACGCGCCGCGAGTTCAGGTACCAGCCCCCTCCCGGCAAGTTCGCGTCCGGCCATGGTACCGGCCGGTTTTCCTCCCATAGTTGCCGCGCGAGGTCAACGCGGACGTACCGGCCGACCCGTGCCTTCTTGCCGGAACGCGAGCCGCTAGCCTCCTGGTCGTTCTTCGTCTTCCGGAACAGCCAACATTTCTTCCCCATGGCGTCGGTGTGGTGGATACTGTGGGATTTTGGCAATGGTTTTGGTCGGAGAAATGGGCGCCGGCAGCGTCCCTTTAAGAGGCTCCGACGCCATCTCGCAGCGCCCGCCGAGACGCAAACCTGGCGTCGGAGCCGCTGGAGGACCGAGCGGACACTTTGGGCCAGGTTTGCGTCTCCGCGAACGGCCCGGTCACTTTGCGTCGCACCGCTGGAGGTGGTGTCAGACGCATTTTCGGTCACGGCGGACGCAAACGGTCGCTCAGCATCCGTTTGCGTCGCGTCACAGGAGATGCCCTCAATCTATTCGTCTCGGTTCCAGCGCAGCACTATTCGCGGGGAACTGTTACTGAGAACTATGGATGACACGCTGTTTGGCTATCTTGCCTCGCGCGCGTGATCGAGTAGTACGTACGTGATGAACATTACGGGGCAGCCTGATCCCTTCACAGCCTTTCAGCGCGCTGCATGCGCAGGATCCACTGCGCGCCTTTTCCACAGAGCCGCGGATGGCGAGTGGAGCTCGGTAGCTAGCATCCAATGTTAAGCTAATGCTACTTTGTACTAGCTCGAGCTAGCTGCTGCTAGTGTTCTTTGTAGTTGTACTACGCCCGTGTAGGACCTACTTCACACTAGGAGAGACTCTCTAGGCAGCGCACCGGATGTACGTGCCTAGCGTCTGCTATGGCCGTCTGCCCGTCACTTCTGCCTTCGATCGGGCTAATCTCTTGGACACCCACAGTTTTCCCAGGTCATTGAATTTAAACAAGAGACGAATAAGGAACATGGTGCTTTGGTTCATAGGTCTATATATGCACACATTGTGAAAAACACATTTCAAACTCACCGCAAAATCTTCAAAATTGTATTCTTGTTTGGCTGTACATTTGAACATCCTATATTCAGTTATTCACACACAACGTTTTGCGGATAAATAGGATAATTTCATGGCATGTGTGAAAAAAGACCCCCAAAAAATCTTGTGTAATGCTGTGTTTCAGAGCACCGAATATTGTCATTTTTAAAATATTTTAAATTTTTGCACAACTTTGTTAGAATGTCTGGATGTACACCTATTTTCTTTTTGTAATGTTTAGACCTTTTATAGTAATATGTTTGTAGGCAATAGATGCAGCTACACATGTGAGCCAACATGAATACATTTCCAGGTTAATTTGCAACCATGCATGCAACGTAGTGTAGGTCGGCACGGATAGGAATTTTGTCTCTCGGGTGGTAGCGCGCCCTATATGCACCAAAAAAAACTTAGCAATTACAAATGAAGTCGAAAAGAAATCGGAATTTTAAGGGGAATTTGACTTGGCGCTGAGTCAAATTTCACTGTTGGAGAAGACCTGCACAACTTCGAATCTATCATCGTTGACGCTGAATTCAGGGGGCCAGGTTTAGAAATGATTTTGTCTATTGGTAAAAAGAGAGATTTGTTTCATTAAAAGGTCGGACTTGTCGAAATTTACACTAGGGGAACGAAAGGTAAACGCATTCATGGGTTGACTGAAGCCGCTGATACGAGTTGCGGTACACCTGTACCTGCAGCATACGGCCAGCCTACTGCTAGTCCCAGTACAGGTACTGGTAGTACAGCAAGCACGAAGCAGAGAGACCACTGGAGTTTTGTTTATCAATTTATGAGAATGGGAAACCATAGTTAGTGGTAGTCTAGTCCGGTACAGCGACCACCAACATTCAGAGAGATCACTGGAGTATTTGTTTCAGGAGTGAGAGAATTAAAACTGGAGGTCGAGGGAGCGGGAAGGGCATTTTGGGAACGACGGCGATATCAGAAGGCATCTCGCTCTGGTATCTGCGGTCAAGGGGCTTTGACTATACGGCCCTGAGCTGAGCTGAGCTGAGAGTGTCAGTGTCCCGTTTCTGTTCTGACGCCTAGTAAAAGGGTGGAGGCGCCCATACGATACGTGAACGTCCACTGCCGCCGGCAGTGCCCGTCCACCCACAAATCCCAAACGGCGTGATAGGACAGGCTGCTCACGTGTCATATGACATGTATTCACCAGAATGTTACGTCTAATTAGTTTTTGCTTTTGAAAAATTTGAGCTTGACAAAATTTCTGAAATATTTTCGGCGGGATGAGATTAGACATTACTATCGCGAAAGAATCAGATTTTATCAATAGAAGCAGTGGCGAAGGACGGAAATAATACGAGACAGGGCGGGAAATTCTTAGAAAGTAATGTAAAGATAACAATAGTCACGAGACATTAATGTTATATATGATTCTAACACAATCCCTTAGAACAATAAATATATAAACATATTTGATTATAAATAGAACCTACCGACATACGAAATTGTTATCTCAATGGTTTTTTTAATTCTCTATAACCCCATCGACCAAGACTTTTGAATATCCCTTGATCGATGCGTACCTTGGTCTTGATGATCTTTGTCGCCGGGAAATATATTTTAGTTATTATTATCGCCACTGGTAAAAGCAAATCTAATTCAGTGAGCTCACAATTTCGCCAGACGAAACATGATGAACCTTTCAAATAACAATTTTTTTTAAAGCTGCCAATTCTTCTTGTACCAGTTCTTCTTGTACGAATAACAAATAGCTCAATGCATATAGTAAGGTTCATGGTAAATCTCTGCAAGTCAAGCAATCTTATTCACATTCAACCTAAAAAATGAGTCTATATTTTTAATACCAAGTTTCTTTTTTTGTTCGAAATCAGTTTCACGCAGTGTTTACTAAAGCAAGTATAACCTTTTCAAACCTTTTGATGTATGATCACTCAAATTGTTCAGAAAAAACACATGCATCTAAATACATTCACCAAAAATCAAGGAAGAGCGGCTGATCTGCTTTGCCTAAAGGGGAGCTTCGCCCCTGAATAGAAGATACCCTAATTAGACCAAGCAGGTGGGTAGCAGGTTAAGCTCATAATAAAACAAAGCTAGGAGGCCGAACGAGGAGTCGAGGAGCGAGTACGTGAACAGCAGCAGCTATAATTGGAGTACTAGGTAATCAAGGCAGCTGGGTTTGCTGAAATCTAGCGTGCAAATCATGGATGTTGCTCGCGCTTTGTTAACGAGCTAGAGTCCACATGCGTGTTTCCACCGGTAAGTTTGGCAGTGAACTACACACTGATGCTCCATTACATATTAGTATCTTGGTTCTTTGCACCACGTCTCGACCAGGAAACCACCATGGCTCAGTAATGGTGAGCGGGGAAGTGCCCCTACGTATCCAGTATCCTGTGGGCTGATCTGGCCTGGCAAACGAGTCCCGTCGGGCTGGCTTGGTGGAATCCGACGAGGCAGCGGTCCACCCATCTCCCCGTCCAGCCACCCACGCGACGCCGTACGATTTCACCCGATCGGCGGGGGCATTCCGGTCACATCCGCCCGTACGCGTACGTGTATATGCCACCGTCCTCTACTGACTCACTTGCACGTACAGCCGTCGCCTTTTCGCTGCTGGTGGAAAAAGGGCGAGATATTGACGTGAAGCTAGTACGTCCACGAGAATATATAGATAGAAAATAGTACAGTACGTACTTTCGTGCCTTGTGATAGGTTCAGATTTACCATTGCCACTGCTGTAATATTGACATGCATGTTGCCAAAATAATAAGTGTACTTTCTAAATTTAAAGGCTAGTATCAGTAGGACGCAGACATGCATTCATGGATCGGCTATGCATGCACGCGCATATGTCCCGTGTCGGCGGCGCGCCTCCGTCTCCTCTCCGTGTGGGTTTCAGCTTCAAGCCCCCGGCCGGCCGGGACGATGGCGCCGCAGCACGCCGAGCAAGACATGCAGACCCACCCGGCCGCATGCCTCCCAAGCTGCTTTGCGTGCTGAATCGCGCCCCGGCTGCCACGGCCGAGGGCACCACAGCTAGACCGACAATCTTAGCTGCAACGTTTCTAACAGTACGAGGCACCTTCTTTTTTCGACACGTCTTCTCAGTATAGCCACAAAGGTAGGTACTAGCACCATAGATCATCTCTAGCAAATACCAATAACTGGTAAACTGCAAAATAACCACAAGTTTGTTGCTTTGATAAAAAATGACGTCACAAATCCAGCTCGACCCGTAAAACTTTTTCTAGTTTCACACGTATCCAACCTAATTGCGCGGTATAGTTTTTCATTTCACCGCAAATGAGAAAACCGTTGGTGTCAGTGAAGTTCCAGGTTGGGTGGTGCCAAATCTTCGCTGGACCGACACCAAATCCTACAAAATTCCGGTGACACCGACGAGCTGGAACCGCGTCGCCGCTCGGAGCCAAGCAGCCGCCAGGTGAGGAGCCGGCCTCACCCGACAGGGAATGAAGGGTGAAGCGGGAGGCGCGGTTCTTGGCCTCCCTCGGCTAGGGGCGGCGGGGAGTGGCGAAGATGACGGAGCAGGATCTCTCAAGAGGGAGGAGGAGGCGCTCGCTCGAGGAGCTCCCGATGCGGACACGCTCGCAGGGGAGATCGTGCAGACATGGCTGGCCTCAGTGGGGTCAGCCTACGTGGGCGTGGTGCGGAGGTGAGGCAACCATGCTCGCGACACACACACAAATGGGCGGTGACCAGACAATTCGCTGGTGGGCGACAAAACCTGCAGTCAGCGGCCGACCGATTGCGGTGACCCAACACACCACCGCAGTTTGTAGTGTATAAGTGGTTGATATAACACTTATGAAATTACCATTTCATAATATTACATCTCTCGAAGTAGTACAACAGAAACATCGCAAGTCCAAAATTACACACTTAATACTACAAGCCGGAAGTGTACAAACACTTCAACATCCTCCTCAGGCCATTGAGGATTTCCGTAAGACTCGAGCTCTAATTTAAGTAATTCTAGAGCTAATGGTACGACTAAACTAAATACCACGATAGCTCGGCAGCCTATCCTATAGTGTTCGGTGCAGCTCGATTAATTATTTCTAACTAGGTCCTCGTTGCTCTTCTTCTCCTTCTAGGTTATCTTCTCCATAGACTATGTCATAGTCCATCCATTCAATGCCTCTGGAAAGATCTGGTTCTTCATATTAGATCTCCCCTCACCGGATGGTTCTCTAGTAGTGTCCTCTTCAGTGTTGTCCAAATCTAGGAAGGGTTCAAGATGTGGGAGGAGTACATCAAATTTTTTAACATTTGTTTTGATGTAGCCGTTGACTAGGAAACCGTAGGCTGATGCAGTTTTCATAACCATTTCTTCAAAGCTTTAGTTTTTCTATGAAAAGCTATGCTCGCCAGTCTTCACGGGCTGTCTAGAACTTTATGGAGTTTCTTTTCTATCGCGTTCGCAATTCCTTCCCGGATAGGGAGTGACATGAAGCAATTCTTTACACTATGCAGAGATACGTTGCTTTACGCACAAGAGACCAACATCCTTGTTGCCAACCGGGCACACTTTCTCATCAACACATCAACATCACCTTAAGTGCCAATTAATTAATTCCAATCAACATTAAATGTCTATATTAATTTCTCTCTATAAAACACAGCGTGACCTAGTCTAGAGAAATCACTCCTAAAAGCACCCATCGCGTCGCCCTCCTCCTGGCGGCGCAGGGGGAAACAACACTAGATCTCCCCCAACCCCTCCTCCACTCATATTTTCCCCGCCGCCTCCGGAGGCTGCTGTTCATGCGCCTGCCGATGATGGGGGCGGCGGGGCTTTCCACAAATTTTGATAGTCAATCAACGGTTGGAGGGGCGGCGACCATTTTCGATTCGTCGGAAAGGGCCTATACACCCTGCCTGATTTGTTGATGTATCCGCAGATCTGATGGGATCTTACCTGCGTTGGCTGGGCTAGGCGGATCTGCGACACATACGCAAGGGGCTATGCACCCTGCTTGATTAGTCGACATGTGCAAGGATCTATTGGATCCGGCCTGTGTTGGCCAAGGCCGGGCAGTTCTATGACTCCCTGCCTGATTAGGCGATGTGTGCATGGATCTGATTGGATCTAGCATGGGTTGTCGATGGCCGGCATGATACACCCTATTTGATTAGGAGATGTGTGCGGGGATCCGATGGGATCTAGCATGCACCGTCTTGTCCTACAACAATAGCGTGGTGGTGCCCGAGGTGCTAGCAGCACCTACGTGGCTCACCTCGCGGGCCCGATCTGGGACCAAGCGAGTGTGGTGTTCGAATGGAGTATCTGATGGCAGAGGACTCCTAAACGTTATCGCAGTGCATCATCGAGAAGAAGGCGGTGCGACAACAACCAAAAGTGTTCTTCTCCTTGAGCTTAAGGCACGTTCTATCTGAATGGCTTCGTTTTTCCGTGTACTAAGATTTCAATGCTAGACATTGTTTTTGTTATATATATTGTGGATTATGTATCATTTAAGAGCAAAATAAATGTCGTTATTTACCCTTCTTTTTAAAAGCAACAATTATTTATATTTCTATCATCATTTCATTCAATTTTAATTATTAAAATAAGATGGAAAACATACTAGCACGATATGTTTACATGTTAGTGCATATAGCCTCAACCGGTTCTATCTCTTCTGAATTTATATGTTACATTAAATTTGACGATCATTCTGTAGCACCATATTTTAGAAATTTTCTCGTAGTACATATCAATGGGTTTCATGTTAGGGCATCTCCAGCGATCCGACGCAAACGAACCGACATGGTCTGTTTATGTCCACGCAGAATTGAGGGGGTGGGGGGGGGGGGGGGGGACTCCAGCCCCGTGGCCCGACGTAAATGGTCCAGCCAATCCGTACTGACCTATTCGTGGCCCAAATTTAGAATGGAATTGTATCACCGGGGACACGGCTATGACCGTGCGAGTGTCCTTGGCCGAAATGGAGTATCTACCAATGACCCACGATCGCTTCGCCTTTTGTGTGTCAGTGTGAGCAGGCGGTGCCGGTAGGACATTTAGTACCACGTTAATGGCTTTGCTTCGGCTTCTTTGTGCCAACATTGCTGGGTGGCGCAGGGCTTCGGCGTAAGGCATTGATTGCAAGGCACGTGCCCTTGCTCTTTAAGCAAAGAGTCTGCAGCAATTTTCGCCCACGCTCTCCGTTCCGCAATACGAAGAAAGACCATGAGGCTAGCTCTTCTCTCGTCCGCAAGAAGGAGAGGAACCACATGTATGTGCCGGTGGACTACTCGCGCGAGCTCCACGACGCGGGTGATGGCACCAGATTCAGTAGATAGCAATTCGTTGAGATTTCGAGCACAAAGTGATGCAGCAGTGGCTTCTTCCCGCAAGGGAGACTGAGGGTTTATATCAAATTCTCGGGAAAACTCTATTAAGAATTGTACTTCTATTTACTCTTCTAACAACCCACAAAAAAATCGTTGTTGCCTTGTGTCTCTAATTTCACCAAGTAATTGTCAAGCACACAAGGTTTCGTATTAGAATTGAAAAAAAAGTAAAGTAACAAAGTAAATAAAGTACGGAGTAAATGCTATATGAAAGGTTAAATAAATGCTATGCACATTTGGGGCGGCACTACTGGCCATGAAGAAAAATATCCCAGCGGTCAAAACGGAGAAGAGAGTGTTCGGAGTGTTCAGAAGAAGTCTCCTTAAATAGGTATCCTGAAAATCCGACTATTGTGTTGTTCCGGTTGTTTCTTCGACTCTCAACACAGTATCCTGGTCATCTTTCTGCGGCCTTCAACCTCACTCTGATACCACTTGTTATCGTCGCAGGATCACAGTCATCTACCGAGGAACCAAGCAATCACAACATAAAAACGATAGAGAGATTTGTTAAAGCAGTTCAACGTAACTACGGGCGCTTCTCCCCATTAATACCACAACTCTTGGCCACTTTGGGCACCTGCACAAGCCGCCGGCTTTTTTTACACTCCCGCTGCTATCAAGTCGTAACGAAAAAGCGTGTCAGGTTCGAGTACCATGGGTCATGGGTGTATTTTAATCGAGAAGGAAGGGTATCTTGGGGAGGACGACGCTCAAATGGCATCTCTCTTCGGCATCTGCGGTCAAGGGGCTTTGAGATGAGCGGATAGCCGTGCGAGCTGAGACCATCAGTGTGCCCTTGCGGTTCTAACACGTAGTAAAAGGGAGGAGGTAGGCATCCATACGTGAGCGTTCGCTGCCACCGGCCAATGTCCGTCCACCCACAAACCCCAAACGGCTTGGTAGGACACGACGCTCATAACGCGACAAGCGACATCATTAATCCAACAATTGTCCAGGTGAATTCTAATTAGATAAACTAGGCCAGGGTTAAGTTAGTAATTTCATAAAACAATGCTAGTAGGATGGAGAAGCTTTAGATCATCTCTAGTCGCGTCCCCAAAACGGTCATCAAAAGGCGCCGGATTGATCGAATGGGTGATGCCGCCGCCTCGTGTCGCATTTGGGGCACGGCCGTTTTCAGCATGGTCCCCTAAAACTATCCTCAAACATAAATTCAAATAGTTCATATTCAAAAGCAATTGTTCCCGTCGAAGTCGTTGCGATCAAAGTACTAGACGTGATCATATTATAGACTGGGGAACGAATTGAACATAAATTAGAAAAATATAGTTTGGCGATGACGATGGCAGATCCAGAGTCGACGCAGGCCCTTCGATCACAACGACCTCGTCATGCTCTACCCGGTCTGGCTGCTCCATCAGCGATGCCGACGCATGTGTACTAGCAGACGTTGTCACCGACGCGCCTGCTGGTGTCGCTGCAGCCTCCGGAGGTGGGATTGCTGCTGCTCCGACCGCCGCAATTTCGGCGCCGATCTCGTCGAGGATCATGCCTTTTTAGTAGTTGTGCGCTGCCAGCGTCCGGGGATACATTCCAACTTTCGACGCGGTCAACGGGGAGAAGTCCTATTTGTGTTTCTTGAGCTCCATCTTCTTTTCTTGCCTCTTGAGCAGTGTCACCCACCTTTCATCGGTCTTTTTTTATCACGATGAGCAGGGTCGAGAAGACCTCGGCGAGGCACTTGTTGATCGACGTCTGCGTCTTCTCGGTCGCCGTTGCGTCCAGCAAGGCGGCCTTTGCGGATTTGTTTCCGATAGGGCGCCATGCCTATGTTGCGAGTGGTGCATTAAGATCAATGGCGCCATATTTCCCCTCTGACAAGGCAAGACACGTCAACCGCCACTTCTCGCAGGGTTTTAGCTTGCTATAGTAATGCAGCAACACAAAAGGCCTAAACCCTTCTGAATTCTTCCGGTACAGCCGCATGGCGTGGTTGAACTAATCAAAGGAAGCGAAAATAGACTATCATATCATGATTGAAAGAGGCGGCATAAACTGGTGGTAGAAACAGGCGTACCAAGTCAACGGCGTGTGTGCTGCTATCCCCTCTGTTCTCGAGCTAGGAATGGAGTCCATGGAACAAGTTCACCGACGCCTAGATGATGCATGGCCCAGCGCGTCGACACTGCCTTTTCGATCCTCTCCATTGGCATCGTGCGGTAATCCTTGTCGAAGAACTTGCGCTCGTCGAACTCTGCCTTCATCCTCGCCCAGTACTTTCCGTATTTTTGGTTGGCGCCGATGACCGAGTCGATGCTCACCGTCGCCACGAGTCGCGCAGGCACTGATCTTTCAGATCCATCCACTTGGGTCCTCGTGAACCCGAGGTCTCCTTCTTTTCCTTTTTCTTCCTCACGCCGGCCGCGTCAACCTCGACGAGATCCTCTGCCTCTCTAGCATCCTCCTCCTCGTCTTCTTTGTTGTCGTGCTCTTTGTCATCCTCGTCGCCGTCCTCCTCCTCATCCTCCCCATCCCCCTCCTCGCGCTCTGCCTCCTCTTCCCAGTCCGCCATCATTTCATCGAACGGACTACCGCGGCCTCGAATTGGAGCGGACCCCTGCGGCCAGTGAAGGCAACATCGTCTGCATCGTGGACTTGCTGGCGCTGCTGCTCATCATATGCCGGGGAGAACATGACGTTTGGGTTGAAGCCATCGTGCGCCAGAGCATCCTCGTACCGTAGCGACAAGCGCGATGTCAGGCACCCGGGCGTCGATGCTGCGGCCTCGCCGAATAAACCGGGGGTTGACGGGGACACCACTCTGGGTATGTACGCGCTCGTCGAACAAGTCCATGGACCCGCGGCGGTCACAGTGGCACATATGGCCAGGGCGGCCTTCTGCTGTGCAACCGACACCGTTGTCTTTCTCGCTTACTCCACCACCCACAGGTCCCTCCGCTCCGCCGTCGACAACTTGCGCTGCTAGCAGTCTTCCTGCCAACGTTCTTCGGTCCACGACTCCGGCTCCACCTTCGGCGCCGGTGCCTGATACGTCTCAAACGTATCTATAATTGTAGATGCTCCATGCTTGTTTTACAACAATTTGTATATGTTTTGCTCATACTTCATTGCACTTTTATACATTTTTCGGCACTAACCTATTAACAAGATGCCACAGTGCTAGTTCCTTGTTTTCTGCTATTTTGTATTTCAGAAAAGTTGTACATGAAATATTCTCAGCATTGGACGAAACAAAAGCCGAAGTCAATATGTTTTCGTAACGAAGACAGAGTCCAGAGGGGAGTCGAAGAGGAGCCACAGGGGGGCCAAGCCACCCCTTGGCGCGGTCAGGCCTAGGCCCTCTCCAAGGCATGGCGTGGCCCACCCAGGTGGCCACCGACATCGCCCCTCCGCCTATTTATTCACTATCTTGGGAAAACCCTGAATACCCGAGTTTCCATCCACGAAAAGTTCCGTCGCGGCAGCCATTGCAGAACCCATCTCGGGAGGGTTCTGAAGCTCTTCCCGGCACCCTGCCGGAGGGGGAAATCATCACCGGAGGTATTGATACGTCTCCGACGTATCGATAATTTCTTATGTTCCATGCTACATTATTGATGATATCTACATGTTTATACACATTATATGTCGTATTTATGCATTTTCCGGCACTAACCTATTAACGAGATGCCGAAGAGCCGCTTGTCGTTTTCTGCTGTTTTTGGTTTCAGAAATCCTAGTAACGAAATATTCTCGGAATTGGACGAAATCAACGCCCAGGGTCCTATTTTGCCATGAAGCTTCCAGAAGACCGAGGGAGAGTCGAAGTGGGGCCACGAGGTGGCCAGACACCAGGGCGGCGCGGCCCAGGCCCTGGCCGCGCCGACCTATGGTGTGGGCCCCTCGTGCCGCCTCTTTACCTGCCCTTCCGCCTACTTAAAGCCTCCGTCGCGAAACCCCCAGTACCGAGAGCCACGATACGGAAAACCTCACCGAGACGCAGCCGCCAATCCCATCTCTGGGGATTCTGGAGATCTCCTCCGCACCTCGTCTGAGAGGGGATTCATCTCCCGGAGGACTCTTCACCGCCATGGTCGCCTCCGGAGTGATGAGTGAGTAGTTCACCCCTGGACTATGGGTCCATAGCAGTAGCTAGATGGTTGTCTTCTCCTCATTGTGCTTCATTGTTGGATCTTGTGAGCTGCCTAACATGATCAAGATCATCTATCTGTAATACTATATGTTGTGTTTGTCGGGATCCGATGGATAGAGAATACTATGTTATGTTAATTATCAAGTTATTACCTATGTGTTGTTTATGATCTTGCATGTTCTCCGTTATTAGTAGAGGCTCTGGCCAAGTTTTTGCTCTTAACTCCAAGAGGGAGTATTTATGCTCGATAGTGGGTTCATGCCTCCATTAAATCTGGACAATGACGATGAAAGTTCTAAGGTTGTGGATGTGCTTGTTGCTACTAGGGATAAAACATTGATGCTATGTCTAAGGATGTAGTTATTGATTACATTACGCACCATACTTAATGCAATTGTCCGTTGTTTTGCAACTTAATACCGGAAGGGGTTCGGATGATAACCTCGAAGGTGGACTTTTTAGGCATAGATGCATGCTGGATAGCGGTCTATGTACTTTGTCGTAATGCCCAATTAAATCTCACTATATTTATCATATCATGTATGTGCATTGTTATGCCCTCTCTATTTGTCAATTGCCCGACTGTAATTTGTTCACCCAATATGCTATTTATCTTACGGGAGAGACACCTCTAGTGAACTGTGGACCCAGGTCCATTCTTTACATCTGAAATACAATCTGCTGCTATTGTTCTTTACTGTTCTTGCAAACAATCATCATCCACACTATACATCTAATCCTTTGTTACAGCAAGCCGGTGAGATTGACAACCTCACTCGTTTCGTTGGGGCAAAGTACTTTGGTTGTGTTGTGCAGTTCCACGTTGGCGCCGAAATCTCCGGTGTTGCGCCGCACTACATCCCGCCGCCATCAACCTTCAACGTGCTTCTTGACTCCTACCGGTTCGATTAAACCTTGGTTTCTTATCGAGGGAAACTTGCCGCCGTGCGCATCACACCTTCCTCTTGGGGTTCCCAACGGACGTGTCAACTACACGCATCAAGCAAATTTCTGGCGCCGTTGCCGGGGAGATCAAGACACGCTGCAAGGGGAGTCTCCACTTCCCAATCTCTTTACTTTGTTTTTGTCTTGTTTTATTTTATTTTCCTACTTTGTTTGCTGCATTATATCAAAACACAAAAAAAAAAAATTAGTTGCTAGCTTTATTTTATTTACTGTCTTGCACTCTATATCAAAAACACAAAAAAATTAGTTACTTGCATTTACTTTATCTAGTTTGCTTTATTTACTACTGCTAAAATGGCCACCCTCGAAAATACTAAGTTGTGTGACTTCACAACCACAAATAATAATGATTTCCTATGCACACCTATTGCTCCACCTCGCTACTACAGCAGAATTTTTTGAAATTAAACCTTCTTTCATTGAATCTTGTTATGCGAGAGCAATTTTCTCGGTGTTAGTTCCGATGATGCTTGCTGCCCATCTTAATAATTTTGTTGAACTATGTGAAATGCAAAAGTATAAGGATGTAGATGGTGATATTATTAAATTAAAATTGTTTCCTTTCTCATTAAGAGGAAGAGCTAAAGATTGGTTGCTATCTCTCGCCTAAGAATAGTATTGATTCCTGGACTAAATGCAAGGATGTTTTTATTGGTAGATATTATCCCCCGCTAAAATTATATCTTTGAGAAGTAGCATAATGAATTTTAAACAATTGGATAATGAACATGTTGCTCAAGCTTGGGAAAGAATGAAATCTTTGGTTAAAAATTGCCCAACCCATGGACTCGACTACTTGGATGATCATCCAAACCTTTTATGCAGGATCGAACTTTTCTTCGCGGAACCTATTGGATTCAGCTCGCTGGAGGTACGTTTATGTCCATCACTCTTGGTGAAGCAACAAAGCTCCTTGATAATATGATGATTAATTACTCGAATGGCACACGTGAAAGAGCTCCACAAGGTAAGAAGGTAAATTCCGTTGAAGAATCCTCTTCCTTGAATGATAAGATTGATGCTATTATGTCTATGCTTGTGAATGATAGGACTAATGTTGATCCTAATAATGTTCCTTTAGCTTCATTGGTTGCCCAAGAAGAACATGAAGGAAATATGCCCTAGAGGCAATAATAAAGTGGTTATTATTTATATCTTTATGTTTATGATAAATGTTTATATATCATGCTATAATTGTATTAACCGAAACATTAGTACATGTGTGATATGTAGACAAACAAAGAGTCCCTAGTATGCCTCTTAACTAGCTTGTTGATTAATGGATGATTAGTTTCATAATCATGAACATTGGATGTTATTAATAACAAGGTTATATCATTGTATGAATGATGTAATGGACACACCCAATTAAGCGTAGCATAAGATCTCGTCATTAAGTTATTTGCTATAAGCTTTCGATACATAGTTACCTAGTCCTTATGACCATGAGATCATGTAAATCACTTATACCGGAAAGGTACTTTGATTACACCAAACGCCACCGCGTAAATGGGTGGTTATAAAGGTGGGATTAAGTATCCGGAAAGTATGAGTTGAGGCATATGGATCAACAATGGGATTTGTCCATCCCGATGACGGATAGATATACTCCGGGCCCTCTCGGTGGAATGTCATCTAATGTCTTGCAAGCATATGAATAAGTTCATAAGAGACCACATACCACGAGTACGAGTAAAGAGTACTTGTCGGAGACGAGGATGAACAAGGTATAGAGTGATACCGAAGATCAAACCTCGGACAAGTAAAATATCGCGTGACAAAGGGAATTGGTATCGTATGTGAATGGTTCATTCGATCACTAAAGTCATCGTTGAATATGTGGCAGCCATTATGGATCTCCAGATCCCACTATTGGTTATTGGTCGGAGTGAGTACTCAACCATGTCCGCATAGTTCACGAACCGTAGGGTGACACACTTAAAGTTGGATGTTGAAATGGTAGAACTTGAATATGGAATGGAGTTCGAATATTTGTTCGGAGTCCCGGATGAGATCCCGGACATCACGAGGAGTTCCGAATGGTCCGGAGAATAAGATTCATATATAGGATATCATTTTATGTGAATTAAAATGTCGCGGAAGGTTCTATGGAAGGTTCTAGAAGGTTCTAGAAAAGTCCGGAAGAAACCACCAAGGAAGGTGGAGTCCACATGGGACTCCACCTCCATGGCCGGCCAACCCTAGTGGGGGAGGAGTCCCAAGTGGACTCCCCTTAGGGGGCCGGCCACCCCCCATATGGGAGGTTGAACTCCCACCTTTGGTGGGAGTCCTAGCTTGGCTAGGTTTCCCTCCTTATGGAAGGTTTTTGGTTCGGGTCTTATTCGAAGACTTGGATACCAACACTTGGGGTTCCACCTATATAATGAGGGGCATAGGGGAGGGGGCCGGACACACCAAAGCCACAAGTTGGCCGCACCCCTTGAGGCCGGCCACCCCTCCCAAACCCTAGCCGCCCCTCTCCTCCATATCTCCCGCGTAGCTTTAGCGAAGCTCCGCCGGAGTTCTTCACCGCCACCGACACCACGCCGTCGTGCCTGTCGGATTCAAGAGGAGCTACTACTTCCGCTGCCCGCTGGAACGGGAGGTGGACGTCGTCTTCATCCACAACCGAACGTGTGACCGAGTACGGAGGTGCTGCCCGCTCGTGGCGCCGGAACCGATCGTGATCAAGATCTTCTACGCGCTTTTGCAAGCGGCAAGTGAACGTCTACCGCAGCAACAAGAGCCTCATCTTGTAGGCTTTGGAATCTCTTCAAGGGTGAGACTCGATACCCCCTCGTTGCTACCGTCTTCTAGATTGCATCTTGGCTTGGATTGCGTGTTCGCGGTAGGAAAATTTTTGTTTTCTATGCAACGTTATCCTACAAGGGTATCGAGCCGTGTCTATGCATAGATGGTTGCACGAGTAGAACACAATGGTTTTGTGGGCGTTGATGCTCTTGTTATCTTTAGTTTGAGTACTTTGCATCTTTGTGGCATAGTGGGATGAAGCTGCTCGGGCTAACTTTACATGACCGCGTTCATGAGACTTGCTCCTCGTTCGACATGCAACTTGTATTGCATAAGAGGCTTTGCGGGTGTCTCGTCTCTCCTACTATAGTGAAGATTCAATTTACTCTTCTATTGACAACACTAGTATCACCGTTGTGGTTCATGTTCGTAGGTAGATTAGATCTTACTCGAAAACCCTAAACCACGTAAAATATGCAAACCAAATTAGAGACGTCTAACTTGTTTTTGCGGTGGTTTGGTGATGTGATATGGCCATGATATGATGATGAATATGTATGAGATGATCATTATTGTATTGTGGCAACCGGCAGGAGCCTTATGGTTGTCTTTAATTTTCATGTTGAGTAGTATTTCAAAGTAGTTGTAATAGTTGCTACATGAGGTGAACAACCATGAAGACGGCGCCATGAACTTTGACGCTACGCCGACGATGATGGAGATCATGCCCGTTGATGATGGAGATCATGTCCGTGCTTTGGAGATGAAGATCGAAGGCACAAAGACAAAAGGGCCATATCATATCACATATGAACTGCATGTGATGTTAATCCTTTATGCATCTTATTTTGCTTAGATCGCGACGGTAGCATTATAAGATGATCTCTCTGTTATCACCAGGATTTAACCGCGATCAGGAGGTGGGCCGCGATCAAGATGGGCTTGGAAGATTACATATGAAAGAACTATGAAGCGGCCTGTTATACCAAGTTGGGCTTAATTGCCCGTGTATCTGTAACTTATTAGATCTATTTTAGTTTAGAGATAGAATCTTACTCGTGCACGGTTTAGTGCACGCCCTCATTAGAAAGTCCCCTGGACTATAAATATGTACCTAGGGTTTATGGAATAAACAACAACTCACGTTCAACCCCAAAAACAAACCAATCTCGGCGCATCGCCAACTCCTTCATCTCGAGGGTTTCTATCGGGTAGCGACATGCTGCCTAGATCGCATCTTGCGATCTAGGCAGCGACAAGCCCCACGTTGTTCATGCGTTGCTCGTATCGAAGCGTTTTTGATGGCGAGCAACGTAGTTATCATTAGATGTGTTAGGGTTAGCATTGTTCTTCGTTTAAGCATGCTTACGTAGTGCAACCCTTGCATATCTAGCCGTCCTCACGCCTATCTCAGGTGTGGGGGCGGCACCCCGCTTGATCATTGTTTAGTAGATCTGATCCGTTACGATTGCTCCTTGTTCTACAAGGATTAGTTTAATATCTCGCAATAGTTAGGCCTTACAAAGGGGGAGGATCCAAGTGGCACGTAGGGTGGCGTTCGCAAGTCCTAAACGGGATGTTCCTAGGATCAACTTCATGTTGGTTTTTTGGCCTTGTTTAGGATCGGCTTACGAGCACCGTGCGTGGCCGCAAGGCCCAACCCGGAGTAGGATGATCCGATTATGCGGTGAAAACCCTAAATCGTCATAGATCTCATTAGCTTCATCTTGATCAAGCGAGACCACCAAGTATTCGTGCACCCCGTACGGATCATGGGTGGATCGGCTCTTTGAGCCGATTCACGGGATAACCCGAGAGCCGATCGAGGCTCGTATTTAACGATTACATGTATGCCCTCGGCAGAAATTAAGCGAGGCATCTTCATCACCTTCCTGGCCAGGTATAGGTCAGGTGGCACGCCCTTGCACTTCGCAACGCCGCGTGTGACCAGAAGAGCATTGCGGGCCGTCGCTCGGAGGGGTCTCAGCCAGCCGCAGCTCTAGGCTCTTCCCGGCTCTACGGTGTTGACAAGGCCGCTGCCCGCCGGTGGGTTTTGGCGATCAACACATTCGGCACGCCGGTGGGACAATCGTCTACATCAACCACATCGCCATCTACATCCGAGATGGCGGACGGCACGCCGAGTCACCTACGGGGATCCGCCTCGACGACCTCAAGAAGCAATACAACGAGATCAAGGCTACCCTCGAAGCCGACCTCATCGGCTCTTTTCGCGAGAACCCGTTCCGGTGGCATCGGATGGAAGGGGTTCTCACCGCAAGGTGCGCTCGATGGGATAGACCTCTCAACCCCGTCGGAGGAACGCACCGGGGTCCTGCGGCGAGAGATCAACTACCCGGTGGCTCACTCGCTACACCGCCACTCCGAGAACTTGGTCAACGTGTTGGAGCGTGTCGCTCGCGCGTGATCCAGGAGATCATGAGCCACCGCACTCGCCGTCGGGACCAGCTCTCGGGACGCATCAAGGAGAGTTGCCATTCCGAGTCCCGTCCACCGCTGCCATTTGCGTTGGCGACACCAGCTGAAGTGCCGACTACACCGGCATTCCTCGTCTACGCGGATTGGTGGCGACCCTAGTGACTACCGGTTCTTAATGGAGGCGCCTAAGGAGATCCCTCATGGATACGCGTGCATGTATGTGCCGGATTGTGGCGACCGGGCACTCACAAACCAGGTCACAACATCGGGGACTCCGGCGAAGACGAGGAGGAAAGTCGGCGACCGAGCAGACGTGGCTAACTAAATACGCCACGCCGACGAAACTCCCGAGCCCGGCCTCCGCGGATGGCTCGGAGCTGGAAAAGCAAACATGGCAGGCCAAGTACGCCACCCCGGCGAACCTTCGGAGTGCAACTCCTACGGCCGAGCACGGCGGATCGGATCGGTACCATACCGAGAGACCAATTCGGCATGATGCCGAAAAGAAGGGCAGATCGGCTATTCCAAGCCGTACCCCGACGATTACGAGATGATCCCGCTGCCACCTAAATATCGGCTCCCTGACTTCTCCAAATTCAGTGGATCAGATGGCTCCAGCTCCATCGAGCACATCAGCCGATATTTGGCTCAACTAGGACCGGCTTCAGTGTCGGATCAGCTACGCGTGAGGCTTTTTTCACAGTCCCTCACGGGATCGGCTTTTGGATGGTACACCTCCTTGCCAAGCAAACTCCATCCAAACTTGGAAGCAATTGGAAGAACGAGTTCCATATGCAATACCATTCGAAGCTTCCGAGTCCGGCATAGCCGATCTAGCACAACTACGTCGAAGCGCGGGGAAACGGTGACGGAATACATCCGGCGCTTCGAGAATCTTAGGAACCGATGTTATTCGGTTCGTATAACCGAAAAGGAAGCGATCGAGTTGGCGATGAGCGTGGCCTTGCGACACGGCTCAAGGACATGGCCTCCCAAGCAGATTATCCCTCGCCGGCGCACATGGTTCGAAACTATCGGCATATGAACAGCGCCACCCCGACCTGTACCAAGACAAGTTCAAGCGTGCAGTAGTTATGGTCGATGCGAGAGGAAGATGAAGTGCCCGCGGGGAGGCCAAGAGATAGCAGTGGCCGAGTGGACACGAGGGGGGACCCCGTGGCCCGCAAATGGGTGAAGCCACCGGGGCCGCCCGGGGGATTTGATTTTGACGTGACCAAGACCGAACAAATCTTCGACCTCCTGCTCAAGGAGAAACAGGTTGACGATTCCCGAAGGTCTCAAGTTCCCCACGGCGAAGGAGCTAAACGGAAAGCCGTACCGCAAGTTCCACAACTCGCTTTCCCATGCCACCAACGACTGCCGGGTGTGGCGTCGGCACATCCAAGCGGCGATAGAGAAGGGGCGGCTAATTTTCAACCGAGTACGCCATGAAGGTCGACACCCAACCCTTCCCCGCCGTTAACATGGTGGAAATCACCTACCCCGAAGGTTGCCAGCCAGGTCCCTCGTTCAGACATCAACATGGTAGGACCCGGAAACCACTCTGGCAAAGATGGAGATGAGGGCAGCTGCTCTCATAGCAAGGACACGGAGGAGGCCGCTCCACGCGATCGGCTCCGTCATGATGGCAAGCGCTATGTCACAGAGGGAGAGGTGAAGAATATAAGATATCAGCGACCCCTCTCTGATCACCTCCTCAACAAATATGTTAGTCGAGTATGACCAACGCCGACGGTCCAATTACGATGATAGAGAAGATCGTTTGGTTAGAGAAGCCGGAAGACATCGTCGGCGAGAATCGCGATGAGGAGGAGCACGAGCGCTATGCCACGGAAGCATCAAGGGAGCAAGACGACAACGCCGAGCATTGGGACTGCCCCTTCTTCAGACACTGCTGGGATTCAGGAATGAGCCGATTACCCACAATCGGCAATTGCCCAGAATGCAACCAGAAAAAGAAGGAGGCAGCCAACGTGTCTGTGTTCGAGCGCCTAGGGCCTCTCCCGCCACAAAGCAAACGCGCTGAGTCACCTCGTTGGGCAGATCTTGAAGATTCAGAAGACGAGGGAGAAGTGGAAGAAGATAGGTACCACCGGCCAAGGTGGTGCCCTGACGGACTCAGCCGTTCCCGGAAGCGCGGGGTTCGACGATTGCGCGGCCCGGAGGAAGCCGAAAGGTTGTACCCGCATACGCTAAGGAAGGCACGGCCTGATCTGGCCGCAAAGGTTCGAGCGAACCCCGGACGAAGAGGGTCGTCCACGGAAAATGGAGTGGCGCCCTAAACAGAGGAAAGCCGATGATGAGACATCGGCCGGCACAAACATGGTACTCGTCTTGCCGAGCGGAGCGTAGCGCTCCACGACTCTACGGAGCACTCAAGGTGGACGATAGCAAGCGTATCAAGTCGGAGGTTGGGTTGGTTTCATCCAGCTCGACCAAGTAGCAAGATCAAACCAATGAGCAAACCAGAGAGGCTGATCCTTGTGATCGGCCCCAAAAAATTTATGAAGGGAACTTACAAAACCTTCAACGAGCAAGCAACGTGGAGGCCGATTCCAGCAATCGGCCAAAATTATCCTCACCTACCTTTACGCCCGGGTTCAACATGTTATCCAACGGAGCCGATACCATCAATTTTCTTGACGAGAATCGGCTCGGGGGGCACCAGTGTATATGAAAATACGAGGATATGCAACGAAGCATCTCATCTTTTGTTGATGGGTATTGGAATATGGGGGCCGATGCACAGGTCGGCCGTAATAAAAATGAAAATTCGAAAATTTTCGAACACGGCCGATGCGACAGGCATCGACTTAAGGACATGAAAGCCGATGCATGGCCATCGACTCAAGGGAGATTTCTTCAAGGACAATGTCAGGAGCAGCATGGGCGTGCGGATCAGGTCAAGGACGGATTGCATCAGGTCCATCAAAGGAAAGGAGCCTATCTGGCCGGCAGGAACTGAAGAAACTCGGGGGGCAGCTCACCTTGAGAGCTCTCTGCTTTGGGAAACCGATGTATGTTTAAATCGGCTAGCTCGGCATAAGGAGCTCCCTCAGACATGATCGAGCCTAGGTCCATACAGCTCTGCTTTGCCTTGGCTGAGACTCGGGGGGCAACAAGCCCGGAAGATGCCCTGTTTTTAAGAGCCGATTAGGGTCACCTCGAGCTGCGGCCGCATCATGGTCGTCTCGAGGAGGAACCGGGAAGGAAAAGCTGTCGTCTAGTACGGGGCTTGGACTCGTGCCGTTGCTGCAAGAAAAGGAAAGAAGTCCGACGCGTTGCTATCGGTCTTAGCATGACAAACGGAGGGAATGAAATTGGAGCGATTAAAGGATGAATGGAAAGAACAATTTCATTAATTCCAAGGAGCGGCTTTACAAGAAAGAGCCGATGGCTCTCAAAAGAGGGATCCGGTGCCTAGTGCACTGCTACTACTAGTCCTATACTACTAGTCGTCGCTCGTCCTCGTCATCGCCGCCGTCGACGTCGTCGGCGCTGCTCCCAGGGAGCTCCTCGTCGCTGCTGCCCCAGCCCTTGGCCGGAGCCTCTTCCTCCTCGTCATCATCATCATCCTCGCTGTCCGCCCAGGAGCGGAAGCGCTTCTTCGGCGGGAGCTTGGCGGAGGGGGAGGCCTTGGCCTTCGCTGCTTCTCCTTCTTTCTCCTTCTTGTCGGAGGAGAAGGGATTCACTGTGGGGTGGAGGCTGTCCTCGTTCTTCTTCTTCGGCGAAGATTGGGGGAAGAGTTTTGAGAAGGAAGAGGAAGAGGAAGACATCGCTACAGGAGGAGAGGGTTTTTTGGTGCCGATAGGCTGGGATGGAATAGAGGATAAAGAGAGCTAACCAGATCGGCACGGTTAAATAATGAGAAATCCGGTGGAGGTTTAATGCCATTACGGCTTACAAGGGATCGATGCTAAAGTCTGTCGAATTTTTAGAGAAGCCGAGAAGACGGGGCATAATGATGACGGATGCCGTAACGGCTCGCTTCTGCCACGACATGACCCTTCGAAGGGAAAGCATAATGATTTTGGAAATACCATTTCCAAAACCAGGGGGCATGTGTTATCACCGAGATTTAACCGCGATCGGGAGGTGGGCCGCGATCAAGATGGGCTTGGAAGATTACATATGAAAGAACTATGAAGCGGCCTGTTATACCAAGTTGGGCTTAATTGCCCGTGTATCTGTAACTTATTAGATCTATTTTAGTTTAGAGATAGAATCTTACTCGTGCACGGTTTAGTGCACGCCCTCATTAGAAAGTCCCCTGGACTATAAATATGTACCTAGGGTTTATGGAATAAACAACAACTCACGTTCAACCCCAAAAACAAACCAATCTCGGCGCATCGCCAACTCCTTCATCTCGAGGGTTTCTATCGGGTAGCGACATGTCGCCTAGATCGCATCTTGCGATCTAGGCAAGCACAAGCCCCACGTTGTTCATGCGTTGCTCGTATCGAAGCGTTTTTGATGGCGAGCAACGTAGTTATCATTAGATGTGTTAGGGTTAGCATTGTTCTTCGTTTAAGCATGCTTACGTAGTGCAACCCTTGCATATCTAGCCGTCCTCACGCCTATCTCGGGTGTGGGGGCGGCACCCGCTTGATCATTGTTTAGTAGATCCGATCCGTTACGATTGCTCCTTGTTCTACAAGGATTAGTTTAATATCCGCAATAGTTAGGCCTTACAAAGGGGGAGGATCCGAGTGGCACGTAGGGTGGCGTTCGCAAGTCCTAAACGGGATGTTCCTAGGATCAACTTCATGTTGGTTTTTTGGCCTTGTTTAGGATCGGCTTACGAGCACCGTGCGTGGCCGCAAGGCCCAACCTCGGAGTAGGATGATCCGATTATGCGGTGAAAACCCTAAATCGTCGTAGATCTCATTAGCTTCATCTTGATCAAGCAGGACCACCAAGTATTCGTGCACCCCGTACGGATCATGGGTGGATCGGCTCTTTGAGCCGATTCACGGGATAACTCGAGAGCCGATCGAGGCTCGTATTTAACGTTTACATGTATGCCCCGCGGAGAAATTAAGCGAGGCATCTTCATCACCTTCCCGGCCAGGTATAGGTCGGGTGGCACGCCCTTGCACTTCGCAACGCCGCGTGTGACCAGAAGAGCATTGCGGGCCGTCGCTCGGAGGGGTCTCAGCCAGCCGCAGCTCTAGGCTCTTCCCGGCTCTACAGTGTTGACAAGGCCGCTGCCCGCCGGTGGGTTTTGGCAGTCAACACTCTCACATTAATATCAAGATAATAAAGTGTTCTCCCCTCGTATGCACCGTTGTACAATTCGTCGTTTCGAAGCATCTCGTGATGATCGGATGTAATAGATTCAACGATTCACATACAACGGGTGTAAGCCATGTTGCACATGCGGAATACTTGGGTTTGCTTGACGAGCCTAGCATGTACAGACATGGCCTCGGGACAATGGAAACCGAAAGGTTGAACACGAGTCATATGGATGATATGATCAACATGTTGATGTTCACCATTGAAACTACATCATCTCACGTGATGATCGGTTTTGGTGTAGTGGATTTGGATCGTGTACCACTTTACAACTATGAGGGATGTTGTATTAAGTGGGAGTTCATTAGTAATTAGATTAAAACAAGAACTAAATATCATAAACATAGTCTGAGTAGTATTTTGAATTAATTTTGTAGTATTGGCATCCGTTTACTACTATGCGCTAGTCTTATAATTGAGATAGAAATATCGTTAAAATCTGACTAGAAACTTTACGGATTGGTACCGTATTGTTAATGAATCAAGAAATGATTAAGTCCTATTGCAAACTTTTAGTAAAACTCACTTTGTTGATTCAGAGAGCTATGGTTTCAATTAGTACCTAAAGTTATCTTGTCTCCGTGAAACTTGAAGTTCAAATCTGTTTGAAAAGTAAGGAGCTGAAAATTTAGTTTTCAGAAATAATCAAGGTACGAGATATATGTGATATCTAAGACCTTATTTCAAGATGATAGAATATAAATTTGGTGAGACTACATAAACTCATAAGTTTTATGGGAATGTACGAAGGTTGAAGACGCAAGGCGTCCCAATCCTCCAACTATTGGGGCACTAACGATATTCGCATATCCATGAAGTGATTGTCCTTAGTATGCACCGTTGCTAAGACTCGTCGTTTCGAAGCATCACGTGATGATCGGGTGTTATAGATTCTACGTGTGCTTCCAACGGGTGCAAGCCAGATTTGCATATGCGAATACTAAGGTTTAAACTTTATGAGCCTAGCATGTACGGACATGGTCTCGGAAAGTTATCATGAATTGATGGATAAAATTATGAGTGAAATTGTTCATCGTATTACAAATTTACTAATAGTGAAATCTGAAACACTTGTCATATGATGATCAACTTCAAAGTAAGAACCTCAAGGTTATTGGTATTTGACCAACAAACCTAGAAGTTATTGATGTTGAAATGTTTTTCTGAATAATGAGGAAAGCTAAAAGAGAAACTGCAAAAGATATTTTGGCAAAAGAAAAGAAAAGACTAGAAAAGTCTAGCTCAGGTGTATATAAATGATATACATGTTATGGTTGTATTCCTAGTTAAGTCACACAATGAAATTCTTGGGTATTAGTACCATATTGGTTGGTATGAAGTGTCATACAAAACAACGCAATACAAGAATACAATGGCCTAAGTGACTCGACAAGGAATATGATAGGAATGCACGTCCGGAACAAAATAAAGTGTTATTATGTTCGTCGTTGGCATTCTATCTAGCCCTTAGAATTTATAATAAAGAACTTAATAATTGTTATTTTGCTCTGGTCAAATGAAAACAATGAGTTGTTCAAATTATGACATTACTCCATGTACGATGGATAAGTTATTATAAATCTTAATGGTGAAACACACATACATAACATCGACGCTAAAAATGCCATAAGGCAAATGATTTGAATTACACTTATTTGTGGAACCGCAATTTAGGTCATGTTAGAAAGGATCGCATGAAGGAACTCCATGCAAATGGATTTTTGGAGTCATTCGATTTGTTGAATCGTTTGGCACTTGCAAAATCTTTTCTAAAAGGTAATGACTGAAATACCGTTCATAGGCCGAAGAGTTGAACGGGCAACTAACTTAGTGAAAACATACATAATGATATATGTGGTTCACTTGGGCATAGTTGTGTGCGGAAGATTCTTCTACTTCATGAAAACTTTCAAACAATGAATTGAGTATATATGTGGATATATTCAATAAGGAAAAGTTTGAAACATTTGAATAGGATTCAAATAAATTTCAGCATGAAATGGAAATCATCGTAATAGAAAAATCAAATATCTATGATTGGATCATGGTGGAAATATTTGAATTACGAGTTTTAGCGAACATCTAAGAGAGTTATGAAATTGTTCTACAACTCACATTTCTTGGAGTATCATAATGATGATATAGTATCCGAGATATGTATCCAAACCTTGTTGGATTAATGATGTGATAAAATATTATGACGCCATTATATTTTTGTGGATTATGCTTTAGTGACTACCGCTTTTACACTAAATAGAGCATCATCATGATCCGTTGAAATGACACCATACAAGTTATGGTATGGGTATAAACCCTAATAGTCTTTTCTTTAAATTTTGGTCTAAAAGTTTACAACCAAAATCGGATGAATGTCTTTGTTGGTTATCCCAGAGATTTAATTGGGAATTCTTCCCACAAGACAAAGACAAAAGTGTTTGTCAATGTTTCTTATTTCCGAGAAATTGTTTCTAGTGAAGTATTTGAATGGGAGGACAATATAATTTGATAAGGTTTATGAACCTGAGCATAATGATCAGAGTAGCGCAGCATCGGAATTGGTTTCGGAAGCGGCCATAACGATCATGGATCCCATGACTACAAAGTGTTTTAGCCATGGAGATCGAAGTACATATTGAATCTTGTAGGTATGGTTTACTTTGTGATCAAATAAATGATTTGTGAACAAAGGATTGATTTTGAACAAATGATAAACCAACTACAAACAAAGAAGTTATGATGGGCCCTGACTCTGTTAAAATGGCTATACGCCATGAAATCCAAGATAGATGAATACTTTTTGAAAGTAAATGGATCTATAAAATTGATGGACTTGGATGAAATATCTTTGAAGAAGCTTGACTTGTCGAAAAGTTGTTTACGACAAAGTTCAAAGATTTGACTACGACAAGATTAGATCTTCCGTAGCAATGCTTATAGTCTATATGGATTATTCTAGTAATCACTACTATTTCTTTTATGAGATATGTTAGAAGGATGGCAAAATACATTACTTATCAGAAGTGTGTATTAAAGGTGTATACAAGATACAACCAAGAGTTTTGCTGGTCCGTGGAATACTAGATAGGTATACGAACTTCAATTGGATGAAGTAAGTATCGCGGAGTTGAATCTTCACCAGATGAAATAGTCAAAGAATTTTTTGATTTCATCAAAGACGATGAAGAGGCTTGCATTTGCAAGAGATTAAGTGGGAGCGCTGAGACATATTTATAATACTTATGTAGATGACATATAGTTGGTTATAAATGATGTAATTATATACTTGATTAAAAGGTTTCATTGAAAATTAACTTCAATGAAAGGATTTAGACTGAAACATATTTAATGTCAAGATCTATGAAGATAGATTGAAACACATAAATAAGTTTAAGTCAAAGTACATATGATGGATATTGAAGTAGTTCAATATAGAAATATTAAGAAAATGTTCTTGTCATGTGAAGGTTTAACAAGACTTGAGTGTATCCGACACTCAATGAGTAAAAACACATGAGTGATTATAGATCACGAATAATATGTACACAATCAGATATCATGTGCTATAAAGTGTTATGAGCATATACCAGAATGATTCATATGATGATCATTGGTTGCTAGCTTTATTTTATTTACTGTCTTGCACTCTATATCAAAAACACAAAAAAATTAGTTACTTGCATTTACTTTATCTAGTTTGCTTTATTTACTACTGCTAAAATGGCCACCCCTGAAAATACTAAGTTGTGTGACTTCACAACCACAAATAATAATGATTTCCTATGCACACCTATTGCTCCACCTGCTACTACAGCAGAATTTTTTGAAATTAAACCTTCTTTACTGAATCTTGTTATGCGAGAGCAATTTTCTGGTGTTAGTTCTGATGATGCTTCGCTGCCCATCTTAATAATTTTGTTGAACTATGTGAAATGCAAAAGTATAAGGATGTAGATGGTGATATTATTAAATTAAAATTGTTTCCTTTCTCATTAAGAGGAAGAGCTAAAGATTGGTTGCTATCTCTGCCTAAGAATAGTATTGATTCCTGGACTAAATGCAAGGATGTTTTTATTGGTAGATATTATCCCCCGCTAAAATTATATCTTTGAGAAGTAGCATAATGAATTTTAAACAATTGGATAATGAACATGTTGCTCAAGCTTGGGAAAGAATGAAATCTTTGGTTAAAAATTGCCCAACCCATGGATCGACTACTTGGATGATCATCCAAACCTTTTATGCAGGACTGAACTTTTCTTCGCGGAACCTATTGGATTCAGCTGCTGGAGGTACGTTTATGTCCATCACTCTTGGTGAAGCAACAAAGCTCCTTGATAATATGATGATTAATTACTCTGAATGGCACACGTAAAGAGCTCCACAAGGTAAGAAGGTAAATTCTGTTGAAGAATCCTCTTCCTTGAATGATAAGATTGATGCTATTATGTCTATGCTTGTGAATGATAGGACTAATGTTGATCCTAATAATGTTCCTTTAGCTTCATTGGTTGCCCAAGAAGAACATGAAGGAAATATGCCCTAGAGGCAATAATAAAGTGGTTATTATTTATATCTTTATGTTTATGATAAATGTTTATATATCATGCTATAATTGTATTAACCGAAACATTAGTACATGTGTGATATGTAGACAAACAAAGAGTCCCTAGTATGCCTCTTAACTAGCTTGTTGATTAATGGATGATTAGTTTCATAATCATGAACATTGGATGTTATTAATAACAAGGTTATATCATTGTATGAATGATGTAATGGACACACCCAATTAAGCGTAGCATAAGATCTCGTCATTAAGTTATTTGCTATAAGCTTTCGATACATAGTTACCTAGTCCTTATGACCATGAGATCATGTAAATCACTTATACCGGAAAGGTACTTTGATTACACCAAACGCCATCTGCGTAAATGGGTGGTTATAAAGGTGGGATTAAGTATCCGGAAAGTATGAGTTGAGGCATATGGATCAACAGTGGGATTTGTCCATCCCGATGACGGATAGATATACTCCGGGCCCTCTCGGTGGAATGTCATCTAATGTCTTGCAAGCATATGAATAAGTTCATAAGAGACCACATACCACGGTACGAGTAAAGAGTACTTGTCGGGAGACGAGGATGAACAAGGTATAGAGTGATACCGAAGATCAAACCTCGGACAAGTAAAATATCGCGTGACAAAGGGAATTGGTATCGTATGTGAATGGTTCATTCGATCACTAAAGTCATCGTTGAATATGTGGGAGCCATTATGGATCTCCGGATCCCACTATTGGTTATTGGTCGGAGTGAGTACTCAACCATGTCCGCATAGTTCACGAACCGTAGGGTGACACACTTAAAGTTGGATGTTGAAATGGTAGAACTTGAATATGGAATGGAGTTCGAATATTTGTTCGGAGTCCTGGATGAGATCCCGGACATCACGAGGAGTTCCGAATGGTCCGGAGAATAAGATTCATATATAGGATATCATTTTATGTGAATTAAAATGTCGCGGAAGGTTCTATGGAAGGTTCTAGAAAAGTCCGGAAGAAACCACCAAGGAAGGTGGAGTCCACATGGGACTCCACCTCCATGGCCGGCCAACCCTAGTGGGGGAGGAGTCCCAAGTGGACTCCCCTTAGGAGGCCGGCCACCCCCATATGGGAGGTGGAACTCCCACCTTTGGTGGGAGTCCTAGCTTGGCTAGGTTTCCCCTCCTTATGGAAGGTTTTTGGTTCGGGTCTTATTCGAAGACTTGGATACCAACACTTGGGGTTCCACCTATATAATGAGGGGCATAGGGGAGGGGGCCGGACACACCAAAGCCACAAGTTGGCCGCACCCCCTTGAGGCCAGTCACCCCCTCCCAAACCCTAGCCGCCCCCTTCTCCTCCATATCTCCTGCGTAGCTTTAGCGAAGCTCCGCCGGAGTTCTTCACCTCCACCGACACCACGCCGTCGTGCTGTCGGATTCAAGAGGAGCTACTACTTCCGCTGCCCGCTGGAACGGGGAGGTGGACGTCGTCTTCATCCACAACCGAACGTGTGACCGAGTACGGAGGTGCTGCCCGTTCGTGGCGCCGGAACCGATCGTGATCAAGATCTTCTACGCGCTTTTGCAAGCGGCAAGTGAACGTCTACCGCAGCAACAAGAGCCTCATCTTGTAGGCTTTGGAATCTCTTCAAGGGTGAGACTCGATACCCCCTCGTTGCTACCGTCTTCTAGATTGCATCTTGGCTTGGATTGCGTGTTCGCGGTAGGAAAATTTTTGTTTTCTATGCAACGTTATCCTACAGAACATGTTGATTTAAACTTCATTAAAAATAATAATTTCAACAACAATGCTTATCGGAACAATTCTAGTAATAACTATAGGCCATATCCTTATAATAATGGTAGCGGTTATGGTAATTCTTATGGGAATTCTTACAACAATAATAGGAACACACCCCCTGGACTTGAAGCTATGCTTAAAGAATTTATTAGCACACAAACTGCCTTTAACAAATCTGTTGAGGAAAAACTCAATAAAATTGATATTCTTGCTTCTAGAGTTGATAGACTTGCCTCTGATGTTGATCTTTTGAAATCGAAAGTTATGCCTAATAGGGATATTGAAAATAAAATTGTTACTACAGCAAATGCCATCCAAGTTAGAATTAATGAGAATATAAGATTGATGGCTGAATTGCGTGCTAGGTGGGATAGAGAAGAAAATGGAAAACTAACTAAAGAGAATAATGTAGCTAAAGTTTGGACTATTGCCACCACAAGTAATGTTGATTCCTCACATGTTGCTGCACCTCCTACTATCAATGGTAAAATAATTGGTGTTGGTAATGTTTCTGCTCCTAGTGCAAAGCGTACAAAACTGCCTGAAATTGCTAAAACTGCTGAAATTGCTTGTGATAAAACTGCTGAAATTTTTTCCAACCTTGGGGATGATGATCCCATTGCTTTGGATCATAATGATTTAGATTTTGATGATTGCCACATCTCTGAAGTTATAAAGTTCTTACAAAAACTTGCTAAGAGTCCCAATGCTAGCGCTGTAAACTTGGCTTTCACAAAACATATTACAAATGCTCTCATAAAAGCTAGAGAAGAGAAACTAAAACTTGAAACTTCTATTACTAGAAAGTTAGAAGATGGTTGGGAGTCCATCATTAAAATGAGGGTCAATGATTTTGATTGTAATGCTTTATGTGATCTTGGTGCAAGTATTTCTGTTATGCCTAAGAAAGTCTATGATATGCTTGACTTGCCATCATTGAAAAATTGTTATTTGGATGTTAATCTCGCTGATAATGCTAAAAAGAAACCTTTGGGGAGAGTTGATAATGTTCATATTATGGTTAACAATAACCTTGTCCCCGTTGATTTTGTTGTCTTGGATATTGAATGCAATGCATCTTGTCCCATTATATTGGGAAGACCTTTTCTTCGAACCGTTGGTGCTACTATTGATATGAAGGAAGGTAATATCAAATATCAATTTCCTCTCAAGAAATGTATGGAACACTTCCCTAGAAAAAGAATGAAGTTACCTTTTGATTCTATTATTAGAACAAATTATGATGTTGATGCTTCATCTCTCGATAATACTTGATATACACTTTCTGCGCCTAGCTGAAAGGCGTTAAAGAAAAGCGCTTGTGGGAGACAACCCATGTTTTTACTACAGTATTTTTGTTTTGAATTTGAGTCTTGGAAGTTGTTTACTACTGTAGCAACCTCTCCTTATCTTAGTTTTATGTTTTGTTGTGCCAAGTAAAGTCTTTGATAGTAAGGTTCATACTAGATTTGGATTACTGCGCGTAAACATATTTCTTTGTCGTCACGAATCTGGGCCTAATTCTCCGTAGGTAACTCAGAAAATTATGCCAATTTACGTGAGTGATCCTCGGATATGTACGCAACTTTCATTCAATTTGGGCATTTTCATTTGAGCAAGTCTGGTGCCTCAATAAAATCCATCTTTACGGACTGTTCGTTTTGACAGATTCTGCCTTTTATTTCGCATTGCCTCTTTTGCTATGTTGGATGAATTTCTTTGATCCATTAATGTCCAGTAGCTTTATGCAATGTCCAGAAGTGTTAAGAATGATTGTGTCACCTCTGAACATGTTAATTTTTATTGTCCACTAACCCTCTAATGAGTTGTTTCGAGTTTGGTGTGGAGGAAGTTTTCAAGGATCAAGAGAGGAGTATGATACAATATGATCAAGGAGAGTGAAAGCTCTAAGCTTGGGGATGCCCCGGTGGTTCACCCCTGCATATTCTAAGAAGACTCAAGCGTCTAAGCTTGGGGATGCTCAAGGCATCCCCTTCTTCATCGACAACATTATCAGGTTCCTCCCCGAAACTATATTTTTATTCAACTACATCTTATGTACTTTACTTGGAGCGTCGGTTTGTTTTTGTTTTTTGTTTTTGTTTGAATAAAATGGATCCTAGCATTCATTATGTGGGAGAGAGACACGCTCCGCTGTTGCATATGGACAAATATGTCCTTAGGCTCTACTCATAGTATTCATGGCGAAGGTTGAATCTTCTTCGTTAAATTGTTATATGGTTGGAATCGGGAAATGCTACATGTAGTAATTCTAAAATGTCTTGAATAATTTGATACTTGGCAATTGTTGTGCTCATGTTTAAGCTCTTGCATCATATACTTTGCAACCATTAATGAAGAAACACATAGAGCTTGCTAATTTGGTTTGCATATTTGGTCTCTCTAAAGTCTAGATAATATCTAGTATTGAGTTTTGAACAACAAGGAAGACGGTGTAGAGTCTTATAATGTTTACAATATGTCTTTTATGTGAGTTTTGCTGCACCGTTCATCCTTGTGTTTGTTTCAAATAAACCTTGCTAGCCTAAACCTTGTATCGAGAGGGAATACTTCTCATGCATCCAAAATCCTTGAGCCAACCACTATGCCATTTGTGTCCACCATACCTACCTGCTACATGGTATTTCTCCGCCATTCCAAAGTAAATTGCTTGAGTGCTACCTTTAAAATTCCATCATTCGCCTTTACAATATATAGCTCATGGGACAAATAGCTTAAAAACTATTGTGGTATTGAATATGTACTTATGCACTTTATCTCTTATTAAGTTGCTTGTTGTGCGATAACCATGTTTCGGGGACGCCATCAACTACTCTTTGTTGAATATCATGTGAGTTTCTATGCATGTCCGTCTTGTCTGAAGCAAGAGAGATCTACCACTTTAATGGTTGGAGCATGCATATTGTTAGAGAAGAACATTGGGCCGCTAACTAAAGCCATGAATCATGGTGGAAGTTTCAGCTTTGGACATATATCCTCAATCTCATATGAGAACACTAATTGTTGCCACATGCTTATGCATTAAAGAGGAGTCCATTATCTCGTTGTCCATGTTGTCCCGTATGGATGTCTAAGTTGAGAATAATCAAAAGCGAGAAATCCAAAATGCGAGCTTTCTCCTTAGACCTTTGTACAAGCGGCATGGAGGTACCCCATTGTGACACTTGGTTAAAACATGTGTATTGTGATGATCCGGTAGTCCAAGCTAATTAGGACAAGGTGCGGGCACTATTAGTATACTATGCATGAGGCTTGCAACTTGTAAGATATAATTTACATAACTCATATGCTTTATTACTACCGTTGACAAAATTGTTTCATGTTTTCAAAATAAAAGCTCTAGCACAAATATAGCAATCGATGCTTTCCTCTTTGAAGGACCATTCCTTTTACTTTTATGTTGAGTCAGCTCACCTATCTCTCTCCACCTCAAGAAGCAAACACTTGTGTGAACTGTGCATTGATTCCTACATACTTGCATATTGCACTTATTATATTACTCTATGTTGACAATTATCCATGAGATATACATGTTACAAGTTGAAAGCAACCGCTGAAACTTAATCTTCCTTTGTGTTGCTTCAATACCTTTACTTTGATTTATTGCTTTATGCGTTAACTCTTATGCAAGACTTATTGATGCTTGTCTTGAAGTACTATTCATGAAAAGTCTTTGCTTTATGATTCATTTGTTTACTCATGTCATTACCATTGTTTTGATCGCTGCATTCATTACATATGTTTACAATAGTATGATCAAGGTTATGATGGCATGTCACTTCAGAAATTATCTTTGTTATCGTTTACCTGCTCGGGATGAGCAGAACTAAGCTTAGGGATGCTGATACGTCTCCGACGTATCGATAATTTCTTATGTTCCATGCTACATTATTGATGATATCTACATGTTTATACACATTATATGTCGTATTTATGCATTTTCCGGCACTAACCTATTAACAAGATGCCGAAGAGCCGCTTGTTGTTTTCTCGCTGTTTTTGGTTTCGTAAATCCTAGTAACAAAATATTCTCGGAATTGGACGAAATCAACGCCCGTGGTCCTATTTTGCCACGAAGCTTCCGAAGACCGAGGAGAGTCGAAGTGGGGCCACGAGGTGGCCGGACACCAGGCGGCGCGGCCCGAGCCCCGGCCGCGCCGACCTATGGAGTGGGCCCTCGTGCCGCCTCTTACCTGCCCTTCCGCCTACTTAAAGCCTCCGTCGCGAAACCCCCAGTACCGAGAGCCACGATACGGAAAACCTATCGAGACGTCGCCGCCGCCAATCCCATCTCGGGGATTCGGAGATCTCCTCCGCACCTCGCCGGAGAGGGGATGCATCTCCCGGAGGACTCTTCAACGCCATGGTCGCCTCCGGAGTGATGAGTGAGTAGTTCACCCCTGGACTATGGGTCCATAGCAGTAGCTAGATGGTTGTCTTCTCCTCATTGTGCTTCATTGTTGGACCTTGTGAGCTGCCTAACATGATCAAGATCATCTATCTGTAATACTATATGTTGTGTTTGTCGGGATCCGATGGATAGAGAATACTATGTTATGTTAATTATCAAGTTATTACCTATGTGTTGTTTATGATCTTGCATGCTCTCCGTTATTAGTAGAGGCTCGGCCAAGTTTTTGCTCTTAACTCCAAGAGGGAGTATTTATGCTCGATAGTGGGTTCATGCCTCCATTAAATCCGGGACAAGTGACGAAAGTTCTAAGGTTGTGGATGTGTTGTTGCTACTAGGGATAAAACATTGATGCTATGTCTAAGGATGTAGTTATTGATTACATTACACACCATACTTAATGCAATTGTCTGTTGTTTTGCAACTTAATAATGGAAGGGGTTCGGATGATAACCTGAAGGTGGACTTTTTAGGCATAGATGCATGTCTGGATAGCGGTCTATGTACTTTGTCGTAATGCCCAATTAAATCTCACTATATTTATCATATCATGTATGTGCATTGTTATGCCCTCTCTATTTGTCAATTGTCCGACTGTAATTTGTTCACCCAACATGCTATTTATCTTACGGGAGAGACACCTCTAGTGAACTGTGGACCCATGTCCATTCTTTACATCTGAAATACAATCTGCTGCTATTGTTCTTTACTGTTCTTGCAAACAATCATCATCCACACTATACATCTAATCCTTTGTTACAGCAAGCCGGTGAGATTGACAACCTCACTGTTTCGTTGGGGCAAAGTACTTTGGTTGTGTTGTGCAGGTTCCACGTTGGCGCCGGAATCTCCGGTGTTGCGCCGCACTACATCCCGCCGCCATCAACCTTCAACGTGCTTCTTGACTCCTACTGGTTCGATTAAACCTTGGTTTCTTACTGAGGGAAACTTGCCGCTGTGCGCATCACACCTTCCTCTTGGGGTTCCCAACGGACGTGTCAACTACACGCATCAGGTATCTACATCGCCATGCCCGCCTCCGAAGTGATGTGTGAGTAGTTCATCCCTGGACTATGGGTCCATAGCAGTAGCTAGATGGTTGTCTTCTCCAATTTGTGCCTCATGTATAGATCTTGTGAGCTACCCTACATGATCAAGATCATCCTTATGTGATGCTACATGTTGTGTTTGCTGGGATCTGATGAATATTTTATACTATGTTGAGGTCGATTATATATTCTTGTCATATGTTATTTGTGATCTTGCATGCTCTCCGTTGCTAGTAGATACTCTAGCCAAATAGATACTTGTTACTCCAAGAGGGGGTACTTATGCTCGATAGTAGGTTCATGCCTCTAGTTTTCTGGAAGAGTGACAATAACTTATAAGATTGTAGATGTGTTGTTGCTACTAGGGAGAAAACAACAATGTTTTATCTGAGGGTAATTCTATTGTTTACTTTACACACATTGATTAATGCGATAATCTGCTGCTTGCAACTTAATACTGGAAGGGGTTCGGACGATAACCGGAAGATGGATTATTAGTCATAGATGCAGTTGGATTACGGTCTATGTATTATGTTGTAATACCCAAACAAATCTCATAGTAATCATCTTGTCATGTATGGTCGATATTCTGTCAATTGCCCAGCTGTAATTTATGGAGATTCCTCTAGTGAACTGTAGACCCCGGTTCTTTCCTTTACATTGATAAATTCATCTACTGCAATCATGTTCTGTTTACTTACTACAAAGCTTTGTTCTCTTTAATTACTGCAAACATCTCTTTCCACTCGATACGTCTAATCCTTTGTGTTCAGCAAACTGGTGAGATTGACAACCTCACTGTAAGTTGGGGTAAGTATTTTGGTTGTGTTGTGTGCAGGTTCCACGTTGTTGCTGACGCCGGTAGTGTGCCCTGCCACTAGTCAGCTAGCAACACCTTCAGAAGTCACGCCTTTTGTCCTACTGGTCGATTAAACCTTGGTTTCTTACAGAGGGAAAACTTGCTGCTGTGCTCATCATACCTTCCTCTTGGGGTTTCCCAACCGCTTCCACAACAACTGCCACCAAGATTGTCTGACGCCGTCCCCGGAGCACCATCAGTGCCTTCCACAGCATCGGGAAGGGCGCCTTCGGCCCCTTCTTCGCTGCCTCCTTGCCTGGTGGTTTGGTGGCCGATTTCTTGGCATGGGGATTCGACGCCATGGCTAGGAGAGAGTAATAGCGGCGGGAGGGGGAAATGAATCAGCGGGAGGGGGGCAAATGAAATCTTTTGGCAGGGTAGAGAAATGTGTGACTGGTGGCGGAAAGTGGCTGGAGGACGCGATGTGGCGGGTGACTAATTAAATTTCCTTCATGTGTCAATGACGTGTCGGGCCCACCACTCGCGGTTCGTTTGTGTGTTCTGTCCAGCACGCCTCAGTGGCCCCTTTGGAGCGGGAACGACCTCGGGCCGCCAGACACCATATTAGACCGCGTCGGGTGGAAAGATCCTTTAGGGCATGCTACTGGAGCCAGTTATCTATCCGGCGCATCCTTGAAACTTTAGGGAGGTTTGGAGACTTGACTAGAGATGCTCTCAGCTACCATTGGTAGTAGTATGTACAGTAACGTTGAACTGATAGTCTTCTTGGAGGACGAGGACAGGATGATTGGGTGGGGTTAACTGAATCTAGCGTTCATAACATGCATGTCTCACGCGCTTTTCTAACGAAGTAAGTACGGTCCGCATGCATGTATTTATTTTTTTTATTTTTTGAAAGCATAAACCACATCCATACATGCATATAACCAGCGATTGCTGACACACACGGTTCACTCACAATATAGCCGTGAAGACGGAACTGCCCCTGCCGCCGTGTGTATACTCTGGGCCGATGGTCTGGCAAACGAGTCCAGCCGTCCTGGCGTGGTGGGAGGAAGCCGACGACGCAGCGGTCCCGTATTCGGACAAGGGCGAACGGACCACCCATCGGGTCCCGTCGGGCTGGCATCTCCGTCCAGGCTGCCCCGTCCTCGCACAAGGTGATCACCGGCCGCTGCGCGTGGCATTCCCCGCGATTCAGCTCGTTCGGCGGGGGCACTCCCGTCACATCCGCCAGTACGCGTACCTGTATATGCCACCGTCCTGTCCTGCACACTTGCACGTACAGCGTCGCCTTTTCGCTGCTGGCGGAAAAAAAGGCAATATATTGACGTAAAGCATCTCGCTCGCTCGCGGTGCATAAACCCACGTATGTATATGTGTTTAAAAGTCAATTTAGCGCAATCTCTATTTAAGATCAACAAATGTTTAACTTTTGACATACACATATTCACGGGATGTACGATTTGTAACCCCTTGGTGTGCAGAATTAGCATTTCCACCATTGTGGTTTCGCGTGGTCGTATATATAGCACGCATGGGACAAAATAAGTCTACTTTGTACTGACATGAATCTGAGAAACTAAGAGCATCTCCAGTCGCGTCCCCCAAATCGTTTCTCAAACCGCGCCGAATTGAGCGTTTGGGGGACGTGTTTTGTTCGTGCCGTCTTTGGGGGACGTCGCTCCCCAGCCGCGTCCCCCAAACGCCGCCCCCAAACATTTAAAATACTTTTTTTGATTTTTTTATTTCAATTTCCACAAACTAATACATAATTTGGAACGTGGTTTACACGAAAACACAGTTCGGAACGTGGTTTTCCACAAACTAATACATAGGTTGAACCGTCGTGGACACAAATATAAAATTTTGCAAAGAAACTAAAGCTAACTAGGCCGTGCATCGAAGGTTTCCTGTGTTCGCTGCTAAGAAAGAACACTCGAGGGCACACCCAGTCACCTAAACTGGAAAATCCAGCGGGAGGATGGTGCCCTTGTTGGTTCTACCGATGAGGCGAACAGCAGTAAACCTCCGTGCACGTGTTCGCTGCGAAGAAAGAACACTCGGTCGCCCTCCTCGTCGGTCGCTGTCGCCCGGTAGTTCCGGCGGCACCGCGTCTCGTCGAAGACCTTGACGCTCATGTCCCTGTCGCCGAAGTAGGAGAACAGGAGGATGAAGCCGGCTTGGAGGCTGTGGTGCCGCGCGAACTTCTCCTAGCCGATGTTGAGGTACATCTTGCCGCGCGCGTCGTAGATCATGTCGACGATCCACCGGTAGTAGCTGCACGCAGCCTCCCGCAAATGCATCGTGCGCGGGCGATCGTCGCCGGCGACGTAGTCGGCGAAGGAGTCCGGCAGCCTCTGGATGCCGCGCGGGTCGCCCTTGAGGACGAGGACGAACTCGAACAGCACGTCCGGCTCCACGTCCATCTCCGACGATGATGAAGGCGGCGGCGTGGAAGGCGACGACGAGCGTTGAGCTCTGCCGCGGCCACGACCACGGCCGCGAGGTCGGCCTCCGCCTCTACCGGACATAGCGTCGAGTCTTGTTGAGATGGTGGCGGCTAGGGTTTGGGAGAGAGGCGCTAGGGTTTGTGTGTGAGAGGGACGATGAGAGGCGGCCCTTTTATAGGACGGAGGGAGGCGGGGAGCGGTGGCGCGCATTAACACCAGGCACGCGCAGCTAGGCGCGACGGGACGCGTCGCTGCGGGAACCGCACCGCCGCTGCGTCGCTGCGGGAACCGCATCGCTAATAACTTCCGTCGCGAGGTAGGCGACGGTTAGGTTAAAAATTTATTGTGCCGCCGACGAGTCGGCCCCGCCACTCCCCGTCTCGCTTTTCGTTGTGTCCGGCGTCCCCGGTGCGTCCCCTGTGGGACGGGGACGGGCTCGGGGCGCCGGACACCGTATGGGGGCGCGCCGGACAATAATGGGCTTTGCGGGACGCGGCTGGAACGCATTTTCTGTCCGGCGCGCCCCAAATCTCTTTGGGGGACGCTTTGGGGGACGCGGCTGGAGATGCTCTAAAAATGCCAGGACACTGCACATGCATGTCTGGATGAATGTGCATGCATGCACGCACGCGCGTAAGTCGTGTCGGCGGCGTGCCTACGATGTGGGCTCAGCCGGTCAGCCCCCGGCCTGCGTTGACCGGCCTTAGCTAGACGAGACTATGGCTGCTGCTCATATGTGAATATGTACTTTCTTCGGTGTAAAATAATTATCCAAATTTAGATGTATCCTCGTACTAAAATATGGCTAATACATACTTTTAGGCAATTATTTTGAATTGAAGAAAGTAACAGATTATGGATGGTTTGAAACAGCACAAGCATGATAAGAACAGAAAATGATGAGTAACAAGGAAGAGGTCTTAGCAACTTTGCACCGCCTTACATGAGCGATCAATTAGTGCAACCACTAGAGTTAGATTAGCACACACATAAGTTTGTGGAGACACAATATTACTGAAAGTTGTGGCCGCGACAAACTCAGAAGTAGGGTGCCGAGAGAGAACACAAATATTGGGCACGACCTTCAATGCTAATATTTGTAGTACATTATTTCTCAAAAAAAACTTTGTTCGCTGATAGACAACAAGGACAAAAAGGAACAGACATACCTGGAAGTTAGTACAAGATTTTGTAGTTTTGTATAGTTAACCGTGAATCTAAGTGGCATTAATCCCATTTTACCGCACATTAAGTTCTTACCGGACAACCTAATATACTACCAAATAATAATTATGATTTCGCTAGGATAAACACCGGCATACAAGAATCAAGCATGTAATAACCTAAAGTCAGACAAGCCATCAAGTGTTTGTTGCATCAACTTAATTATTCCGACTATTAATTTTGTGCTAATTTTTATACTACGAATTGCATATACACGTTAACGTAGCAACAATTGTTTATTTGTAATAACAAATGATCATACAAAAAATTATGATGTATAATAAAATATAAATACAATAACACCTACCTCGTGTGGGGTGATCATGGCAATGCACATACATGATGAACTTGGGTTTAGAGAAAGAGGCATGTTGGTGATTCCGACAGCATACAAACACAAGACACAAGGACAAATAGATAGCTTCAGATCTCCAAAGGAGAAACTCTACATTTTGCTTATTGTTTGTATTGATGATGAGATTACAAAGTTGCCTAGATAGGCTATGTCCTAGCGAGACTAGGGTTTGGATCGTTGGGTGTCATATTTCTGATCTACTTAGCCTTGCTTGGAGGCCCCTACTGGCTTCATATACAAGGCCTGATCTCGGGTGCCACATTATTCGAGTCGTATACACATTGGTATCTTCCTTATATGAACTTTCCCTAGTCGACGCGTCTAGTTACTGGGCTTTCTTTCTTAGGCTTCATGGGCCTCTACTTGTATAGAACCATGTATGATAATAATGGGTACTCGATAAGTTATGTCCACATCACTACCCACGAAACTTACCCGCCACTTCTCTAGTAAAACTTAAATTACAATTCACATTTTAACAATTCTTACTATATTTATAACTCATTATGTTAAAACATGAAGATAATAGCATAGGCATTTTACAAACTATCAAAATAGAACATATTATAACTATCTATTACACTTAGCAAAATTAACCAAACAATAGTGATGCTAATCTTAGCTTACATATTTTTCGTTGTATAGATTTTTAACTCATTTGATTGCAAATACATTTGCGTAAATTGAAATCGCATCTTGCAAGAAAATTAGATTAGCTGTTTATTTCCAAATAATACAAGCTAAGAAACCTTGTTAAAAAGTGACCAGAGGTGGGGAGCCCTCTCTGCATTTTATTATAGGATATATGAGAAAGTGGGTTGAGAATGAACGACCATTTAACTTTTTCCGTAAATGCATTTATGCAGATGCTCTACCGTGTAGGTTCATTCATTTTGCTAAGTATCTAGTCTATTTTAAAATATCTAAATATTTTTACATTAGTGAACATCGAAAGTAAGAAATATTATGATAAAAACTTCTGGAGTAAAACCAGGTCTGCCGATGGTGATTTCTAGATTTTGTGACATGCTTACAATGGATTGGCCTCGATTGAATAGGCTTGATTTTTTTGTTGCAATAGTCCCGGTCTACAGATATACATACATGTGTTAGATGTATATATTTGTCTATTGTAGTTTCCCCATATGTTAGGGGGCTTTCTGCATATGTGCACCTGTACATGTACTATATATTGTGGCCTTTGGCCCCCTGGTAATACAACAAGCATATTAGCCTAACATGGTATCAGAGCCAATTTTGGTCCTATTTTTCTACTAGTCCATGCGTCGTGCGTCTCCGCTTGTTCCGCCGTCGCCGTCCTTGTCCGTCCTCGATCTCCTCTTCGTCTTGCTCGCAGCGCAGGACCGCCCGACGCCGATCTCCTCCGGCGCCAAGATCTCCCGCCCCCAAATCGATCTGAGCCCCGTCCGCCTCGATTCCTCCTGGCCGGCCGCCTTGATTCCCCGGCCCGCTCCTCTCCCGTGGTCAGGAGCTCCGCCCCCGTCGCCAGGATCTCCGTCGCGTGAGTCCGACCGTCTCGCCCGTGGACAGGAGGTCCGCCCGTCGCCAGGACTTCCGCGCGTGAGTCCGGCCTTCCGTCCCCGGCCGTCTCGCCCGTGGACAGGAGGTCCACTCGTCGCCAGGACTTCCACGCGTGAGTCCGGCCTTCTGTTCGCCAATCTCCCGATCCCGTCGCCAATCTCCCTGGCCCGCCTGGCCTGCTTGGCCCGCTTGGCTCTGCTTGCTCGTTGACTTGGATCTGAAAAAAAAAAGCAAAAAAAAAAAAAGCAAAAAAAAAAAAGAAAAAAAAAATGTCTTCCTCAGTCTATGTTGCGATCCCTCGCTGCCCGGTGATCTTCGATGGCGCGAATTACCCTGATTTCGCTGCCTTTATGCGCGTCCACATGCGCGGTCTTCGTCTTTGGGGTGTGCTTTCTGGCGAGGTCTCCTGTCCGCCGCGCCCTGTTGCTCCTACGGTGCCCGTTGCACCGCCACCGTTGCCCTTGCCCCCGATGCTACTCGGGCGGATAAGGATGCGGCCAAGAGTGCTCGATGACACTTGCTTCGGCTGATTATGACCGGAAGGTCCAGGACCACTCTACTGCCGTTGCGACTTACCGGCAGGATCTGACTGAGTACACTCAGTGGCTTGATGAGGATGCTCGTGCTGCTGCTGTCCTCACCTCCAGTGTTCTGCCTCAGTATGCCGCTGAGTTTATGGGTCTTCCCACCGCTGCTGCTCAGTGGGCTTTTCTTCGTCAACGCTATCAGCCGTCTGGTGATGCTCTTTACCTGTCTGTGGTTCATCAGGAGCATGCCCTTCAGCAGGGTGATTCTACTATTGATGAGTTCTACACTCAGAGTGCTGCTATTTGGCGTCAGCTTGATTCTCTCCGTACGCCTGTGTGTGCCACCTGTCCTCTGTTGTGTGACGCGTGCGCGCGGATCCGGAGTTTCGGCGCGTTTTTGAGTTCTTGTCGCGGCTCCGTAAGGAGTTTGAGCCGCGCCGGGCCCAGCCTGCTTGCCCGTGGTCGTGTTCCGCTCTCTGAGGTCCTTGCTGAGCTTCGTGCTGAGGAGACTCGTCTTCGTGGTGCTGGTCTTCTTGAGGTTCCCTCTGTTCTTGCTGCTGTGGCCCTTCTGTGCCGTCTACTCGTGGACCTCCTATGCCGCCGGCTTCGTTGCGGCCTCCGGCACAGCCGATACTTCCTACTCCTCCATTCCAGGGTCAGCGTCAGCCCCAGCAGCCTCGTGGTTCGACATCACCTCCTTGCACCTACTGTGGCGGTGCCCGGCCACACTATCTCTACTTGGCGGCGGAGGGATCCCAGCTTACGCCCGCCGCATCTTACTCGTCGTCGGCTGGTTCTTCAGGATCTTCTGCTGTTGCGCTATCCGATCGGGACATTATCCGTGGTCTTCGTGGTCCGCTCGCCGGTACAGGCTCTTCCTCGACGAGTACTCGCTGGTTACGTGCCCGGCTCTTCTCGGCACCGCGCGACCACCACCTTCCACACGGTCGGGTACGTCATCCCCGTGGTATCTGGATTCCGGAGCTTCTTTTCATATGACCTCTCGTGTCTTCTATTCTTCTGCTCTTCGCTCTCTTGTTTCGCCCTGTTCGTGTTATCACGGCCGATGGTACCTCTCTCCTCGTTTCCGGTCGAGGCACCCTTTCTACTACCTCTTTCTCTCGTTCTCGATGTTTCTCATGTTCCTAGTCTTAAGATGAACCTCGTTTTCCGCTAGTCGGCTCATCGATTCCGGTTGTCGCGTCATTCTTGACGCTGATTCTTGTGCTGTTCGGGACCGCCGTACACGAGGCCCTGGTTGGAGCTGGCCCTCGCAGCCTTGAGTCCCCGGGGCTGCGGGAGTTAGACCGGCTTCGCGTTCCTTCTACTCGCCACTTCATCCGCCGGTTCTCCCGCGGTTCGCTGCTTCGTCACTCTGGATCTTTTCAGCAGTGGCATCATCGGCTGGGTCACCTCCGTGGCTCCCGTTTATCGTCATTAGTTCGTCGTGATCTTCTCGGGGTCTGTCTCGGGAGATGTGTCTTTGCATTCGTGTCGGGGTTGTAGGCTAGGCAAACAGATTCAGCTTCCCTATCCTACTAGTGCGTCCGTATCTCGGCGACCTTTTGATTTAGTTCATTCGGATGTTTGGGGTCCGGCTCCCTTTCCTTCGAAAGGGGGTCATCGATACTATATTTTGTTTATTGATGATTTTTCGCGATACACCTGGTTGTTTCTTATGCACTCTCACGAGTGAGGTGCTTTCTATTTATCGGCGTTTTGCAGCCATGGTTCGTACTCGGTATTCCACGCCTATTCGTGTGTTTCGTGCTGACTCGCGGGCGAGTATATCTCCCAGCACCTGCGTGGTGTTCTTGCTGAGCAGGGCACCCTTGCCCAGCTCTCGTGTCCCGGCGCCCATGCTCAAAATGGTGTCGCCGAGCGCAAGCATCGTCATATTCTTGAGACTACCCGTGCTATGATGATTGCTTCCTCTCTTCCGCCGCATTTCCGGGCTGAGGTCTGTCGCTACGTCGACTTACCTCATTAACATTCAGCCTTCTGCTGCCCTTCAAGGTGGCATTCCTCTCGAGCGTCTTTCTGGTTGCTCTCCGGATTACTCGACACTTCGTTTATTTGGTTGCGTTTGCTATGTTCTTCTCCCTCCTCGCGATCGCACCAAGCCGACCGCTCGGTCCGTTGAGTGTGTTTTTCTCGGATACAGTGATGAGCATAAGGGCTATCGCTGTTGGGACCCCGTTGGTCGTCGGATGCGCATCTCTCGTGATGTCACGTTTGATGAGACGCGTCCCTTCTATCCTCGTCCCACCTCGGGTACTTACCCGGTGGATGATATCTCTTTTCTTCTTTTTCCGGATGCACCCCTGCTATCCCGTCTCCTCCCCCTCCTAGTCCCGATGCGCCCCCTTCGGCGCCATCCTCTCCTCCGTCTAGTCCCCCTAGTACTCCTCGTTCTCCGGTTTCGGATCCTTCGATGTTGTCCCTTCTTCCTCTTCTTCTCGATGAGTTGTCCTCCGCCGATGACCTTCCCCCTTCACGGCCTGTTCGTCGGCGTCGTGCTCCAGACTCGTTACTCTCCTAGTCGGCATGGTCTTTCCGTCGTTTCCGAGCCGACTTCTTATCGGGATGCCGAGCGTCATCCCGAATGGCAGCTTGCCATGGCCGAGGAGATCGTCTGCGCTTGAGCGCACTGGCACTTGGGATCTTGTTTCTCCCCCTTCTGGTGTTCGTCCTATTACGTGTAAGTGGGTCTATAAAATTAAGACTCGCTTTGATGGATCTCTTGAGCGCTATAAAGCGCGTCTTGTGGCTCGTGGCTTTCAGCAGGAGCACGGTCGTGACTATGATGAGACTTTTGCCCCTGTGGCTCATATGACTACTGTGCGTACCCTTCTTGCCGTTGCTTCTGTTCGCCGCTGGTCTGTCTCCCAGCCTTGATGTTAGAATGCTTTTCTTAATGGCGAGTTGAGTGAGGAGGTTTACATGCAGCCTCCTCCTGGGTATTCTGTTCCCGATGGGATGGTTTGTCGTCTTCAACGTTCTCTCTATGGTCTCAAACAGGCCCCTCGTGCCTGGTTTGAGCGCTTCACCTCTGTGGTGACTGCTGCTGGTTTCTCTCCTAGTCTTCATGATCCCGCACTTTTCGTTCACACTTCTCCTCGTGGACGTACTCTTCTTCTTCTCTATGTTGATGATATGATCATTACTGGTGATGATCCTGAGTATATTGCCTTCGTCAAGGCTCGTCTTCGCGATCAGTTTCTTATGACTGATCTTGGTCCTCTTCGCTATTTTCTTGGCATTGAGGTTTCCTCCACTTCTGATGGCTTTTCTATCTCTCAGGAGAAGTACATTCAGGATCTTCTTGCTCGTGCTGCTCTTGGGGATGAGCGCACGGTCGATACTCCTATGGAGCTTAATGTTAAGCTTCGTCCTACCGATGGTGATCCTCTTCCCGATCCCACCCGTTATCGCTATCTTGTTGGGAGTCTTGTTTATCTTGCTTGTCACTCGTCCCGATATTTCTTATCATGTTCATATTCCGAGTCGGCTTGTCTCAGCTCCTACCACTGTTCACTATAGTCATCTCCTCCGTGTTCTTCGTTATCTTCGTGGCACGATCACTCGTCGCCTTTTCTTTCCACGTTCCAGCTCTCTCCGGCTCCGGTGCTATTCGGATGCTACGTGGGCGAGTGATCCTACGGATCGTCGTTCGCTTTCGCTACTCGTGTGTTTCTTGGTGGTTCGCTTGTTGCTTGGAATACGAAGAAACAGGTCGCAGCTTCCCGTTCGAGTGTTGAGGCTGAGTTGCGGGCTATGGCTTTGTTGATTGCCGAGGTGACTTGGTTACGGTGGTTGCTTGCAGATTTTGGGATCTCTGTTACGACACCCACTCCACTTTTGTCCGACAAGTACAGTGCTATCGTATTGCACGTGATCCGGTCAAGCATGAGCCGACCAAGCGTATCGGTGTTGATGCTTTTTACACACGTGCACGGTACAGGATGATGTTGTTGCGGTTCATTATGTGCCTTCGATTTGCACTTGGCGGATTTCTTTACGAAGGCACGGACTCGAGCGCAAAGCATGATTTCTTACTCTCCAAACTCAGTGTTGTGGATCCACCATGAGTTTGAGGGGGGGTGTTAGATGTATATATTTGTCTATTGTAGTTTCCCCATATGTTAGGGGGCTTTCTGCATATGTGCACCTGTACATGTACTATATATTGTGGCCTTTGCCCCCCTGGTAATACAACAAGTATATTAGCCTAACAACATGCATGGAGGACGCATTCATGCACGCATGCGCCTATGTCTCGTGTAGGCTTGCATAGTACGTTCCGGCATTGCGTTGGATCGGGCAAGGTATAACTAGATGATTACGGGTCTACTTAATTCTCAGTAAACGGAGAACTAACAAAAATAGTACTATCTTCATTCGAACACTTAAAGCCTATATTTTTTTTAGAAAATCAAACTATATCAAGTTTGACCAAGGTTTTATCAAAAATCATTGAAATGTAAGATACAAAATTAATATTATTAGATAAATAATGAAATCTATTTTTATGTGCTATCTTCAAAATATCATATTTATTGATAGATTATTCAAAATTTGATCAAACTTTACTTGCTTTGACTTTTTCAAAAAAATATACTAGGTAATGATCAAGGAGGCTGGGTTTGCTGAATCCAGCATGCATAATCATGCATGTTTCATGCGATTCCTTAACGAACTATTGTCCACGTACCACATGCATGCCTCAGGCACCTAGATAAAACAAGGTCGCTAATTCTTAGACAGAGCAAGTACTTCTGTTCACCAATGTAACACAATACTTACTTTTTGATATTTTAAAGTAGACGGTGAGTTAATCTACATTGTGTAACTCGTCTAGACACATGTAATTACGAAAAGAAGCTAAAAATAGCGAACACATAATTTTCATTCAGGTGCCTTGCCTTGGTTCGTTGCATGGTTTACACAACTCGACCAGGAAACCACCACGGTTCACTCACGGTGTAGCCGGCCATGAAGACGGAACTACCCTGCGATGCTCTGGGCTGATCTGGTCTGGCAAACGATTGATGGGCGGAAGCCGACAAGGCAGCGGTCCACCCATCTCCCGTCCACGCGACGCCGTACCCGGTAGTGGTGTACCCGTAGGATCTCTCCAGCACCATCACCACGGACCACCGGCCGCTGCGCGTGGCACTGCCCCGCGATTCCGCCCGTTCGGCGAGGGCACTCCCGTCACATCGCCCGTACTGTACGTGTATATGCATGCCAGCGTCCTGTACTGACTCACTTGCACGTACAACGTGGACGTCGTCGCCTTTTCGCTGCGGGCGCGGGGATATCAACTTCGACTACGCGCGAGCGGAGAAAGAAAAGATACTGATCTAAAGCTTGTACGTCGGCGAGAATAATATATCGAAATTAGTAGGAAGCATCGGTCGAGTCGATCAGTTCGGTGTGCAGACATTATGCACGCATGTTGTCCTGCCGCTATGTTCGGCTCACCGAATCACTAGTTGTTTGCAACAGTCGTTTGTACTGGGATCTCAGAAATTTATATAACGTACAGGTTTCAGAGTGGCATTTTAGAGGCTGAGCTAAATGTAGCTCCTTATTTTCAAAGAATCAAAATTTGTATTCCTAAGTTGCAACCAAATCTGAAACAAAATTCTAGAGGTAGCCAATAATGTATGTTATAATAATGGTGTAAAGTCTCAATGCAAACTGATTTGTATTGTACGCTACACCTAATCGACAAAATCTGATTGTGTGAACTTTTAAGTTGAAGCCGAGTTGCCGCACCACGGATTTCATGATGCACTTGTAGAATCTCTTGAAACGTTGAAGGTCCACACTTGGGCTCATTCAACTCGCCTTAAAAATCCCACCCTTATTGTCATCACGACTATCCCTACAATCATGTTGTGGACGTGAGCAATCGTCATCTTCCACATTGTCTCAAAGCTCCAGGTTTCAGCAAGTTGTCGAACAATACCTCACTGAGTTTGGAGCATACCAAATGTCTGGTCCACAAACTTCCTAACACCCTTGTATTTTTCTTTTAAAAAAAATACTGTGTTTTCTCTTCATCTTAGGAATTGGGGATTGTCTTAACAAATATAGACGGAAGTGGGTAGATACACTCAGCAAGATAGTTCCTCTTGTTATAATGGTGGCCACGGATATGATAGTTGACCTCTCAGGAATTGCCTTCGACAAGCCTAGACAATACCGGAGATCGTTCAAGCACGTTAATGTGATTGTGTGAACCTGCCAGACAAAAGAAAGAGCGCCAAATCAAGAGATCTTGTGATGCCCCAGGTCTAAATATGATTGTGCACTCTCCAGCATGTCCTCTATATTTCGCCTGCTAAGCAAATGAACACAATTTTCACTCCAATTGCACAAAAATATATGCTTCCAATAACCCAACAAATCATTCATCAATACCATCCTGGATGTATACACGACATTTGATTCTCTTAAGTATTGTTTGTTGAACACCTGAACCAAAATTTTGCATGACTTGTACATTGTTTTACTTATATATATCTCATCATGTCAAATTGTAGCATCATATTCTTGCTAACAAACCTTGAATTGCAGTTGGCAAATTTAACTATTTGTTTAATTATGTATGAACTCATCATGTGAAAGCATGATTATAACATGTGTACTTATTTTGTAATTGTTGTTGCATGTGATATGGTTTTTTTCATACTCGTGAACAAAAAAATCCATATCTATCTATTACACTTAGCAATATTAACCAAACAATAGTGATGCTAAATTTTAAGCTTACATTTTTTTGTTATCCAATTTTAGCATCTTTGATTGCAAATATATTTGCATCAATATAATTCACATCTTGCAAGGAAATTACATTATTTGTCTATTTTCTGAATAATACCAGTTGAGATTCCTCCTTCAAAATGTTACCTAGAGGTGGAGAGACTCTCCTCATTTGATTATACAAGATATAAGAAAGTGGGTTGAAATGTTGGCTTCTAGGAATTTGAGCACCTGACAATGCCCTTACCAGATTAGCACTAATTTAGTGCTTGATTTAGGAAAAAAAATATGACATGACGACAAAATTCCATGCCTTTAATGCCACATACACGAAGTATATTGTAATATATATGTTTGTGTGTGTCTAGGTATTTCCCTTCTTTCTTAGTATTACTTAAATATCTTGGCATAGTTCCATAAAGCGAATGATCTACTAGCTCCGTTTCAAAGTTAAGTGCAATTGAATACTGATGTATCTAGACGCATTTCAGTGTCTAGATACATCCATATCAACACAAAGTTGTGACAATTATTTGAAACGAAGGAAATTACAAATATCCTGATTTATGATTCTGGTGTAAAAATAAGTCTACCGTAGATTTCGGAATTTCTGGGTCGCATATCTGCTGTCATTGAAATTGCAGATTATTGAATCTCAGATCTTAATCTGTACGTATTGGGAATGTTACGTTGATTTCTAGGTTATATCCCGCATGGTGTATCTCCTCTTCCTCAAGGTTTTTTTTTTCTTTTTTTGAGGGAGCTCCTCTTCCTCAAGTTTGCCCCACGCCCCCTGGCATCTAGTTTCACTAAGAAGAAAAATTGGGAGCAACATTTAAGGTGAAACCATAGAAAAATCAAATATATTAAATTTTTAACCTTCATTTTTATGTCTAGCATGTGTTTGCAAAGTTTCATGTGTAAAAGGAATATGTAAATATGTTGTGGACTAAGCATCAAAGGTAACTCGATGATATAAAAACATTTATTTGAAGCACCAAATTTGTTGGTTTTTCTTCATAAAAGTCGCAAAACATGTCCTCTCTCCATAAAATCTTACAAGTACACATTGATGACAGATATTTACATGTCAATTTTTTCATAGAAAAATACAACAAAAATGTCATACGTTTGAACCAGGCCCACATGCTCTCGAGTCTTTTTAAATATCTTTTTTTCTATCGTCTTCCTTCTCAATCCTTCCTCTATCCTTCTCCTTCGACAATATCCACCTATTCTTTTCCATGCCGCCTCCTTCATCTGATAGCTCCATTCTACCGCTTTATTCCTCATTATGTCGTCATGAGAGCCATGCCATGGCATCACAGCTCCCCAAGTGTCTTACAATAAGCCCAACTTAGTGTTTATTACTGATGCGGCATGGTCATCGGCATTGACCTTTCTAGTTGCCATCGGCTCACCCAGCCGGTGTCGAGGACTCGAGGTCACACCCTCTTTCCTTCCCAGCCCTCTCCGCTTTCTCAGCCTCCTTCCCTTCAACACCCTCTTACTCCTCCGGAGATGCACTATTGTTCTAGGGTGTGAATATATTTGCTCCATTTTTATCCATTTTTTTCAAAATGTTAAAAAATTCTAGATATTTTCGCATGTATATCTCAATGTTCTATGTTCGCACGTAATGTTTTGCTGAAAACCAAACTTTTTTTGCCACGTGTAAAAAGACAAATTTTCTCAGGGGATGTCTTAGTGTAGCACAAATTTTTGTCTCTTATATAGGCTGCTAAAAATTCTATTTTTCGAAACAACTTTTTCAGCAAGTAGGATGTGGAGATATAAACGAGACACTTTGTTTAAAATGCATCTCAAATAAATTGAGCATATCCACATCGGAGCCAAAATGATTTGTCCCTTACTCCTCTTTGTTTCTTCCCTCCTTCCTCTAGTCCCACTCATCTCATGTGAAGGCAATCAACTATTTGATCCATATATTTTCTTTCAAGGTCTTCCAATTATATCCTATATAAGGGTCCGACGTGGGTGTTATTTGTTAGATATGAAACCCTCGAAATATTCCCTACAAAACACAATATTAATCGAACGACATGCTCATGGGTCAAGACGTGGAGCAGTAAGGGCATGTCAAATGGGTGACATCAATCTTCTCTTAGGGTTGACATGTGAAATTTAATTTTCATTGAGTTGGAGGAGAGAAAGACCAACAAAGAGAAGCCTGGCTTCTCTTACCTATGAGATCATTTTTTTAGAAAATAATGAAAGACTATTTTCTCTATTGTTTACAACAAAGGGGCGTACTCAAGGAAGACGATGGAGCGTGGCCATAAGTCGAGATGTAGGTAGCCGGTACAACCTATCTACTGAGCACGGCAGGTGATTGCATTGAGTAGACTCGTTGAACAATCATACTAGTAGTACATACATGTCGAGATCCAATCCAATACCAGCACACAGCCGAGGGGAAGGTACCCATGCATGGTACGATCATGCAGCAGGAAGGGCAAGACCGGCATTCCAAGCAAAAGCTAGCGCACCTCCTAGTTGAGCAGCGAGAGCAGGGCCCCATGGCCGGAGATCACGTGACGGCTAGCTTCCGTGCAGCACGCAGCACTAATCATCACCGTCCACGACAAACCCAGAACCCAAGAAACGCTACAGCACCCACCACCCCAGCTCAGTCGATCATAATGCTACCAACACACCCAGAATAAGTTCTCCTGATCGATCTCCTGCCCAACAATTGCCCTATCTACATCCTGGTCCCTTGAGATCGTTCCGATCGATCAGCTGGGTTCCATTTTTTTTTTTGCAAAAAGTTGACATCTTCCATGCATCTGCATGCATAGATCGACCGACTGACGACTGTCTTGGATCAATGGACGGATCACGATCGCCTGGAGGAGTCGCCGCTCCGGTGGTGGTGGTGGTCGGAGGCGACGAGCGCATGGATGGCGCCGGAGAGGCCGTTGACTGCGGCGACGAGGCCGGCGAAGCCCTGGCGCCGCACCTCGTTGCGCTCCGCCTCGAGGCGCAGCCGCCGCTCCTCCAGCTCCAGCACCTCCCGGTGCCGCCGCTCCCGCTTGTCCTCGCACGCCACCAGCGTCCGCGCCAGCACCGTCGCGCTCCGCACCACGCTCGACCCCAGCCGCTCCACGCGCCGCCGCCGCTTCGCCTCCGGCTCGTCCCGGCTGCCCCCCGACATGCCGCCGTCCGAGCCAGACATCGACGAGTCCGACATGTCCTCCTCAGCTACGTACGCATCAAAGAACAACATCATGATCAGTTGATCGCCACAGCTAAAATAGCTTCCTGACACATAGGAATGCATATGATCACTACATTACAAAAGGATTAGAACAAAACATACTTGCATGCATGGCAAAGAAGAAAACCAAATTAAGCCCACACCATATCTACAAACCAAAACAAGGAAAGGTGCTTTCTTTCAGCATGCTTGCGCCAAGGTTTCAGGCTTTTGCGAAATGGATCTCAGCCAGGCTTTTAAAAGTGTGATACTTGCAAGATTGTGCATTTGCATGCGTTCTTTTGTTTCTTTACAAGATGCATGCAGACTTGCAGAGCAAAGCTGGTAGTAGTGGCATCAGGCCTAGGTTGTATAGACCACAGAGACACAGAGCAATACAATACTCATGTACAGCTACGAGTCATATTTTTTGTTTGCGTCTAAAAGCCTGAACCTGAAGATTGTTGGATTCCAGTCCAACTTTGCTCCTCATCATGCATGGACTGCATGCAGCTTTACGACCGTGCCTCCACCCAGCATTATTACCGTGCCACAGGGCCGTGAGGGATACCCAGCGGTAAAAAGGTTAAAAAGCGAACGCACACCACAAGCGCATGAGGTGAATAATTAAGGCAACTCGACGCGCAAAGTAGAGTAGAGTAGAGTATCTGCCAGCCCAATCATAACGTGCGGGCCCGCGTGTCAGTTGACGAATAGTAGGTTAATGCATGCATAGTTTAGCTAGGCGAGTAATCAGTAACGGATGCCGAGATTAAGTTCGGAACGTGGCGCCACGAGCATTACCGGAAACGGACGTCGCCGACGGCAGAGACACGGGCGGTGGGAGCTGCAGCAGCGGCGGGGGATGAGGGTGTGGATGATGCTGCGGGCGATGCTGCTGCTGCTGCTGGGCGAGGAGGGGCTGAGGTTGAGGCTTGGGCGGCGATGGCGGTGGCGGCGGCGGTGGTGGTGTTGGTGTAGGAAGAGGCGGCGGAGGCAGGGCGAGCATGGGGGGAGTTGTGGCCGTGGGCGCGATCGCGTTGCCTCCGCGGCGCGCGGCGCGGCGGGAGAGGACGTCGACGAGCGCGTCGTAGACCTCGGGGGCGAGGTTGGTGGGGAGGTTGCGCTCCTTGCGGTCGTGGCGCTCCATGGTCCAGTAGGACGGTAGTTGCGGCGTTGGCCGTGGAGGCGCGACGCCGGCGCCGGGCGCGTCGGGGAGGGCGGCTGGATGTGCGGGGGCGGTGGAGGCGCCACGGCGGGTCTCGTGGTCGCGGACCTTCTTGTAGTCGCGGAGGAGGTTGTCCCACTTGTCGTTGCACTGGTTCTGGCTGCGGAGGCAGCCGTTGATCCAGCAGTAGTTCTCCACCCACTTCCAGCGCTGCTCGGCGGAGCGCGGCGTGAGGGGCGAGGAGGAGGACGAGGACCCGCCGGACATGGCGCCGCCCGCGCGGCGGTCGTCGTCGAGGCGCTTGGCGGTGATGAGGACGAGCGTCTCGTGGAGCGTCCAGTTGCCCTTGCGGTAGTCCCTGGGCGCGGACGCGGGCGAGGGGGGCGGCGCCGCGGGCGGGTAGGCGTGCGCGAGGGCGACGGGTGGCGGCGGGGTGGAGAGGTGCAGGTGGTGCGGGTGCGGGTGGTGCGCGCGGAGGAGGCCCGCCGAGGAGGACGGCGACGGGTCCGACGACGCCGACATGGCTGGCTGGCTGGCGGGGCTAGCTCGGGGCAGAGCTAGCAGGAGGACCAAGCTAGGCTAAGCCAGGGTGTGACTGTGGGTGTGGCTGGGTTGGGGCATCGGGACGCGGTGGGTGCGAAGTGCGTTGAGTTGCGGCGGTATTTACATGGGGCACGGCGTTTGGTGCTTGCGGTACGGTACGGGGTTCGCCTCTCGTTTCCCACACACTTGTTGAGCGTTTCTTCCATGGTTTTGGGTGGCGTTAATCGTGGTGGTGGTACCGTACGCACGATAACAGGGGCGTTTTGTGTGGGAGTGTGGGAGAAGTGTGGCAGGGTGTGGCATGTGAGCATCTATCTGAGTGGGGGCTGGCCTGGGCGCCGCGCCGCGCATCGCATCGCCTCATCCCTCATGTGGAGAGATCAGTGCCGTGCCAGAGCCGTAGCCGTAGCCAGGCTTGACTCCCGCCATGCTCGCTCCTGGTCTTGACTCGTATCTCCGTTTTTTTTTTTTGTTGTGGCTCTCAGGGCATCTCCAGCGGCGTGACGCATTTTAGCGTCCGCGCACGTTCGTTTGCGTTGGCCGAAATGGTCGAAATCGACCGCGCGTCCGTTTTTGCGTCGGGGTGGTTCCAGCGGCACGACACATTTTTTTTGCCGAATCATTTTTTTAATACATAAAACATAATTTACATAGTTAAAATATGAAAAAAAACCTAAACACCTACTGCTGCTCCTCGTCACTGTCGAGCACGATGAGCTCCGGTATCACCCACGACCAGTTGCCATCCGGGGGAGTGTAGGCCGGGTGCGCCGGCGGTGCTGGAGGTGGAGGAGGCGCCCAGGGCTGCGGCGGTGGAGGCGCCCAGAGCTGCGGCTGTGGCGGCGGTGGAGGCGCCCAGGGGTATGGTTGTGTCGGCGGTGGAGGAGGCGCCCAAGGCTGCAGCTGTGGCGGCGGTGGAGGTGCCCAGGGTTGCGGTTGTGGCGCCGCCGAGTCCTGTAGTGCCAGTCGAAGGGCTTCATCCTCCGACATGCCCGGCGGCATGACGCCGGTGGCGTACCGGGGCAGCGGCGGCTGCACATGGAAGACGGCCGCGACATAGTCGTCGCTGTCGTCCTTCACCTGCTCGTTATGGTACGCGAGCGCCTCGATGTAGTCGTCCTTATCGTCGTAGGCGGCGTAGGCGTCGTCATCGTCGTTGTGCTGCGCGCGCGTCGCCGCCTGCTGACGACGCCTCGGCGCCTCCTGTCTTCGTGGACGAGTCGGCGGTGCAGACCCAAAGGGAAAATCCATGTCGCCCATGAAGGCCGTCCGTCTTCTCTTATCCGTCTCGGTCGACAGATACGTACGCCAGCTGTCGGAGTCGATGGCGTACGTCGGATCGTCGCGGAGGTCCGGCGGCAGGTACCGCCTCCTTCGCCGGATCTCCGCGGTCCCGATCGAGCTTGCGCGCGGGGACGGGAGGGATGGGCACCCGGCGGCAGCCGAGCCGCCGGCCGCTGAGCGGTTGCACGCCGGACCAGCCCTCGCACGGCATCCATTTGCCGTGCATGAGCCTCCCTAGCGTGATGGGGAGCGGCACCCTCTTGCAGCCGCTGCCGGAGGCCTCGAAGTCGTTCTTCTTCCTCATGGCGCTGCGGCGGTGGTGGTGCGAGTCGAGGTGTGGGGGAAGGAGGAACGCGGCTGGTGGTCTTTTAAGCGCGGCCGCGCGCGGGATACGATGGCATTGAAGGCAGCGCGGAAGCCCAGCCGCCGCCTGCCAGTGCGCGTGCAGAACAGGCAGCCACGCCATTGATGGCGAAGGCTACGGCGCAGACGCGGAAGCGCTGACCGCCGAAGCGATGCCCTCGATGCAGGCTCGCTGCCAGGCGGGCCCGGTGGGGAAGCGAGCGGACACTTTGCGCCTCCGCCGAGCGTCCGCAGAGACCCAAACCTGGCGCATATTTGGGCCAGGTTTGCGTCTCCGCGGACGGCTCTGTCACTTTGCGTCGCCCCGCTGGATGTGGTGCCAGACGCATTTCCGGTCCACGCGGACGCAAACGGTCGCTCAACGTCCGTTTGTGTCGCGCCGCTGGAGATGCCCTCATACACACTATCATACCACACCATCTAACATCGGGTCCTTCAGTATTTAGCGTACCTCGGCAGCTCGAATTAGAACAGACACATAATTGGAATTTGTTTGTTGTTATCCGTGGTCAGTCAAGTCTTACACCATTCGATTTGCATCGTGATTTATGCTAGTAATGAGTTGTAACTTAAGTTGCAACTAAATTTTGATAATATCATCTGACTGAGAACGAAATTAATTCTCAGTTGAATGAAAAATAGCCACACCCCATAAAATATCCATTTAGATTAGGCGCGGATATAAAATTAGTCGGCTTGTTTGGGTTGGAGCAATGGTTGAAGGAGCATTCGGGGTGATGTGCATGACGGCGATGTCGTCCTCCATCGCATGCTGGGCTTGGTGTTAGCTGAATTCAAGTGTGAGCGGCGGGAGAGGAAATGGCCTATGTTCCACTAGCGGGCAGGCCCAACGGGTAGGAGAGAAGGACGCACACGGATGCGGTTGTTGTCTGCGGTGATGCATTTCCATCCCCAAATTTGGATTGGAATGGGTCGCCTCGGATAGCTCGGTCCATTTATGTTAGTCCGTTGGGTAGGGGTTTACTTGTCCTCATGTTTGTATGGCCAAAAAACCATTTCTATTGGGCAGCTAGAGATGTTCTTATGTATGTTCCACTAGCGGGCAGGCCCAACGGGTAGGAGAGGAGGACGCACACGGATGCGGTTGTTGTCTGCGGTGATGCATTTGCATCCCCAAATTTGGATTGGAATGGGTCGCCTCGGATAGCTCGGTCCATTTATGTTAGTCCGTTGGGTAGGGGTTTACTTGTCCTCATGTTTGTATGGTCAAAAAACCATTTTTATTGGGCAGCTAGAGATGTCCTTATGTAATTCTCTGTTAAAAGCTTTGCTAAATTTCAGTTGACTGCGGTTTTCTCAAGTCGCAAGAAAAATGTTTAGAGAAAAGTATATGTCAAATTCAGTTGTATTTTTCTGAAAAATGCAACTTTGTGGCAGTAAAATGCAACTAGGACGGGTTATATTTTTCTCTAAACCGTTCTACAAAAGTAAAAGTATTATAATCCTTCGGAGCCACAGCCTCTCGCAACCTCCGCCTCACCGTTTCGACACGTGTCTCGTGGACCCCACCATTAGACGCATCTTATTCCTTCATCTTATTCTCTCCCGAGTCTTCGCCGCCAACCCACCTCCATTCCCTTCTGCGTGACCAGCATGCTCCACCGTCATCTGCACGAACGGCGCTGACACCTGCTCCACCTCCGTTATTCCTGAACTGCTTGTGTTGCAAGCTCCACCATGGCTAGATCCCTCCCTACCTCGTGTGCTCTTCCCGAATACTTTCGGCACCGGTGGTGTAGCTGATGGCTGTAAAATACGCCATTTTTTCTCGCTTTTAAACCTTTAGCTAAGTCAAGAAATTGACTAAGTTTACCTCTCACTTGCTACTAATGACTAATTAATGTAAAGATGTGCAATCTTTTCTATTTTTAAATAGTGTGCATGAAATCATGTCGTAATGAAAAATGTACCTGCAATTACTGAATAAAATCGCGTCAAGAGTACGACAAAGTTGACAACGCTCTAAGAGGCGGTCCAGGGACTATAACGGGCATCGGTACGGGCAAGCCCCGCCGGTACCGTCCGCCCGTACTAGGTGCCGCAGCCTTCCCAAGGTTAAACCCTATAAGTTCTGTAAAGGACTCGATGCCAAAAAGAGAGCCATTCGTCGTCAATCAGAGCTGTCATCCATCAGATCCATCTACACCACAATGAAGGAGATCCACCACCATAGTTCATCCTTTCGATCCCCAGTCTACTCCATAGTTATAGCCATCACCATTATAATAGAGACCTCCTTGAGAATTGGCGACCATTGTAAGAATATTGTGATTTCAATCCAAGTATTTTCCACAATGATTTCTATCTTTACTATTGATCTTGATATTATGTGTGAGTAGTCCTCACGGGTTGTGGGTTGGGGTGAATTCTCGCAGCGTTTATGTGCATCTAATCTTATTATATTTGTAAGGATTGAATAGGAGTTTTGCAATCTTGTATCCTTGTCTCTTTGCCTCGTTTCGATGATCTGCAAGTACCCATATCATTCGGATCGATCAAGGGAAGAGGTGGGATGAGTGGAGAATGGCGTGCTACCACGAAACCTCAGTCACAGAAAGCGGAAAGTAACGGTACATGTTTAGTAATTCGTCCGGGATCATGGCACACTCATCCATCTTAATGCTTTGGTTTGTATTCATATGCTTAATAACTATTGTTGCTCGCGGCTGTGAGGACACTGGTCGGACCAAGAGGCTCTTGTCACCTCTGGCTTGAGGGGCAAGAGTATTTACAGATGTGCTGCTCACAAATCTCTTATCTCTATTTTGTCTGTTACACATTTTCGCTTCATTTATATATGTATGCATAGCTACAGGAGAAACCTTAACCCTGGCCTATTTCCATCATTGAACATAACCCCCTTAAAAGTAAACTAGATAGGTCCGGTAAACATAAAATCAAATTAACTAGCAAGTCTTGTAGACGTTTCCTTGACACCATTTTAGCAGTGCTTCCCAAGGTTCGATTAAATCTAGGTCGTGTACTAGGGAACAAGCTTATCATACTACAATCCGTACTCCGGATCAAAGGTATCAGTAGTCATGGTGGTGCAATGGGAGGCGGCAACGGAGACATTCATCCTCCAGAACCGTCCACTTGGGGCCTCGTGTGCCAGAGGCCTTCTTCTTCGTCTTCTTCCTCACGCCGGCCACGTCAACCTCCACGAGATTCTCTGCATCCTCCGCGTCACCCTCGTCCTCGTCGTCCTCGTCGTCCTCGTCGTCCTCGTCCTCCACCCCCTCCACCCCCTCCAACCCCTCCTCGTCCCCCTCCTCCTCGTCCTCCTCCTCCTCACCACCGGTGCCCTCAAATTCGAGTTGGCCCCTGCGGCCAATGAACGGGGCACCGTCCGCACCGGGGCCTGGCTCGCGCTAGGGCGCTTGGTCGTACGCCGGGGAGTAGAACACGGTGTTGGGGTTGAAACCGCAATGCGGCAGTGCATCCTCGTACCGCGGCGACAAGTTCGGTGTCACACACCCGGGAGTGGCATAGGGGTCGCCGTTGAAGAAGCTGGATGTCGACGGGGACAACACTACCGGAATGTACGTTCCCCCGACGTACTCAATGGGCTCGCGTTGGTGGCCGCGATACACACAGCCAGCGCCTGCTGGTGCGCATGCGCCTCCACCGACTTCTTCTCCAGCTGCACCGCCCACTGTCTCCCCCCGCTTCGCTGTCGACAGCTTGCGGCGCATGCAGTCTTGGTCCTACCTTTCGTTGGTCCAGCTTTCCGGCTTGGGTCTGTTGGGAAATCTATTGGGAGGGCAGAAAAGCGCGGCGGGAGAGCCGCGATGTGGCGGGAGAGGGGGTCAAATTTTTATGTGTCGCTGACGCGTCGGGCCCATGTCACCTCGTCTCGCTTTTTTGTTGTGTCCGGCGCGATCGGAGCATCCCTGTGGAGCGGAGACAGGTTCGGTGCATCGGACACCGTATTGGGTCGTGCCGGATGGAAGGAGGCTTTGAGACGCGCGACTAGAAACAAAATTTTATTCGATGCGCCCCAAATCTTTTTTGGATAAGAGCATCTCTAACAGAGCCCGTAAATCCTGCCGGAACTGAATTTTTCCGGCGGTTTTACGGGTTCGGGCCGAAAGTGGCGCAGAACAGCACCCGACTCGGTGGGCCGGCCCGTATCGGGAGTTCGGGGGCCCGAGAAACTGGACCGTCGACCCGTATATATACAGGCCGCGGAGGGGAGTTGCGTTCCAAAACCCTACTCCCTCCGCCGCGCACGGTTGGAATTCTGGCGAGCAATCGCGGAGCCACCGCCGCCGCTTCTCCTCTCTTTCCACCACCACCGCGACCGCATGTCCGGGGCGAACATCGGAGGCAGGGAACGCGGGCGGATTGGCGGGAGCAACTCTCCGCCGTGCCCCCCGTCTTCCACTCGGAGGCCGAGCGGCGCAAATGGAACCGCAGCGAAGGCGCTCGGAAGCGGAGCGCGCGGCGCTGGACCAACTGGGGTCTAACGCTGCCGGGGAAGCTCGCGCGCTATGCAAATAGCGGCGAGGGGTCGTCCTCGGCCGCGTCCGACCGTGCGCTGTGGCAGCCCGCCTCCGACAGCAGCGACGAGGAGGAGGAGGAAGAGGAGGAGGAGGTGCCTCCGGTGCGCACCCTCCAGCTGCAGTTCGGGGACTTCGTCCTCAACGACGACGAGGAGGCGACGGCGGTGCAGCAGGTGTCTGTCATCTCCGCCGCCGAGGCGCGCGCGCGCTTCCGCTGCGAGGAAGCGGAAGCCGTCCGTGCCGTGCGGGAGTACGAGGCCTCGCAGAAGGAGGCGGCCGTCCGCCGCGTGAAGCAGGAGGTCGTCGACCTCGACTCCGAGTAGGCCGCCGACAGCGTAGTCTGCCGCGGCGCGTATAGTAGCTCGCTGCCGGCGAAATTAGTTAGTTTTGGAGGTGGTCGCCGAACGACCATCTCAAATGCAATGTATCTATCGATCGTAGCAACCCGAACTATGCTTAATATGTTTGAATTTCAGTTCTATTGTTTGTTTGCGATGATCACTTTACCGGCAATTTTTGAAATCAACGTTTTTCGGTTCCAAATACGGATGCTGTTCTGCGCCACGCTAAAAATCGCTCGCTTTTGTTTTTTCGGGAGACTGAACTCAGTTTTTTCGGTTCGAAAAAAAAAGGGCTCAGATGCTCTAAGCGGCTCGGTGTAGATGCTGCGGTACGTACCTGCTGCCTCGTTTCCGGGCACGGGCCAGGGCCATCCACTACTGTATGGTACATATTTAGGGGCACTTCAAAGTGCCCCAATAGGTAGCCAAAGTGCCTCTAATTACTTTTAGGGGCACTATGAAAAGTGCCCCGGATGCTTGTGTCCCTAAATGTATTTGGGGCACTTTGAATGAAATGCCCCAAATACATTTAGGGGCAGTTTGAAAAGTGCCTCTAAAAGTTTTTAGGGGCAGTTTGAAAAGTGCCTCTAAAGGTTTTTAGGGGCAGTTTGAAAGGTGCCTCTAAAGGTTTTTAGGGGCAGTTTGAAAAGTGCCTCTAAAGGTTTTTAGGGGCAGTTTGAATTTTGCCTCTAAAGGTTTTTAGGGGCAGTTTGAAAAGTGCCTCTAAAGGTTTTTAGGGGCAGTTTGAATTTTGCCTCTAAAGATTTTTAGGGGCAGTTTGAAAAGTGCCTCTAAAGGTTTTTAGGGGCAGTTTGAGATTTGCCTCTAAATTTTTTTAGGGGCAGTTTGAATTTTGCCTCTAAATGTTTTTAGAAGCACTTTGAAAACTGCCCCAAAAGGTATTTAGGGGCACTTTGAGATGTGCCCCAAAATACAATTAGAGGCAGTTTGATAAAATGGCCCAAATCCCATTTAGAGGCAACTAGCAGAATACCCCAAAACACAATTTGAGGCGATTCAATAAAACACACCAAAACACAATTAGAGGCAACATATTTAAATGACTAAATGTATCACAAGGCAATATAAACAATAATGCCTCATTATACCAACAGAGGCAATACAAACAAGCATATAATCCATGGTATCCAATATAAACGGTAGCAAAAGGACACACAAGAGGCAGCACCCAGCACTGCCGCTGGTAAGGGGAATGCGCAGGGGAGCAGCTGGGCAAGAGCACTTGCAGCCACACAAGCATCTCGGGCATGTGCAACAGGAGCAACAGCCACAATCCGCACACACGACGCCTCACGCGGTGGCCGCCGCGAGCAATGGCACAACCCTTCCGGGGTTCCAAGGAAGCGAGCAGCAGCTCGGCCCCTTGATGCGGACGGTGGAGTCGGCTTCTATGTGTCAACCCCCGAAACAACATAATCAAGTCCGATTGCCTAGCTGAAATGGTGAGGAGGTCTGTGGATCCCGGGTGATGCCTAAAACGAGTCAAAACAAATCAAACATAAATCATTTAGATACGAGGTCATGTGCCGATCATCGGGGTTGGGGTAGAATCGTCCACGGGCTCACTAGGCTGAACCGGCGATGCAAGATAATCGATCTACACCAGCGAGCAGGGCCTCACCGCCGCGCATCTCGGCAAAACGAGAATTTCTCCACGGGCTCACTAGCTGAACCGGCGATGCAAGATACTCGATCTACACCAGCAGCAGAGCCTCACCGCCGCGCATCTCAGCAAAACAGAATTTCTACCTTTCCACTCCGCGCCCCTCCGCTCCGTGGTGCTTGGATCCGGAGTGCCGGCGGGGGTTCCTCCGTGCATGCGCCGGCAAAGCGGGGTTTCTAAATTTATGCTCTCCGGCCTACTTATTTCCGCTTCTTTTTCTTCTTTCTAACCTCCGATTAATCTCATCTCTTTGCCTACGGCTACGGCTGCTTGCTCCCCCTTCTCCATTTTTCTAAATGTTTTAGCCAGGCATGGTCTCTCGGGAAAAGAAAAATAACGGATACAGAGCTACGGGCTGCTAAGTGAACATACAAGAAAAACAAAGAGCAACGTCACGACAACTCACGCGTAGTGTTCTCATGCTTGTGTATAATTAGCTTAGCTATGATACTCTATCTAGCCACTGCCATATTCCTGTGCTTACGTAATCAAACAACAATCAAGTCCAATCTGATCCATGCCAGCAAACTAACAAGAGCAACACGGCAGCATCGCAAAACTTTGTTTTCCTCACTGCTGCATCTTATATCATCTAATTAAATCACTTTTTATAAAATACTTAGAATGATCATACTCTCGAGGCAAGAAAAAGATAGTCCTCCGTACCACACATTCCACCGCACCAAGGTGGGGAGCCCCCGGCCACCCAGGCGACATCAAGAGGTGATAATCGTCGACGTCGGGGTAACAGAAGCATAGGTGTTGTGAGCCCCATCCCCACATCTAGGGTTTCACGGGCATGCGCTCGTATGGTGGCGTGGAGGTGTGGGTCCATGCAGAGCACAAAATAACATATTGATCAGGTTTTATAAAAGAAATAACACCGGCCAATGAATATGTTTTTCCTTCAAGAAAAAGCAAAGAAACATTCTACAACAGCAAAGCTTGTTTTAACTCTTTACCATAAAAAGCAAACCTAGAAACTAAGGCTCAAAACAAAAGAGAACATATTCCAAACAGAGAAGCACAATGGGGGTCCATTTCCATTAGTATAAAGAAGGAAATCATGACCTGAGCATCCGAAATCACAAAAAATGAAATGAATTGTGTGTTGATAATTTATATGTTGCATGTCCTTAAAAATCCATGTAAATACCACCACTCATTAATAGGGACGTAATGACCATTTAGTAATGGTGCATGACTCCTTTGACACCTCTGTTTAACATTTGAAATAACAATATTTTATAAGAATCTATATTCAAGACCCTCCTATGTATAAAATGGCAAAAGTATCAATGCTACAAACTATTGATAATAGGCTGACAAAGAAGTACATAATAAAAATATCAGGGAAACTCACTTAAATCGTGACAAACGCCACCACAATATATCTGCTACAAATTGGATAATGTACTTGCAGGAGACTTACATAGAAACTCCCTCTTTGATAAATATAACCTGGAAAACTAAAATGGCAACATCATCACATGCGGAATTTATGCAATGAACTGAACATCTATTAATAGATTAAATTTCCAAAAAAGATAATGCCAAAGTGGAAAAGACCATAATTGGATCACACAACGTAACAATAAAGATTAAGGCATATGAGAACCTGATACTTGTCTCATCTTATATGTATGCAATATTTGCAATCTTTCTCTTTGATAACAAAAATATGTGCCTCATCTTGTTCCATCCTGTGTAGTACAGAACCACGACCGAGAAACATGCAGTAGAAAAAAGGCAGATATGTTCAGCCTACAAGAGCTCAAACTGGAAGGCTCGCAAATTTAGTATACTTGATGCTCTAAGCTCGTGACAAACCAAGTACTACCTTCAGTGAAATCGTATCACATGCATAATTTCTTTGGGGTATCCATTCAACCTGGACAACCGTGTCATCCGAGTACCACAACAACTATGATTTTAACAGGTCAATTTGAAAGTGAAAAATTTGCATTTTTTCTCTGTAAAATCTATAATTTCTCTCCAGCTTAGAAACACCTTTTGTGTTTGTAGCATGAAGTGTGTTTTTACCGACGTCTACCTTATAACAAAATTTCCCATGCTGCCTATAAGAACAAAATCTCAATAGATGGATGTTTTATGTCCTATCTTCCTTCAGCCATATATAAAGGAAACGAATTGAAGGAAGCAATACTGGACTATTAACCATGAGACAATTAACTACATAAGTCTTACAAAAATAGTTAATATGTGGCTAAACTTTATTTATATCACTTGGACATTCCTCCAATAAAATGGAAATTAGCTTTTCCGACCAAATAGTATAGTAGGCTATAAACTAAATAGATGTGCCACACTATCAATTAAGCAACTTAACCTCGGTGAACTTATACAAATACATGAAGTAACAGGGAGAAGGATTTCACGGAATAGGTTCCCACATCAACAATCCAATATATCGGTGTGCAAACGGGAAATAAGATAAAGTCTGTAGGTACATATGATTGAATCTTTTATTTACCATCAGTAGAGATACTATTGTGGGAATCTAGTGCTTATATCATAAGAGTGAGAAACTAAAGAACCGAGTTAGGAGGAAAGCTTTCAGTGGTTGCCTCCCTCCCTGCTAAGAACAATGTGTTACACCAAAACACGACAACTAAAAACTTCAATAAGGAAGATGATTCATGGAATTGAATTAACTTTAATACCAGTACAGAAATCCTAGAACATTACAAGCTTAATGAGGAACTATTGGAGGCAAAATAGAGTAGGACAGCACAATACTTTGAATCATCTATAACCAGCACAGCTTTAAACTAAAATAAAATTAAATTAAATTAAATAAAATTAAATAAAATAATGAAAACTAAGAATGCTAGAGTAGGACAACAATGTCAGCATCAGACAATGCAAGGGAGACAACATTTCTAGAAAATTTTGAAGTAACTTCTTTGTTGAGCTCGCTCCAGACACTTTGGCGCCAGTCAATAATGACATAAACAATGCCATCGGTAAGGCTAGAGCGAACTGAATTGCTTCCGAAGTATGTGCCACGACCACGACGGGATGAACATTTGAACTAGAAAAGAAACAACATATCAGTAGTTTACTCAAAATTCAGTAAATCCTAATTTTTAGTGGCAAATACATGACTTGCATATTATAAGAACATATTTTACAAAAAAAAAAAACCAAACTTGTGAGTGGTCAAAACAGATTTCATAGAATAGTTATTTTACAACTTCACTTCACACAGTAAGCAGATACAAATCAATACTCGTTCAAATAATACATGACCCATGCCTCAATTCTAGTAGCAACTCAGTTTCACAACAGCCTACTGATCTTTAGGTCTTTTTATTCACATATATTCTGTCCACTTCCAACTACAACTGTATCCCAAGTTCATTTTAATCTGTGATTGGCATGTAGTGCTCCACACTCAAATCCTTCTTTTAATATGGTAGTAAACTGGCAATACAATACAACTATAAAACTCCCTCAAGGATTTGGTGAATAATTTTGAAATATGCCTAGTCTTATACAAACGCCATTCATCTTAATAACCTTAATTTTCATAGCACGCAAGTCACGGTATCACCAAAATCATGATAACATTTTAGAGAAGATTAGGTCAAACATATGTAACCAAAGCGTTAAAGAGCAAAACATGGATTAACTCACCAGGCATATCCAAGGAACAAAACGTACATCTCACTTATTGGCAGCACCACTCGGAAATAGGGAAGAGCTCACCATCTCGCTGAAGAGAAGATTAAGATATTAAAGCATGTAAATTATCTTAATATAATTCACGAGTACCAATAGTTGGCAACTCCATATGATGAAGGGAAACATGTATTCTTTTCAAGAAATATAAAGTAAACCCGATAGTGAGGTACGGAAAGGTTCCATATAAAGTAAATCGGCCTATTTCCATACAGATTGTGTGATACCTACAGATTGTGGAGGAAATTAAATTGTAACTGAGTTTGGGACTGCACTACCACACTTTCTTCTATATCATACCTAATTATGATGGTACAATGGAAGAGAGTATGGTGATAACTGAACTACCACACTCTCTTCTATATCATATGTTAAACATAACCAAAACACTCACACGATGCCTTTCAACTCAATCAGGAACTACAGACATTTAAAAAAAATAGCTGCTTGGCACTCATCTGCCAGAAAAATATGGAAGGATTTTTCGGGTTTCTAATTACGCGCCCTTATGCTCATACGGAGTATTTATTATTGACATTGGACTGCTCTTGTGCGAAATTTTATTTTGATTGGTAGGTGCTCAATTGCTAGCTTTAGGAACATGTCCGGATATTTATTTGTCAAAGCAATTGAAAAGTACTGCAAACATAAGTAAGAAAAGGTTGGTCTATGTCTTGTGTAGAAGGATAGGATAGGAAACAGAACACTTTATAGCAATGTAGTCATCGAGTCGTTGGATCTTGAAGCGGACGATGAGACCATTGCGCCATGAGACTATTAACCCAATAATATAATAATTTTTTAATTTAATTTTTTTGTCCTAGTCGGTTCAAATACAACATGAAATGCTAGCAGCAGATAACCTAGTGTTGTTGAAATCATTTGTGCTCAACTTGCAGATTCAGATGGTGTCAAACTGGCAATACAACAATACTTTAGGCATCTTACAAGATAAATTCTTATAACAAAAATTTTAGGAAAATGAGAGGTTTCCACGAGACGTGGTCCGAAGTAAATGTTCATGTATGAATATCGGAGAACGCCCTTGTTATCTATTTTATTACCTAGCTTTATTTCAACAATGCATCATTTTACCAATTAAGTCAGCTTAGCTCGAAGCATCTTTCATAAATACGAAGCATGAATCGACAAACTAATCAGGGTAATGTGTATCTCAATAATTTTACAATCTATGGAGATTATCGGGGAAGAATGAGTAGCTGAGCATCACCTTGGTATCTACTTAATGAATTTATTTCATAACCTAGTGCACTAAGTAACTAATGGAGCAAGTGTGCTCTTCCTATGACATGGTTGTAGAATAAGAAAAAACCGACAATGCTTCACTCTTGTCCCGTAGAAGGGTGAGACATTATACACCGGAAATACTGACCACTAATGCCTACAAATAACAATATGATATTTACCAAAAGAATTCGGAAAAAATTAAGGAAAGTAGCTAAAACTAAAGTATAATATATTTTTTTGAGGGAAAAAACTAAAGTATCATATTAGTTCTCCAAGCCTAAAGCTATTTTCTAAAGAATCAGCAGCTCTACTATATTCTGATGTGTCCTACTAATGAGAGGTTCTGAAGCATGCAGAGAGCGAAGATTCTAAAAGAATTGGAATCGTGAGAATTTCTGAGAATCCTGAAACATGGAATGGCGGCAGAGGAATATTCAGTACTCGATGGACATCAATCATGGTAAATATGTTTAGATATATGCAGGGCAATAGAATTTCCTGTGAGGATGCCTATTGATAGCAGTCTATACTTAATTTTCTTGGTTTCGTGAGTTGCACTGTGACTTGTAAAAGGCAGAATAGTCTGGTCATGTTCGGATGTGTATTGAGGACCTCCTAAATAAATTAAGTATTTATCTATACATTCTAGTTTACAAAATTCGAATTATACTTGAGTCATTTTGTCGAGTGCATGGTACATGTTTGTTGCGTGAATGAAAATACATAGGAAAAAATATTGCTTGAGCCCTTTTACTTGTTCACCACTATCTAAGCTAAGGAAGTAAGCACTAATAGAGAATGGTACACAGACATTCCTTTTTACTATGCAACTGCGAGCCGAAAAGCACACTATCAACATAACAACCAGAGACTGTCGGGTTTTGCATAACTAATCACGAGAGGGTGAAAATGATGATGAAGGTATAAAACACTACAGTTTACCGTCTAAAAACCTTTTAGCCAAATCTTAAGAACTTTAAATTCATTGTCTCGACGAAGGAGACAGACTGCTGGGATACTCGAGATCTGCTCCATCGTGAAAACAGACCCAGGTCCTTGATGTCCTTTTTTCCTAGATGATACCTCAGAGATATTACTGGTTGCTGATGAAGATAGTCAACAAGATATAATCACATCATTTCCAAAGGAGAAATTTACCTGGGGAGCAAACTCTGAATGTGTTCATGTTGGTTCAGCCTTTACTGGAATACAAATAGACCGGCCCATCTTATCCAACTCCTTAGCCCTCTCTGCATCTTAGACAAAGTGACCTTTAAGTATCAGTTTTAAGCTTCCAGATGATTGTACATGCATACTGAATCTTGCAGCAAGCATAGGGGAAATTTATGACAAAATATATTGTGAAGCAAAAGTATAGTGTGCACTATATACATCGTGTGAATTACATTTGCTAGATTAGTAAGACATAGTACTGATGTACATGTAAAATAGAAACATTACAGTGAAGAAACATACCCTGAAATCAGTTTGAACACACAGTACCACAGTGCGCTTAGGTTCTTTAACCTATAAGGCTGGTATTGACATATTGTAAGAGTCAGATATTGAAAATCATATGTGGTTAAGAAAAGAAAATGCAATACATGGAAGAAGTAATAATCGATGCATTTTTTTTGTTTGAAAATGCTACTCTACTTACTGTAATCAATACTGTATACACCTACTGCTACGCTCCTAGCTTCGATTACTGGATGAATAAATTACCACCACAATGAGACCCCCAAATTCCCCTCAAGCAGTCCCCAAAAATCGATCGCCCGCTCCAATCGAGCAACCACCATAGAGGGCCTACTCTAATTCAACCACGAAATAGGATGAGAACGATGATTCATACCTTTGGGAGAGGCTTCCGCCCGGTCCGCCGGGGCGGCGTGGCTTCGGGGCGACAAAGGGGACCACCAGGAGGCGCGGCGGCGACCGAGCCCACAGCTAGGGTTAGCCGCAGCGTCGTGCCCAGGGGCGGAACGGCGGGGCGCGGGTGGGGATCCGGGTGTTGGGGCAAGGCGCAGCTTTCTTAGGGCGTGGCTGCGGAGGATGTGGCCGGCGTTGGCCGGCACGGGGGCGAGCGGCGGTGGCGCATCGGGGAACCGAGGGAGGCGCGAGAGAGGGAGGGAGGGAGGCGCGGTCGTGCCGGGGAGGAGAGAGGAGATGAGAGAGAGAGAGTTGAGTTCGGTAGGTTCGATTTTTGGCATTTAGGCCCTTCAATTGGGTCGTACGAGTACGTCGCAGTATAGTTTTCATTTTTGCCCCTTAGATTCTGAGATATTAACCCGCACTCCGTATGCCCAATTGAGGCGAACTACCGCATCGCCCTCGCCCCTGTTCCAACGCCGCCCGCTCCGTCCCCCACGTCCGAGTCGCCGCCGTCCCCAAACCCGGCGAGGAGTAGGGCGCTAGCGAGGATGAGTTGCCTCCACGCTGCACCGACAACCATCGCGTGTCCCGCATCGACGAGGCCTTCTGAGCTCCCGGCTCGAAGATGCAGAGCGTCGGCCGACGACGAGTTCTCCTACAACTGCCAGACCACATCTTCGACTACCTCGTCAACAAGGATTCAGTGAGTTCTCCGCCCGCTCCCATCCGATCCTTGCTTCATTCGTTGTGGATTTGATTAGACATCTATTGATCTGGTATGGTTTGTGCTCGATTTTTGCAGGCTGGGTGCAGATCTGTTTGCACAGTCTGGGTGCAGATCTATTTCCAGGCTTTCTTTGGTCTGGAGAATGTAGCCCAGGCTGTGGATGAGGTAGCTGCCACTGCCAGTAGCTATTCGGATTTTCTTTGTGCATTTTGTGTTCCCATCGAATCAAGATCACCGTGCTGTTCGTCTAATGAACCGTGTCCTGATGTGAGTTGTTCATCTATTCTAGATATGTGCAGACATACATTTTCAAGAGATATTTTTATTAGAAGAAATATTGGTTCTAAGGCTTCATTCGTAGGATACTGCTTGCTTGGGTCATAAGATATTATGATTAAACCGAAAAAGGTTACATTGATGATTTAAATTGTTTCTTTTATGTATAAACTTTAAAGTATCTATGATTTCTAGCATTCTAAAGTGCTCGTATGTGTCTCTAGATGCCATGTACTTGTTGGGTTTTTTAAGATCTAAATTACGGAAATTCTGTTTTGAATGTTATGTTGTTACCTATTTCTGTTACGCTCCCATGCTATGCAAAACTAAAAACTAATTCTGTTATGATATTTGCAGCTTGAGATTAAAAAAGAAGGATCGAGTACACATGTAGTTCTGAATAGTTTTCGATAAACTGAAACTTGGTTGGTTTGTGTATCCGACCTCTAAAAAAATGGTTTGGAGGGATAGTAGCTCACTGGTGAAACTACTAAAATCTTTCTCTTGGATATTTTGAGCATAAGTTGGCACAAAGTGGTGAGTTATGACTTCCCAGCTTGCACACGTTCTGTAGTAAATCATGTTGCCACAGTATATATGAGTAGTATAAAGATCTGGTTGTAAGGTTTAATGTTAGGAATGGAAAATGTTCCCGTTGATTGTTGTTTCAAATTGACACTCGATCATTAGTATTTAAATATTACTTATCTTCTTAATTTTTATTTATGTATTTATGGATGTTATTTGTTGCATTCAGTATCTAGGCATGTAAAACGTAATACTCTGAATGAGGAGCTGTATGGTTCAGTAAATACTCCTTCTGGTAAGTGTCCTTGCCGTTCATCCTTATCCAGGTGAATCTTTTTTTCCCAGTTATTCCTTCTGTCCATAATCTCAGGCCAAATGAAAGTATATGTTCTTGTCTTCCAGCATTTCATTGCATACCATAGATGATTGTCTTGTCTCTTTCTTGGTTCACATTGACAACTGCTTGTTGCTTTGTTGCAAAGTACATATTTATCTCAAAGTTATATTTTAAATATCAGCTAGAACTTGTGTTTTCAAGAAAGGATAAACATGTTTTGGAAATTGTTAATTCCGTGTACCTTGTTTTTGTATAAAAAATGTCAGCAGAATTGCAAAGATGACACAGTTCCGTGACATGGAATTGAAAGCTGATATTTGTTTTTCCAAACTCCAGTATGATGAGTGTTTTATGGATTCTGATGTCGCTGTTGAGAGGGAATGGAGCTTTCACAGGGAGCTGGCTAGATGAATTGTATTCTGTAGCTACACAGGGAGCTTTTATATATTGACCAATGCATTTTTTTAGCAGATTAATATCGTATTCTAGAGTTCGTAGCCAACAAGCATGAACATCTGTAGAAAACATCGATATATCTTTTCTTTCTGCAAAACATCAGTAGAAAACATGTGTTAAGACATAAGCATGTCTTAACATATGGGATATTGATTTGGTTCCGTTATCTTACTTGCAGCTTTTATTTTCAAGTTTCGACCATAACATGCTATACTAAGCAGCAACCATCTTCTGAGCAACTTTTACTTGAAGTCTTGGACCATAATGTTGTACTCATCAGAATCATGGGCAGGTCGACATCAACCTATTTTTGATGCTGCTTGCTTACTCAACATGTAGTATATTAGTAGCTTATGTAATGTTAAAATAATTATTATAGATGCAGTAACATGTATTAGTGCATAAACCATTTACTTGTACACTACTCCTGATGCAGAGCTTTGCAAATAATTTTCATGGCTGTGCATAAATAATCTCCAATTCTGTTATCCTGAATCGTGGTGTGCTCAGGATTCTGCTCTTCTAATGATGTGGTTTTGTATATGCTTGGTGCTCGCAGTTGACGGAGAAAAAGCTGGCAACTTCATGCGGGAGATAAAGGTGCAGAAGCTCGTCCTTGACATCTCCGTCGGGGAGTCAAGATCGCCTCAGCCGTGCGTCGAAGGTATAAATATGACTATCTATTTATCCTAATTCTCTCCTGGTTGAGCTCGCGCTTGTCGGATTCAGATTACTTTCATCGAGATATATTAGTATGTTTGCTGTTAGCTTTGGTGATGCTGGGATGAGCAGCGAGTGTTCTACTTCACTTGTAGCATTCTAGTTAATCTGGAACAACGTACAAAGTCTTTTCCCTGTTTGTCTTGGTCCTTTACGTCTCCTAACAAATCAAATAGATTATTTAGCTCAGTAGATATGTTACATGGCTATATAGTTTGATCGACTAGTTCTTTTTTCTTGGTAGCACACAACACACTCTGTTCTGAAATTCCTCTCATTTTCTCTCTGATCTAATCTCTCGCTCTCTCTCTCTCTCAATTACAGTAACCATGCAGGATACGCGATTTGGTGGTGCTACTTTTCCCAAGACTTGAGGTTATTTTCCTCCCCAAATTCTAATCCTTTAGGACTGAGAATGTGGATGCTTATGCTTGTAGCAATGTTTGAACATGGAATTTTCCCTTCTAAAATATGCATGTTGTGGTTTTAGTACACAGAAATCTGTTAGTACTGGTTATGATGTTGAACCATGACCCTGGATCTTTTCCCTTGTTGGTAATATTTAGTATATTTTCAAACCTTGATATTGGACCTTATATTCTTCATTTAGTTCCACCAGTTCATGTTCTTGCTCGATATAAAAAGGAGCTTAAAACAAAGCTTCTTTAGAGAAGGAAACCCGGAAGTTAGAATAGCCAATGAGACGAAAACAAGTGAATGCCAATTATGTATGTGCGTCTTAGTAGCCTATATGTGAGTTTCTTCCTACACCTGATGCTGCTACGTTGTTTTTATCTAGAATGGCTTATTAAGTTGTTGCAAAATTTCTGGTACTCAAAGATATAAATGAGAACAAAAAACACATCAGTTTGATAGAAGGTTTTTTCAGAAATGGTTGGCATTCACGCTGCAACAACAGCCTGTCAGCTTTCTAGACATAAGACATGGAGTTAATAATTATGCTGCTAACCTTGTACAGCATGCTGCACATTAAATCTATTATTTTCTTTGCAATTGGAATGGAGGTCCTTGAGGTCCTTCATTTCTTGTCACATCCCTTTTCTTAGGGTGTGTTTGGTAGCCTGTGTCATTTGGAATTCACTCTCCCACCTCAGATTTCTGAGCTCATACAAGCCGACCTGAGATTTTGTGGTGTGTTTGGTAGACCGTATGTGCCGAGATAATCTGAACTGATACTTTGTTTGGCACTGTATGTGGATTGAGATTGGCCAGAAAAGAATGAAATTACAGTGCGGTCCAAACTCTTGCACAAAGGATCCTAAACAAAACCCAACAAAAGCAATCAGGTCCTTGTCTGTGGGACGATGCAGCGGTGGGCGGTGGAGCGTCGATGGTGGCCGGCGGGCGGTGGAGGGCGGTGGAACGCCGACCGTGCGCGGCGCGGGTGGGCCAGGAGAGCGGCCGGCGCGGGCGTTCTCGGCACTGGCCGACGCGGGTGACTGGGAGAGCGGCCGGCCGGGGGTCCTCTGCTCTGCCCGGCGCGGGTGTCCTCTGCATTGGCCAGCGCGGGTGGCTGGGAGAGCGGCCGGCCCGGGGGTCCTCTGCACTGGCCGGCGCTTGTGGCTGGGTGAGCGGCAGGCGCAGGACGTCCCTCGCTCGCGGCCGCGCGGGTGGGGAGAGCGGCCGGCGCGGGCGACCTCGCTGCTCGGCCGGCGCGGGTGGGTCGGCGGATGAGGAGGGCACCGGCGGCGACCCTTGCTCGGCGGCGACGGCGGGTGGCTACGGACGCGGGAGGAGGTCCGGTGCGAGCTCCGGTGGCGCGAGATCGACGGGGAGAGGTGAGCCGTGCGGGGGCAAATGAAGCGGTTGGGCACGTGGGGTGGAAGACCGTGTGCGGGAGCGGGCTACGCGGGGCCAACCTACAGTACTTTGCGGGATGAGGCCAGCTTGGCCGGGTTGCGAACCTCGATTCCGGCTTCCCAACGCGACCTGGCTGAGAGGCAGTTTCCGCACGAAGCCGGCAGTGCCGAGATGGCCCGACCCGGGCTAACAAACAGGAAAAAGTTGTTTTAGCTAGGTTGAGATGGGAATATCTGGGTTGCCCCAGTCTACCAAACACACCCTTAATTGACAGGACGTGAAGGTTTTACGGTAGCTCCACGTCAAGGTTTGATGACATGTGAAGCCTACTTATCAAAAAAGTATCAGAGCTGTGGTTGTACTGTACGATACATGATGTAATAGACTGATCATGTGTAATACTGATCCTGTGTAACAGACTGATTCTGGTCGTATATCAAGCGTAAATTTGATTTATGCCTGGTCTGATAATTATTATTTTTATTTATATATTTTAAAAACATGAAATCTGCATTCTCGAAAACAACATCGAATCCGGAATCTGAGGAACATGACAAAACCTGACATGTGATATGTGGTGCCTGAACTGATTTGGTGTGGGTTTGGCATCCGATGCTGATAAAGTAATACTGCTTTTTTGTTGATCTGCTCTTGGTGCCTGAACTGTAGTATTTCTCTTCCAGGTTCCTTCACCGTGTTCACTTTTCCAAACTGCCCCAAAAGAGACTTACCTATTAGGGCACCTCTCCAAAATGCCCCAAAAAGTAGCCACCTACAGGGGCACTTCTCCAAAATGCCCCAAAAAGTAGCCACCTACAGGGGCACTTCTCCAAAATGCCCCAATAGGTGTATACCTATTGGGGCACTTCTCTAAACTGCCCCAATAGGTGTATACCAATTGGGGCACTTCTCTAAACTGCCCCAATAGGTGTATACCTATTGGGGCACTTGTTCAAACTGCCCCAATAGGTGTATACCAATTGGGGCACTTCTCAAACTGCTTCGATAGGTGTATACCTATTGGGCACTTCTCAAAACTGCCCCAATAGGTATCACCTATTGGGACACTTCTCAAAACTGCCCCAATAGGTAGGGCATTAGAGGCATTTTGGCAAAAGTGCCTCTAAAAGGGGGTATTTAGGGGCACTTTAAAAAGTGCCCCAGGGCAAAGTGCCCCTAAATTCCTACCGTGTAGTAGTGATCCATCCTATTCCACCGAGGCACTTTGACCGGGTTAACGTACGTACGTACACCTCTCGCTAGGACAGGGACCAGCTATAATTAGCTGTTGACATGAGTGATTGTGCTTGGCTGTGCAAGCCCGAAGGTACACCGAACAGTATCGAGATCCATCGTCCCACATAAAGTACCAGAGTTAAGTTCAATCCATACATTTTGTGTGTGTTCGTGGAGAAGTTAAAACCAAAGTTACTATATGCAAAAATAATCCTAAGGTTGCACTAGCTAGTTTCATAATGTATTATTTTCCTCAAAAAAAGTTAGGTAATTTTTAGTTGACTGAGAATTAGCTAAACCTCAGTCAAGTTGCTGGCAGTTGGATTGTCTATGGACTGTGTGGCCCATAAGCGCGCATGTAGTTTGTACCCCTCCTACCTATTTTATGTTATGAATAATTTTCCGCGCAAGTTAAACTGTACAAACTTTAATCAAGAATATAGATAGTAATACAGTGTTCTACCATGTCAAATGCATATAATATAAAAATATATTTCATACAATTCTAAAAATATTATTATTTTGTTGTATATGTTTAATTTTACTAAGTTTAACTTTGATCAAAACTTATATGCAACATATTTTAGGCAGGAGGGAGTATGGGTTTCTTTCAGTTTTACTAGCTAGCCTTGTACCGAGTATTGTTCCTAACAAAAAAAAAGATACAATTGCCAAAGGGCTAGGATCACCTCTGCCTAATAAGTATGCTGCTCAGATGTGATTTAGTAGGATATCACGTTGCAACATTAATCCTATTTACAAGAGCGGTTGACAACGGTCCAACTGTTACAAGGATATGACTAATTTCGATGGAATTTACATACGAATGAAAATTCTCCGCAATTTTTTTTGAAACGAGGTAAAATGATTTCTTTTTTCATTATTGAATAAGAAAGAGAGTCTTAGATGTTACATGGCCTAGATCCACACAGTGGCGATGCCAATAGCCAAAGTTCGGGTCAAATGGCTTAGATACCGAGGATTGAAACATAAATACCTATAGACTAAACGGGTTTTCCAAAAAACCTATGGGATCACTTGACCCCACAAGTTACATGTAGATCCAATGTTGGACCAACACTATCCAACAACATGGAACATCCGTGCTAAAATGACAGCTCACCCGAAATGGAATTATTCAAGCAGTTGTCACTACCAACAACCTAGGTTGTAGCCTCCTCTTTGATGTCATCTAAGAATGTACTACGGAGGTTGGAGATGTGTCGAAAAATCCTTGAGGTGCCCTTGTTCCAAAATTTCAACACAACAAAGAGTGATCATGGAAGAGGTGGCTTTGCGAGGAGTTCCATGAGGTAGAATCAAAGCACTCCAACACTCCTTGATATTGTGGAGAGCCTCCCATTGATTCGGAAACAAGTGTGGAGTCCCAATCCATCTCGGAACACACCACAAATACGAATAGAGAAACGGCAATGCACGGTGACACTTAGATTCCGGAACGTGCCGACATAGCGGTAATTTCTCTCAATTAGGCCATCCCTGGTGGTTGGAGCTCTAAGAGATCCGCCGTTCACGCTCAATTGTGGATGATCAACCAAGCAAAAATCTTCTACTTAGGGGGGGGGGGCAAGTCTGTCAAACGAGGGTGCTCATAGATGTTGCCATGGCTCTAAAAAAATGTAAATGGTAAGCCAACAATGCAACATATGATTCTGGTGATGTGGGAGTGCCAAGTCATAGAATCTCGAGCATCCGTGTTCAAGTTGATTTCATGGAGCTTGGACCAAACAATAAAAAAGGCGGATATGATCAACCTCAAGTCCAAAGGCAATGTCCATCGGTCTAATTGAATCATCCTCATGTGTAGTGTCTCTAGCACCGGTGTTTCCTCCTGCATATTCGGAATTTTTTGGGAAAATGTCCCTCGGGCGGCAACCTATAGAGCGAGGAAGTGCTAAAAGTTGGCAACGTTACCACTTCCAATGGATGGACCAAGAATAGATTCAAATCAACTTCAGTGCACGGGTATCCTAACCAGTAACCTTCGCACATAGCTTCTATGATGAATTCCACTATAGCCATGGCCAAGGCAGCCTCGACACCCCTTGCAAAGGTATCCAAGCATTTGCCCAGGAAATTTTATTTGGTACCTTTGTAGAGTTGTGATCTTACTAAGAATAACCTTACAAAACATAGATGCACTAAAAGCACAAAGTGTTTTTTTACCATGGCGAGATAATCAAACATCTTTTTTCCAATTCAAGCTTGCATGTGCTACATGGGAATTTCCCAAAAAGTTCATAATCTTCGTTCAGGTGGAGAGACAACCTTAACCTGTCGCTTTGTCTATTCTAGAATGGATCACATTGTATGCACTAATCCCATCCATGGTCTACTATTTAGCGGCTGGAAGAAGTGAGCCTAACTCACTTGGTTAGGGAAGTGGATGTACAACCTAGCCACACAGGTTCAAGTCCCCACAGACGCGAATTTGGGTTCTTATTATTTAAAAACAAAATCATTGTAGGGATTTTTCTTACCGTATTCCTTTCAAAAAAACTATTTAGCGGCCGGAAGATGCTATGTTGAAGCAGGTGGATAAACATGTCTTTACCCTACATGGACGAACCGTTGGTGTGTAAATCGGCCTTCCACTCCAATAGGCTTGATATTTGTCGTAGGTGACCATGTACTTTGCCTTCGTTCGTGTTGGTATGGCCTTGTGGGTGTATTTGTGTTGGCTATGTGCATCCCCTACGGAGGCTAGATATATTTGTGTATATTTCTTTCGCCTTGATGGTACGTTAGAAGTCTGATAGAAGCATGTTTGGGTCAACGGATATGTTTCCATTCACCGGCACTCACTAGTCACTCCGGCCCAGAACACAAGCATCAGTGAATCTTACAACAGAAATACTTTACTCCATGCAATGCAATCATCCACTTTAGTTCGACAAAGCCCCCACAAGCGGCACACTTCCAACTCGGCCTAAACATATAGACTCAGCCCCCTTTCGCAGGTTCCATTTGTAGATGTGACATTTTCCCTCCTATTTGTTGCATTACGTACGTGCTACTGCTGCATGTCCTCTACTAATCCCATCTTCTCTTTAATCATGGCACAAAACAAGGACGGGATTGAAGGAATGATCAGTTTCTACCTAGCAAAATCGCCGTACGCCAGCAGTAACCCTACCCTTAGCAGCTTAGCTAGTACTAAAGTGATCACTACCAAGAACATTCTTCACAAATTATGGCTTTCGGGCGTAGCGTAGCGTAGGCCATGCACTAGTATGTCAGCATGTCGGTGTCCTTGTGCGTGGCCTAAAGTAAAACGAGCTGTCTGCGTTTTTTCTAGCTGGAACGCGTCTCCATTTTTTTTTCAGTAGTCGATCGATTTTTTGTAACGGCCTGGAGGGTTTGGGCTTTTCAGTTACGCCGGTGGCTCGGCCCACTGTTACTCGGCTTTTGTTCTTACGCGTTTGATGTGGGCCTTCGTGTAACAAAGGGAACCGCAGGAAAAGCCCAAAAAGAGAAGTAACCGTCCTTTTAAGTTTTAACTGACTGAATTTATTCACTGATGAAGAAATTTCGGATTTAGAGAGTGAGAGAAAAAATGGAGGTGCGGGGAATCGAACCCCGTGCCTCTCGCATGCGAAGCGAGCGCTCTACCATATGAGCTACACCCCCGTTGTGATATCAGGGTCAACTTCCCACTATATATAAGTAGGACTTCGTGTGGCAGCTTCCTTTTTGTTACCCCATGTATTAAGTTTTTTTTTTCCGAAATGGGCAGCCCAACCTTACATTTTTTAGTGCATATCATTGAAAGGTGCCACAAGGAAACAGATAAAGAAAATACATCACACAACCCATAGCCACCACTCAAACAAACCGGGAACAATCGCATAGCCCGAAACACACTCTAGCCGAAACGAGAGTGTACATCTGGATAAGCAGAGTCTTTAGCGACCATGTCTTCCACACGATGTAGAGGCCGCCACCGCCATCGAACCTTCGAGAAATCTGTTAAGACACATGTTGATTTGACATCTGACGCGTGTTCCTAAAATTTCTTCTAACATAGGCAAGACACTGCAATCATGACGCAAGAGGAGAATACAAACAGCAAAACGAGACTTGGTGTACAGATCATCTCACGTCGGCCTCGCAGTGGAGAAAAGCACAAGTAACGGAAACTCAGCAAGTGCATGAAGATCAGTATCGATCGATCTCACAGCCATATGCAAAAAATCACCTGCTGGTATAGCGAGTTCATAAGATTATGGCGGTGACCTTCTTTCAAGAAGCTTTAGCTGCAGACTAACAGATGTCTGTCTTCACAGACCGCAATGGCTGTTACTACTGGTTATCTGATCTTCAGACACAAGAGAATGTACATCAATGAATACAACCTTACGCACATCAAACTCGTACGAGCAAGGGTTGAACAATCAACTATACAACTCAAATAACATTTTCTTTTCCCGCAATACCAGATCAAACAATCGAGTTGCCAGCCCTACTGAGCTACTTGCTGAGGAATGTTTATTAAACTGCAGTTGGCATAGGCTACAGGCCCTTCAGATGAACAATTCCCCACAAGAACAGTGCAGCCTTATCTGAGCGCAGACAGTGATACTTCGATACAGTGACTGGCCAATGAAACGGAGACATGCATATTCAGTTGTCTTACATGGGCTGGCCGTTGGAACAGTAATAGCTGCATACTTCTCTCTCTCCAAAAAAAAGCTGCATATATTTCATACACATGTTGCATCAAGAAGTAAAACCCCAGGCGGAGTGCAACCATATAATGGCAGCGGCCAACACAGATGGTGCTGCTTAATTGAAAAATAGAGGCGTCTGCTAGATAATCAAGAAGATACAAGCGGCGAGAGTGAACCCAATATCCTGGTGCTCAAGGCTCAAGGACGATATCCACGGCGCCTTCACTCCGGGCAGCAGGCGGAGTGACAGCATCTCTTCTCTCCCGTGACAAATCATGGTCCAAAGACTCCTCGGTATCAAATGAGTGGCCTTCCCTCCTCTGCAGCTCTTCCGGCATCGTCTCCACCCCACTGCGTGCAAATGGTGTGACAGCATCTCCTCTCTCTCGTGGGAAACCAAAGCCCAGAGACTCATCGCTGTCAAACGTGTAACATTCCCTCCTCTGAAGCTTTTCTGGAAATGTCTCCATGCCGGTGCATGCCAACAGGATGGAGACATAGGAGAGGAACTCCACACCAGTTCCAAGAGCCTCCGCATGCAGGTATCCACGGCATCGGCTGGCAGAAAAGCAAAGCATCTCCACCCACACGCCTTGGATCAACTCCCATATCTTGGTGTCATTAACGCTCAACAAGCTCTGAGCTAACTCCCAGGCGTCGCCAACAAGAGACGCTGTGTCTTGGCTTAAACTTGCTGCTGATTTGCATTTCTCAAATACTCTCTTTGTAAGCTCTTTCTCGTTCATAGGTGTCGTCTCGCCCTCCAGTAAGACCTCGAGTTCTTCGTAGGCAGTCTCCAACAACTTCTTTCTGCTGCCTGGCATGAGCATCTCAGGATTATCAGACAACAGATGCACCATGTAGTTGGACATCACTTTGCACCAACGGGCACCTAAATGATCATCCGGAGACGTGCAAGTGTGATGAATGTATAAATCTGTGGCCAGGTGCCACAGAACAATGCTTTCATCAAATGGCCTCTTTAAGCTCCAACCCAGCTGTCGGAGACATCTGTTCCTCGCCAGCGTCCACTCACCCCTGGTATCATTGAACATCCTGTAAGAGTACACGTCCCTTATGTGCTCCTTCCACCCTGTTTCAACATGCAAACGTACCAATTCTGTGATCTCGTGGCACGAATTGCTAGGCTCCATGTGCCAAAAGTATTCCTCGAGCAAGTCCTTGCATCGTAACCATCCCACGATGCTCCTCAACGTGGAGCGCCTTCTGTTATTGGCAAATAATTCAATAATATTGTGTTGGAGAATTCTGCCACAGAACTTTTCACCGAAGTTGTCTCGTACGAACTGGTGAATTGTCTCCAGCATCACAGTGGCAAGCAACAGACCAACTGTTAATTCGTAATCTTTACCACCATATCGTTGTTTCTGCCCACTAAAGATTACCAAGAAAAACGCTGTCCCTAAAATTGACATAGTTAGTAAATTTGTGCAGAGATTGACGAGAGCTCGCCCATTCTTGAGAGCAGAGTAGACTAAGCCAACCGCTGTAGACTCTTTGGTGTAGAGAAAGCTGGTCATTTTGGATAGGGTATTTTCTATTGCGCGATAAGCTGATTCGCGCTCCAGCGAATAGAATATTCTTAGAATGTTTAAACGAACAGAATTACAACATGGAAAGTCCAAAAATAGATCGCAGGGTAGGCTTCTGATGTATAGCATTTGCAGCGGTCCATCGGAATCCATGATTTCTTTTGTTTGTTCTATGAAGTGGAAAAGCTGGTTAAGCTGTTCATCTTCTCTGATGGTGTTGCCCCGTACGACTTCAACCTCATACGAGTTGGCCTTTCGCAGGGCATTAAAGCTACTCTCTTTTAGAGCTAGGCCCTTCTTAAAGCATCTGATTATCACAAGGATGAAAAGCAAAACCGTTGCAGCCAACAACGTTTGGTCCTTTGACGACCATGTCTTGTAAAATATGTAGAGTGCAACTGTGACCTGACAGTGTAGAGTGAGCCAGTTATTAGATATTTTAGATAAAGATTAATATATTAGTAGCAAGTGCAACTATCCTAAGAACTCTGTGTTGCGGGAAATTTTTGACATGGGGAACTTACATAGCTAAATTACTAAAAAAGGAAAAATAAGATTCAAGTCACATAACAACCAACACTGACCTCAACCATGTTAGAAATAGTATTTGAGTCGGTTGTTTAGACTCGTATGTATTCAGGACTTCTCCCTCTCCCTCTTGATACTCCTATATAAACCAAGACAAAAATACAAACTCGGTTATCCGAGTAGATTCAACCCTACCTGATCTTTTACATGGTATCAGAGCCGGCCTCTTCACCGACGAAACTGATCGCCGAAACCCTACGATCCATCCTCTACCTCGCCGCCGTCCCGATCGTCTCTGGTCGTCGTCTCCATGGCGTCGCCCTCGTCGTTCCAGTCCATCAATCTGGGACAGCCGCCGTCTGATAAACTAACGCGCGCCAACTACACAGGGTGGCGAGCCCAAGTCCTTCCGCCGATCCGAGGTGCTCGCCTCTTCGGTCTCCTTGATGGCAGCGATGCTGCTCCGCCGGAGATGCTTGAGGTCGCGCCTACGGACAAGGAAACTACGGATCAAACTCCCAAGAAGATCAATAACCCGGCCTATGACTCGTGGATCTCACGGGATCAGATTGTGCTCGGGTATCTCCTTCAGTCGATTGGATCTGAGGTTCTGCCTCACGTTCAGAGAATCGAGACCGCCGCCGGTGTCTGGCAGGCGGTTGAGGAGATGTTTGCCTCGCAGTGTCAGACCGAAGTCACGAACTTGCGGATCGAACTGGCAAACACCAAGAAATTACAGATGTCGACCGATGTGTTCCTCACCAAGATACAACGCATCGTTGATGCCCTTGCTGCTGCTGGCGAGCCCATCCGCACCAGGGAGCACATCTCCTTCATCCTGGTAGGTCTCGGGGCGCCCTACAATGCGCTGGTCGCCGCCCTCGGTGCGGTCACCACGCCGCTCACGCTCCCCTCGCTCTATGCTCAGCTTCGGGCTTATGACCAACGCCAGGAGATGCTCGGTGGTCCTGCTGCCTCCGAGTTTGAGACTTCTGCCAACTACACGCAACGTGGCGGACGCGGACGCTACAACAACCGGTCTCGCGGTGACTATGGTGACCGCGGTGATCGCGGTGACTACGATCGCCGTGACGTGCGCAGGGAGGATCGGCGAGATGATCGCCGTGATGATCGACAGTCGCGTCAAGGACGCGGTGGCGGACGTGCACCTCCTGGCGGGGGCCGTGGCCGTGGACGTGGAAGGCGTCGCACTACGCCATGGGTTAACACCACCTGCCAAATTTGCAACAAATAAGGTCATGCCGCCAAAGACTGCTGGTGGTGTTTTCAGGATGATGATGACGACTCCGATGCCAAGGAAGCTCATATTGCCTCCTATGGTGTGGACACCAATTGGTACCAGGACAGCGGTGCCACTCATCATATCACCAGCGAACTCAACAACATGACAGTTCGGGACAAGTATCATGGCACTGATAGGGTCAACACCGCCGGTGGTCATGGTATGCCTATTTCACATGTTGGTCATTTAATTGTTCGTACCCCTGCACAAAATTTCCATCTTAATAATGTTCTACATGTCCCACATGCATCGAAAAATCTTTTGTCTGTCCATCGGTTTACCCTTGACAATTGCGTGTTCATTGAGTTTCACCCCTTCCTCTTTTTGATCAAGGACCAGGTCACGCGGAGAATTCTTCATAGAGGGCGTTGTGTGGGTGGGCTTTACCCACTCATATCTTCATTGATGTCTTCCTCATCCTCCAAGCATGCATGTGTTGCCGCCAAGCCCTCACAAACAAGGTGGCACAGTCGTCTAGGGCATCCATCTCTAGCCATAGTTAGACAAATTGTTAGCAAGAATAAACTTCACATTGTTAAGGAGTCTAGTTTAGAGTCAGTGTGTGATTCGTGTCAGCAAGCTAAAAGTCATCAATTGCCATATCCTATATCCACAAGTGTATCCACTGCTCCCCTCCCGTTAGTTTTCTCTGATGTATGGGGTCCTGCGCCTACCTCTGTGGGTCGCCATGATTACTATGTAAGCTTCATTGATGATTATAGCAAGTTTACGTGGATTTATTTGCTTAAGAAACAAATCTGATGCCTATTCTGCCTTTGTTAACTTTCAAAAGCTTGTTGAACGCAAACTCAACACCAAGATCCTTACTGTTCAGCCAGATTGGGGTGGAGAATATGAGAAGTTAAATTCTCTTTTTGAATCCCAAGGCATCTCACACCATGTCTCCTGTCCTCATGCACATCAACAAAACGGTGCTGCCGAAAGAAAACATCGTCACATTGTTGAAGTTGGTCTAGCCCTTCTTGCTCATGCACATATGCCCTTAAAATTTTGGGATGAAACCTTTCTCACTGCTACCTATCTCATCAATATGCTTCCTAGCAAAGTCATCAACAATGACACGCCTGTTCATCGCCTCTTAGGAACAAAACCAGACTACAAGTCCCTTCGTGTGTTTGGCTGTGCCTGTTGGCCCAACTTGCGTCCCTACAATAAACGCAAGCTTGCTTTTCGCTCTACACAATGTGTCTTCCTTGGTTATAGTCCTCGCCATAAAGGGTTTAAATGTCTTGAGGTTAACACAGGCCGTGTCTATATTTCCAGAGATGTTGTTTTTGATGAGGCTGTTTTCCCTTTTCAGAATATGCATCCAAATGCTGGAGCTTTGCTCCGCAAGGACATTCTTTTACTTGACCCTTCTTTGCATAATTTTGAGCATGGGAACGCTTCAATTGATGATCTACATGATGATAATAATCATACTTCTAACCCTGGTTCCAGTGTTCCTTTTGATGCTCCACAGATTACTACATGTCCAAATTCGGATGCCCCAGAAAATTCTGTCGAAAACGGTGCTCAAACCAGGTCAAACAGTTCCTCACATGAAATAACAGGCACAGGGACAAACAGCACAGGATCTTCCTCGGGATCGGTGCAATCCTCCTCGGATCCTGCGTCCTCGGATCGGACGCTGACAGCCTCTGCGCGCCAATCATCGTCTGCGTCCATGCGCCGGTCGCCTGCCGCGACTGCGGTAGCAGCGCGTCGCCTGGATCTTCTGTGCCGCCATCCTCTTCCGCGTCTGGCACACACTCGCCCACAGGATCAAATGCGGACTCTGTTGTGTCAGATGCAGCACATGCTGCCGGATCCAATGATGGCCTTAGTGGATCCTCTGTGCCGCCGTCTCCTGTGCGCCCTCCTGCCACACGTGTTTCGCAGCGCCCTCGTCGCCCTAAACAGTATACTGACGGCACGGTACGATGGCTCTTGTCCACTACTACAGATGAACCTGTTAATCTGCAGGATGCCCTGGATGATCCACTCTGGAAAGCAGCCATGGATGAAGAATTTCGAGCTCTTCAGAATAATCAAACGTGGAGACTTGTTCCTCCGCGGGTAGGCACCAATGTTATTGACTGTCGTTGGGTTTACAAAGTAAAGCGCAAAGCTGATGGGTCTGTTGATCGTTACAAATCTCGTCTTGTTGCCAAGGGATTCAAACAACGATATGGTATTGACTATGAGGATACTTTCAGTCCAGTTGTTAAAATTGCCACAATGAGACTTGTACTTGCGACAGTTGGATGTCAAATATGCGTTTCTACATGGTATTGTCAAACAACGATATGGTATTGACTATGAGGATACTTTCAGTCCAGTTGTTAAAATTGCCACAATGAGACTTGTACTTGCGACAGTTGGATGTCAAATATGCGTTTCTACATGGTATTCTTGAAGAGGAAGTTTATATGCGACAGCCACCTGGTTATGAAGACAAAGGAAAACTAAACTATGTCTGCAGACTTGACAAGGCATTGTATGGACTGAAGCAAGCACCCAGAGCATGGTACTCTAGATTGAGTTCTCAGCTTATTCAGTATGGTTTTGTTGCTTCTAAATCAGATACTTCGTTGTTCATCTATCACAAGTCTCGAGTCACCATCTATATGTTGATCTATGTGGATGATATTATAGTTGCCAGTTCTTCTTCTGCTGCTACAGATGCACTTCTGAAGGCTCTTAGTGGAGAGTTTGCTTTAAAAGATCTTGGAAATCTTCATTATTTCTTGGGTATTGAAGTTCATCAGGTTGATGATGGCATAGTACTCAGTCAAGCTAAGTATGCTCAAGATGTTCTCAGTAGAGTTGGCATGACACATTGTGCAGGTTCCCCTACACCTCTGTCCTCTTCTGAGAAGATTACAGCCAGGGAGGGAGACATGTTGGGACCTGAAGATATCACAAACTGCTTTACCGTACTTGACTCTTACAAGACCTGATATTTCTTATGCTGTCAACAAGGTGTGTCAGTATTTACATGCTCCTACTACTGTGCACTAGACTGCTGCTAAGCGTATATTAAGATATGTGAAGCATACACTCAGCATGGGTCTCACTTTTATGAGGTCTAGCTCTACTTTGGTCAGTGCTTTCTCAGATGCAGACTGGGCTGGCTGTGTAGACGATCGAAGATCTACTGGAGGGTTTGCTGTGTAATTTGGACCAAATCTGATTTCTTGGAGTGCTAAGAAACAGGCTACAGTATCTAGGTCAAGTACAGAGGCAGAATATAAGTCTGTGGCAAATGCAACGGCTGAGATAATCTGGGTACAGTCTCTTCTTGCAGAACTTGGAATCAAGTTATTTCAGAAGCCGTGTCTATGGTGTGACAATCTAGGAGCCACATATTTGTCAGCAAACCCGGTTTTCCATGCAAGAGCTAAACACATTGAGATTGACTTTCATTTTGTTAGAGAAAGAGTGATGAAAAAGCAGCTTGACATAAGGTTCATTCCTTCCAAAGATCAAGTTGCTGATGGGTTCACAAAGCCACTTCCTGTAAGAAATTTTGAGGAGTTGTGATTAAGGGAGGGTGTTAGAAATAGTATTTGAGTTGGTTGTTTAGACTCGTATGTATTCAGGACTTCTCCCTCTCCCTCTTGATGTACTCCTATATAAACCAAGACAGAGATACAAACTCGGTTATCCGAGTAGATTCAACCCTACCTGATCTTTTACAAACCATTGCCTGTCATCACGCGAGAAGTTTCTCTAAAAACAACGCCTTTAAAAGGGGTAACAACACATAGGCGTCACACTTGACATATGCATTCAAAGATTAGGTTCTAGGTTTTCAGTTTGGAGAGGAGAACCGAGCAAATTTTATGCAATGCCTTCAGCAAGGTAATTATGCTGAAGCACCACCTGACATGGGTATGCCTATTGGGAATATCACGTGTATGCTCCTAGTTTATGTTTACAGGTATCTTAAGAGTTGAAGGCCTACGGATCCAAAAGTTTGAAGGCCCATGAAGCCGAAGATATGCGGTCAAAAGGAGTAGACTCAATATAGGGAAACTTGTAGCAATATATGAAAAGGCCCAACGCGGCCTGATGTTTGTATACTTTGACATCAAGAAAAGCCTCGGCTTCGCCTCCTATATAAAGGCAAAGCTGAGGTTGAAGAAAAGGATCGATCATTGTTAAACCCTAGTCACCGTTTCTTTTCTAGTTAGGCGCCTCTGTTCGCTTGACCACCTTCGAGTTCTACTTGCCCTCTATTTCCACGAAATCCTAAGTCTACAATCTGTAGGCATTAACGTGTTGATACCTCGTCACCACCATTGCCAGGTTGTATAACCCAATGTAACACCAAAGGTTTTCACCATAGAAATCTAGTCCCCGGTTCTCAAGAAGCATTACCAAATCTCAAGCACGATGTCTTTTCGCCCGCGCTTGACCATGGCCTCCATTCCTTACACCAAACACATACATGTACCCATACGCATGCAGATGTGTTGTGAATGGGCAACTGGTATTCACAGAGGGCCAAAGGCCAATAGATGTAAAGGTGTTACAATGTGCAGGTAAGCCCCTCATACACTGGGGAATACAAGAAAGGGGACTATACAACTCTAACACCCCCCTCAAACTCATGGTGGATCAAGAACAATGAGTTTGGAGAGGAAGAACCCATGTTGCGCTCTAGTCTGGGCCTCCGTGAAGAAGTCAGCAAGCTGTAACTCCGAAGGCAGATATTGTAGAGCCATAACCTGATCATGCACAGAAGTACGCACAAAGAAAGCATCAACACCTATGTTCTTGGTGAGCTCGTGCTTCACCGGGTCACGGGCAATGCTGATAGCACCAGTACTGTCCGACAAGAGAGGATTCGGTGCGTCAGCATAAACACCAAAGTCCTCCAATAACTAGCGTAACCACGTCACCTCTACCGTCAATAGAGCCATCACTCTAACTCAGCCTCTACACTCGAACGAGAGACTGCGATCTGCTTCTTGATCTTCCAAGCAATGAGAGAACCACCAATAAAGACACAGTAGGTAGAAAGAGACTTGCGATCCGATGGATCACTAGCCCAGGTAGCATCGGAGTAGATCCGGAGTTGTCAGGAGATGCAACTAGAAAAGAAGAGACGAAGGGAGATGGTGCCACGAAGATAGCATAGGAAATGAAGGAGATGACTATAGTGGACACTAGTCGGAGTTGACATGAACTGACTCATATTGTGGACTGGATAGGAGATGTCAGGCCGTGACAGCAAGTGATGATAGTGAGTTGGGTTCGGTAGAGGATCACCATCGGTGGCACGGAGATGGACATTGAGCTCCATAGGATTCTCGACAGTGCGCCAAGAGCGGCACAAGTGAGAAGGTCCTGAATATACCTCTCCTGGGAGATATAGAAGCCATCGGAGGTAGAAGAAACCTCAATCCCAAGAAAGTAGCGAAGAGGACCAAGATCAGTCATGAGAAACTGCTCACGAAGACGGGCCTTGACAAAGGCAATGTACTCAGGGTCATCACCTGTGATGATCATGTCATCGACATAAACAAGAAGGAGAGTCCGACCACAAGATGATCTGTGGACAAAGAGTGCAGGGTCATGTGCGCTAGGGACAAAACCAGCAGAGGTCACCACAGAGGTGAAACGCTCAAACCAGGCGCGAGGGGCTTGCTTAAGGCCATAGAGAGAGCGCCGGAGACGGCAGACCATGCCATCGGGAATAGAGTACCCAGGAGGTGGTTGCATGTATACCTCCTCACGTAAGTCGCATTTAAGAAAAGCTTTCTGCACATCAAGCTGAGAGACAGACTAGTGACGAACAGAAGCAACGACAAGAAGAGTACGGATAGTGATCATGTGACCCAATGGACCAAAGGTCTCGTCATAGTCATGGCCATGCTCCCGCTGAAAGCCGCGAGCCATAAGATGAGCCTTGTAGCGCTCAAGAGAACCATCGGAGCGTGTCTTGATCTTGTAGACCCACTTGCAGGTGATGGGACGAACAAAGGGAGGAGGAGTGACAACATCCCAGGTGCCATTCGGATGAGCAACATCATCCCGATAAGAGGTAGGCTCAAGGACAACAGAGAGACCGTAGTGAGTGGGAGAATAGCGACCAGGAGGAGGACGAGCACGAGCACGAAGATTATGAGTCGGATCAGACGGAGAGGGCATCATGCCAGAAGTGGAGGGCATGTTAGGAGGAGCATCATCATCCTCACGTGGACGACGGGAGTAGTGAAAATGGTAGGGAGGGATCACCGTAGGCGAGGAAGGGGACATGGGTGAGGAAGATGTGTAGAGTGGGGAAGGCGGTGAGGGAGGAGAGGGTGGTCTAGTGGGTGAAGGAGTATAAGGTGGTGAGAGACGCGGCGAAGCAGGGACCTGAGGCACAGGAGGAGGTCAGTGAGGGAACATGAGAAAAGAGATATCATCCACCGAGAAGGAAGAGGAGGAGGGACGTGGGTAGAAAGGACACGACTCATCAAAAGTGACATCCCGAGAGATGCGCATCCGACGACCAATAGGATCCCAACACTTATATCCCTTGTGCTCGGGACTATAGCCAAGAAAGACACACTCAACAGATTGAGCAGTCAGCTTGGTGCATTCGCGTGGAGCAAGAAGAACATAGAAAACGCAACCAAAAAGACGAAGGGTCGAATAATCAGGAGCGCGGCCATTAAGATGCTCAAGTGGAATACCACCCTGCAGGGCCTTGGAGGGCTGAAGGTTGATGAGATAAGTGGAAATATACATAGCCTCAGACCAGAAATGAGGAGGAAGAGAGGAGGCGATCATCATCGCATGAACCGTCTCAAGAAGGTGTCGATGCTTGCGCTTAGCCACGCCATTTTGAGCATGGGCACCAGGGCAGGAGAATTGGGCAAGAGTGCCCTGCTCAGCAAGAAAACCAGGCAACTGCTGGGAGATATACTCACCAGCGGAGTCAGCCCGAAACACACGAATATGCGTGGAAAACTGAGTATGAACCATGGCAGCAAAACGCTTATATATCGAGAGAACCTCGCTGCGAGAAGTCATAAAGTAGATCCAAGTGTGGCGAGAGAAGTCATCGATAAAAATAACATAGTAGTGTTGGCCCCCCCTTGGAAGCAAGGGAGCCGGACCCCATACATCAGAATGAACCAAATCAAAAGGACGGTGAGATACTGGCTCACTAGTAGGATAAGGTAACTGATTCTGTTTACCAAGCCTACAACCCTGACAACCCTAAAGCGAAACATCTCCTGAGACAGGCCCCAGAAGACCTCGACGAAGTAAAGACGAAAAGCGAGAACCACAAAGGTGACCGATGATGCCACTGCTTAAAGGAGGCGGTAGTGGAAGCAGCAAGCACAAGTGGTGCAGTCGGTGAAGTGGTAGAGGAAGGAACATGAAGCCAGTCAAGATCCCAAAGTCCCTGGGAGTCAAGACACCGAGGGCCAGCCCCAACCAGTGCTCAAGTGTGAGTGTCCTGAACAGAACAAGAATCAACATAAAAAATGACCTGATAACCAGAATCAGTGAGTTGAGCAGTGGAAAACAAGTTCATTGTAAGACAGGGAACATGAGAAACATCATGGACAGAAAAGGAGGAAGTAGAAAGAGTGTCACGACTAGCAACACGAAGATAAGTGCCATCAGCAGTAAGAACATGAACAGGAAGGGGGAGAGGTCGAAGAGAAGAAAGAGAGGAAGAATCAGGCGAAATGTGAAAAGAAGCTCTAGAATCCAGAACCCACGAGGATGTACCTAACTCTATAGACGAACCAGCCACAGAGGCGGTAGTACCCGTCAAAGTAGAGCCAGAGGAGGCAAGGAGGTGCTGATGCCTCGCAATATCCTACTCAGTGAAGCCGCGGGTGACAGGCGCTCAAGATGGAGTACGAGGAGGCGCTCCCCGCTGCTTCTGATAGCAGTCGGACTCAAGGTGACCAGGCCTTCGACAGACCACACATATGGATGCGCATAAAAGCAACAAACTCCCCATAGTTGGTACCATCAAAGATCACTGGGCACCGAGGAATACTGACATAGCCAGATGCGGAGGACGCCAATTTTTTCTTTTTGAACCAGATCTAGATCTAGATCTGGCAGAACTTCTCGAGCTCGGCCAGGGAGGGGCCGGCCAGGGGTGGAGGTAGCCGGGGCGGTGCTGGCCACGGATGGGGCTGGCCAAGGCAGATCCGTCGACCGAAGACGGCCGGAGGCGGGGCTGGCCTGAGCAGGGGCGGCCGGGGAGTGGGCAGAGCTAGCCGGGGTAGGGGCGGCCGGGGCAAGGCCGAAGGCAGGGCCGACCGGGATGAGGCTGGCCGGCAGAGTAGGATCAGTCGTCGGAGAGCTCGCCGGAGAAATCGACGGCGATGATGGCGGCAGCACGTAGTTGCTACATGCAAAAGGATCTGAACCAATGCTCTGCCTACCATGTTGTGAATGGGAAACTGTTATTCACAGAGGGCCAAAGGCCAGTACATGTACATGTGTTACAATATGCATGTAAGCCCCTCATACACTGGGAAATATAAGAAAGGGGACTATACAGGAAAAGCCCCAGTTGAACCTGGGTGCACGTGAACCCAGGTTGGAAATGCATTTTCGAAATGTGAAAAAATTCTGAAATAAAAATATCGGGGTACGTATGCATGTTCTATGTGTGCGTAGAAAGTTTTCGCGGAGAAACCACTTTTTTATTTCAGAATCTAAAAAAGACAAAATACGTCACATATATACTGCTATATAGCCCTGTAAAATTTCACTTTTTTGCCGAGGCAAAATAAAATGTTTTTTCAGAACGAAACTCATGTCGAGGGCACATGTTTGAGATGATCTTTACAATCATTTTGTGTTTCGATTTTTGAAACATGTTTTGACATCACAAACCCACTTTTGAAAAAATGGGTTCACATACACCCAGGTTCACAAAAGCCGGTCTCGGACTATACAACTCTAACAAGATGCACACACCCACACGCCCTCATATATACGTCCAGTCCTGAACATTCGGCATGGAATACACACAAGCGTCACATACGACACCTGTGGAACATGACATCAGAGTGTAAACAAACTTACATTTGCATCCTCAAACCTTCCAATATGGAAAGAGGGAGAGAGAACATACCCTTGATCCAAATTGTGAAAGCCAAGTCATGCTTGCCCGGAGACTCTGGGTGCCCTCGAAATATGCATGGTCTAGGACTTCTCGGACAGTCTTCGGGCACAACATAATGATGTGCATTTGCTGTGTAACTCATTGTTAACCCGAGTGGTAGCCAAGAGATACCCCTAGAGCCTCTGGAATTTGAAGCCTCCCGCCGACGGTAAGTTCCGACCACAACAGAATGTTGACCACTGCTAGAGCTTCTCTAACCGAATCCTTATAATCAGTTGGAGTGTAAATTTTTGGTTTTACTCCTTTAACTGGCACCTAACCGATCCCCTAAAAAATTAGTAGACTAAAACTTATATTCGAGTGTGACACGGTCCTTTATATTTAATAACCGAGTGAAGGTCAAGTATAGCTTTCCCAAACCCCCTCTAGCGGCCACCATGCACGTATCCTAATAGCGTTGCTCCCCTCGGCCGATTTGCAGCGCTCGTCCCGTGGCGCTTCATCGTCATGCGGCGCATCCTTAGCCCCCATCGGATCCCCCTTTTGTCCCCCACTGCAGCCACTGATGAGGAAGTACCATGGTGTGCACCAGCGGTCATGGAGCATGTGGGTCGCGGATATCATGGACCACAACACCGCAAAAACGCTTGCTTGACTCCTTCCACTCGGCGGCGCATGCCACAAAAAGTCTGCAAAAGCCCATGACATCGTGTCGACGCAGTTCTACGACACGGATGTGACGGTCAGATTTACATTTGGTGAGCCATGACCGTGTGATGCTTCGATGGTCAGCCATCGGGCCGCGTGGGAGGACCAGAAAGCTCGGCAGTGGCTCGAAGCGGCGCATGTCGACAATGTGTTCATGGAGGGAGCTCCACGAGAAGCACTCAGATTGGGTCGCGCGAGAGGCGGTAGCCTTCGAGTGGTATGCCGAGCAGAAGGCAGTGAGAGACACGGCGAAGACCATCGTGATGGCCGCCAGAGCTAGGTCGTCTAAGGAGACGGAGGTCATCTACCTCATCTTTGATGACATCGACGATTCCATCAAAGAAGTCATTGAAGAGATGTTGTCGAGGAGTGATGATGATTTCAAGTTTTAGGCTAGAGTTTAGTTTAAATTTTAGTATTTTTATTTAGTAGTTTCAATCAACATTTGCACTCACTAATAACCTTCCTATGGAAATAGAGATCCAGCCTACCCTTGATCTAAATTATGAAGGCCAAGTCTTGTAGGCCCAAAGCCTCCGAGCACACTTGAAACCTGCGAATTCTGGAACTTCTCGTGCCAGCCTCCGGGCACAACATCAGGTCTTGCACTTGTTGAGAAACTCTTTGTTAGACCCGAAGGTATCCCGGAGGCCCCCATGGAGCCTATGGCCCTCTGAGAGCAACCTCCATCCCCAATAGAAGGTTGACCATTGTTAGCAAAGCATCTCTAGCCACACGCCCTGGATCAACTCAGCGACGACCGTGCAGAGCATCAACGACAAGGGAATGGTGTGTGGCGGCGAAGAATCGATGGAGATGGGATTAGAAGAAATAAATAACATAAAAGAGAGATGTGATAGTGACGATTCTAGGAATTTCCGGAAGGCGCGAAGGAGGATTTGCGTGTAAGAGCAAACACATCGTGGTTGTCCGTTCATCTTTAAATGGACAGGGGCGCAGCCTAGTGCCACGACCTAATCTGCAGTCCATTTATAGACTGGTGGTGAACATGCAGCGTGTCCTTAACATCCGCCCCGACCCCCATGTGTCGGTTCTTTATAATGCCGACTGCAGAGACTACCACCCATTCCCAATCCCACCTCTAGTTCCCACAAGAGTCTCCCACGAAATCCGAGGAAATCATATCCCCTATCGTTGGAAATGACGAAGGGTCAAACGTCAAAGAAGTGTTGACATGCTGATAAGGACAACAATTCTTCCGGACACTGCCATCAATTCCCACCACTGTCGTCGCCACCTATGCGGAACCGCACGAACGTTGACGCGAAGATGGCCCTCATGTAATGGGAGGCGGAGGCGCCTCTCCCATGGACCGACGTGCACCTCCCGACCGGGTGGAACCTTAATGGGCTAGCATTCAGGTGCTGCCCGTTCTTACCTTGGGTCTCAGGTACCACCATGAGATATGCCATCATTGGGCCTCCTTCTACCCGATCTCGTGCAAGACACGATGTACGACCCCTACTCGCCCCGGTGGGACATGTAGTGATAGAGAACTAAGCAACGAGGTACACCGAACTCCGTAAAGAAATGACGAGAAGATGGAGTAGCTGGAACCATCGCCGACTTACCAGAAGCCGGAGAAGAAGAACCAACGATCCCTCACTACCCTGAGAAGTCAAGGGGTGGAAAGGGAAGAAGAACAAGCAAAGAAGACCATGCAAGGACCACTTGACAACCCAGACGTCACGAGGTCAACTTGACAAGACTAAAGAGGGCCTCACTACCCCCTCGAGTCGTGTCGCATGCAATCAGGTATTGGGGGGGGGGGGGGGGGTAACCCCCACGTCTTAAATGCCAACACGGCGTTAGCATGACCATGCCATGACGCCTAAAGTGAAAGCCGTATCCGATCATGGGATGTGTACCTTGACCCATGGGTCTTGGTACAATAGGTACGCGGCCTCCTATCCTTCACGAGTGAGGCCACACAATCGTAGTACAAATAGGTACCTCTACCATAGCGGTTGGGATTGACTGAGACCTACTCATACCAAGGCAACTTAGATGAACGAAGCCAATGAAATCCTAGAAACCACAAACCTATGGAAACTGAGCGAACGACCTTAGGTCCTTCCTCTCTCGCAGATAGAGATAACGAGGCAACGAGATCTTTTGAATTTCACCCGTTCATAGCTTGTTCTTGACTCATATGCAAGTATAGGCGCCGGCTATCTTCCCACCGGGAGCCGACGATACGTCTCAAACGTATCTATAATTTCTTATGTTCCATGCTAGTTTTATGACATTACCTACATGTTTTGTTCACACTTTATATCATTTTTATGCGTTTTCCGGAACTAACCTATTAACGAGATGCCGAAGTGCCAGTTCCTGTTTTCTGCTGTTTTTGGTTTCAGAAATCCTAGTAAGGAAATATTCTCGGAATCGGACGAAATCAACGTCCAGTATCTTATAATTCCACGAAGCTTCCAGAACACCCGAGAGGGGCCAGAGGAGAGGCCCAGGGCCACCACACATGGTGGCGGCGCGGCCCAAGGGGGGGGGGCGCCCCCTAGTGTCTGGCTGCCCCAGACCCCCTCCGAGGCTGCCCTTCCGCCTACTTAAGGACTCCGTCGTGAAAACCCTAAAAGAATAAGCCACGGGACGAGAAAAGTTACGCAGCCGCCGCCATCGCGAAGCCAAGATTCGGGGGACAGAAGTCTCTGTTCCGGCACGCCGCCGGGACGGGGAAGTGCCCCGGAAGGCATCTCCATCGACACCACCGCCATCTTCATCACCGCTGTCTGTCTCCTATGATGAGGAGGGAGTAGTTCTCCCTCGAGGCTAAGGGCTGTACCGGTAGCTATGTGGTTCATCTCTCTCTCCCATGTGATCTTTATGTGATCATGACCTTTGTGATCTAGTTGAATATCATCTATGTGCTACTCTAGTGATGTTATTAAAGTAGTATATTCCTCCTTCATGATGTAATGGTGACGAGTGTGTGCATCATGTAGTACTTGGTATAAGCTATGATTGTGATCTCTTGTAGATTATGGAGTTAACTATTACTATGATAGTATTGATGTGATCTATTCCCCCTTTCATAGTGTAATGGTGACAGTGTGTGCGCTATGTTAGTTCTCGGTATAATTGCAATGATCTATTATGCACTCTAAGGTTATTTAAATATGAACATCGAATGTTGTGGAGCTTGTTAACTACGGCATTCGGGTGCTCTTGTAGCCCTACACAATGAATGGTGTTTGTCATCCAACAAGAGAGTGTAGAGAAAGTAGTATTTGTTTATTCAGTTATGTGATCAATGTTGAGAGTGTCCACTAGTGAAAGTATGATCCCTAGGCCTTGTTTTCGAATAAGTTACACCACAGAGAATTGCTTCCCACACCAGCAAGCTATTTTCTGGCACCGCTTGTTTACTGTTTTACTGCATCTTTACTTCCTGCAATATTACCACCATCTATATCACTTGTATTTCACTATCTCTTCGCCGAACTAGTGCACCTATACATCTGACAAGTGTATTGGGTGTGTTGGGGACACAAGAGACTTCTTGTATCATGATTGCAGGGTTGCTTGAGAGGGATATCTTTGACCTCTTCCTCCCTGAGTTCGATAAACCTTGGGTGATTCACTTAAGGGAAACTTGCTGCTGTTCTACAAACCTCTGCTCTTGGAGGCCCAACACTGTCTACATGAATAGAAGCGTGCGTAGACATCAAGCTATTTTATGGCGCCGTTGCCGGGGAGGAAAGGTAAAAGGCACTCATACTCCGGCCCCAGGTAACTAAGTTATTTTCTGGTGCCGTTTTAAGTGCTCGAAGCTATTTCCTTTAGATCCTGCAATTGCATCTTTTTGTTTCTTGTTCACTAGTTAGGCATAATGGAAAATAGCAATGAGCTTTTTATTCTATTTCCTGAGTTAAGACATGGATGGTTTGATGCGAAAATTAAAAAACCTATGGAACCTTATTTGCATGCTAGTAGCAATGATATTAGTATGAACGCTTTGAACACCATTGTTGCTAATGATATGGTAAATTCTAAGCTTGGGGAAGCTGGTTTTGATGAGCATGCCATTTTTAGTCCCCCAAGCATTGAGGAGAAAATTTTCTTCGATGATACTTTGCCTCCTATTTATGATGATTATAATGATAGTGGTCTTTTGGTGCCGCCTACTATGGAGATTAAATTTTATTATGATTATACTATGCCTCCTACACTTGATGAGAATAATAATGATAGCTACTTTGTTGAATTTGCTCCCACTACAACTAATAAAATTGATTATGCTTATGTGGAGAGTAATAATTTTATGCATATAGCTCATGATAAGAATTTTTCATTTGATAGTTATATTATTGAGTTTGTTCATGATGCTACTGAAAATCTTTATGAGAGAGGAAAATATGGTTGTAGAAATTTTCGTGTTACTAAAACACCTCTCTTTTTGCTGAAAATCTTGAAGTTACACTTGTTTTATCTTTCTATGCTTGTTGCATTATGCTTCATGAATTTGTTTACTTACAAGATTCCTTTTCATAGGAAGTGGGTTAGGCTTAAAATTTGTTTCATACTTGCTTTTGATGCTCTCTTTTGCTTCAACTCCTATTTCTTGCGAGTGCATCATTGAAATTACTCGAGCCCATCTTAATGGCTATAAAGAAAGCACTTCTTGGGAGATAACCCATGTGTTTATTTTACTACAGTACTTTTGTTTTATATTTGAGTCTTGGAAGTTGTTACTACTGTAGCAACCTCTCCTTATCTTTATTTTATTGCATTGTTGTGCCAAGTAAAGTCTTTGATAGTAGGGTTGATACTAGATTTGGATTACTGCGCAGAAACAGATTTCTATCTGTCACGAATTTAGGCAGGGCTCTCTGTAGGTAACTGAGAAAAATCTGCCAATTTACGTGCGTGATCCTCAGATATGTACGCAACTTTCATTCAATTTGAGCTTTTTGATCTGAGCAAGTTATGTGCCCCAGAAAAATTCGTCTTTACGGACTGTTCTGTTTTGACAGATTCTGCCTTTTATTTCGCATTGCCTCTTTTGCTGTGTTGGATGGATTTCTTTGTTCCATTGACTTCCAGTAGCTTTGGGCAATGTACAGAAGTGTTAAGAATGATTGTGTCACCTCTGAACATGTGAAATTTTGATTATGCACTAACCCTCTAATGAGTTGTTTCGAGTTTGGTGTGGAGGAAGTTTTCAAGGGTCAAGAGAGGAGGATGATATATGATTAAGAAGAGTGAAAATTCTAAGCTTGGGGATGCCCCCGTGGTTCATCCCTGCATATTTCAAGAAGACTCAAGCATCTAAGCTTGGGGATGCCCAAGGCATCCCCTTCTTCATCAACTTATCAGGTTTCTTCTATTGAAACTATATTTTTATTCGGTCACATCTTATGTACTTTACTTGGAGCGTCTCGTTTGTTTTTGTTTTGTTTGAATAAATTCATGCTTGTGTGGGAGAGAGACACGCTCCGCTGTTGCGTATGAACACATGTGTTCTTAGTTCTATCTTTAATGTTCATGGCGGAGTTGAAAACCGCTTCGTTAATTGCTATTTGGTTGGAAACAGGAAATGCTTCATGTGGTAATTGGTATAATGTCTTGAATAATTTGATACTTGGCAATTGTTGTGCTCATATAGATCATGTTTAAGCTCTTGCATCATGTACTTTGCACCTATTAATGAAGAACTACATAGAGCTTGTTAAAATTTGGTTTGCATGATTGGTCTCTAGAGTCTAGATATTTTCTTGGTTAAGGTGTTTGAACAACAAGGAGACGATGTAAAGTCTTATAATGCTTACAATATGTTCATATGTGAGTCTTGCTGCACCGTTTTATACTTGAGTTTGCTTCAAACAACCTTTCTAGCCTAGCCTTGTATTGAGAGGGATTACTTCTCGTGCATCCAAATCCTTGAGCCAAAAACTATGCCATTTGTGTCCACCATACCTACCTACTACATGGTATTTCTCTGCCATTCCAAAGTACATTACTTGAGTGCTACCTTTAAAATTCTATTCTTTGCCTTTACAATACATAGCTTATGGTAAAATATCCTTAAAAACTATTGTGGTATTGAATATGTTGCTATGTATCTTATTTCTTATAAGTTGCTTGTTGAGCGGTAACCATGTTTCTGGGGACGCCATCAACTTTTACACCTTTGTTGAATATCATGTGAGTTGCTATGCATGTTCATCTTGTCTGAAGTAAGGGTGATTTTCATGATCAAATGGTTTGAGTATGCATATTGTTAGAGAAAAACATTGGGCCGCTAACTAAAGCCATGATCCATGGTGGAAGTTTCAGTTTGGACAATTAATCCTCAATCTCTTATGAGAATTTTATCTGTTGTTGAATGCTTATGCATTAAAGAGGAGTCCATTATCTCGTTGTCTATGTTGTCCCGGTATGGATGTCTAAGTTGAGAATAATCAAAAGCGAGAAATCCAATGCGAACTTTCTCCTTAGACCTTTATACAGGCGGCATAGAGGTACCCCTTTGTGACACTTGGTTGAAACATATGCTATGCAATGATAATCCATGTTAATCCAAGCTAATTAGGACAAGGTGCGAGCACTATTGGTATTCTATGCATGAGGCTTGCAACTTATAGGATGTCTTATACATAATGCATATGAATTATTACTACCGTTGACAAAATTATTTCTATGTTTTCAAAATAAAAGCTCTAGCACAAATATAGTAATCCATGCTTCCCTCTGCGAAGGGCCTTTCTTTTACTTTATGTTGAGTCAGTTTACCTACTTCTTTCTATCTTAGAAGCAAACACTTGTGTCAACTGTGTGCATTGATTCTTACATGTTTACTTATTGCACTTGTTATATTCTTTATGTTGACAACTATCCATGAGATATACATGTTACAAGTTGAAAGCAATTGCTGAAACTTAATCATCCTTTGTGTTGCTTCAATGCCTTCTACTTTGAATCTATTGCTTTATGAGTTAACTCTTATGCAAGACTTATTGATGCTTGTCTTGAAAGTACTATTCATGAAAAGTCTTTGCTATATGATTCAGTTGTTTAGTCATTGTCTTTACCATTGCTTTGAATCACTTCATTCATCTCATATGCTTTACAATAGTATTGATCAAGATCATGTTGGTAGCATGTCACTTAAGAAATTATCCTTGTTACCGTTTACCTACTCGAGGGCGAGTAGGAACTAAGCTTGGGGATGCTTGATACGTATCAAACGTATCTATAATTTGTTATGTTCCATGCTAGTTTTATGACATTACCTACATGTTTTGTTCACACTTTATATCATTTTTATGCGTTTTCCGGAACTAACCTATTAACGAGATGCCGAAGTGCCAGTTCCTGTTTTCTGCTGTTATTGGTTTCAGAAATCCTAGTAAGGAAATATTCTCGGAATCGGACGAAATCAACGCCCAGTATCTTATCATTCCACGAAGCTTCCAAAACACCGGAGAGGGGCCAGAGGAGAGGCCCAGGGCCACCACACATGGTGGCGGCGCGGCCCAAGGGGGGGGGCGCCCCCCTAGTGTCTGGCTGCCCCAGACCCCCTCCGAGGCTGCCCTTCCGCCTACTTAAGGACTCCGTCGCGAAAACCCTAAAAGAATAAGCCACGGGACGAGAAAAGTTACGCAGCCGCCGCCATCGCGAAGCCAAGATTCGGGGGACAGAAGTCTCTGTTCCGGCACGCCGCCGGGACGGGGAAGTGCCCCCGGAAGGCATCTCCATCGACACCACCGCCATCTTCATCACCGCTGCTGGTCTCCTATGATGAGGAGGGAGTAGTTCTCCCTCGAGGCTAAGGGCTGTACCGGTAGCTATGTGGTTCATCTCTCTCTCCCATGTGATCTTTATGTGATCATGACCTTTGTGATCTAGTTGAATATCATCTATGTGCTACTCTAGTGATGTTATTAAAGTAGTCTATTCCTCCTTCATGATGTAATGGTGACGAGTGTGTGCATCATGTAGTACTTGGTATAAGCTATGATTGTGATCTCTTGTAGATTATGGAGTTAACTATTACTATGATAGTATTGATGTGATCTATTCCCCCTTTCATAGTGTAATGGTGACGAGTGTGTGCGCTATGTTAGTTCTCGGTATAATTGCAATGATCTATTATGCACTCTAAGGTTATTTAAATATGAACATCGAATGTTGTGGAGCTTGTTAACTCCGGCATTGAGGTGCTCTTGTAGCCCTACACAATGAATGGTGTTTGTCATCCAACAAGAGAGTGTAGAGAAAGTAGTATTTGTTTATTCAGTTATGTGATCAATGTTGAGAGTGTCCACTAGTGAAAGTATGATCCCTAGGCCTTGTTTCCGAATAAGTTACACCACAGAGAATTGCTTCCCACACCAGCAAGATATTTTCTGGCACCGCTTGTTTACTGTTTTACTGCATCTTTACTTCCTGCAATATTACCACCATCTATATCACTTGTATTTCACTATCTCTTCGCCAAACTAGTGCACCTATACATCTGACAAGTGTATTGGGTGTGTTGGGGACACAAGAGACTTCTTGTATCGTGATTGCAGGGTTGCTTGAGAGGGATATCTTTGACCTCTTCCTCCCTGAGTTTGATAAACCTTGGGTGATTCACTTAAGGGAAACTTGCTGCTGTTCTACAAACCTCTGCTCTTGGAGGCCCAACACTGTCTACAGGAATAGAAGCGTGCGTAGACATCAGCCGACATCACACGTATTTTACCAGCACCGCACACATATCAATCCCATCACCACCACCAGGAAGTAATGTTGTTGCCGACGATCCATTCCCAGGGCCATAACCTGTATATCTCTTGTGTGCTAGAGGTTGTTATTACCCCATCACATCGTGGTCACAATCCCCCCACCTACTTACAAATTTACGACAGGGAACCTAAACCTCGACAGTTTGAACGCCAGGTAGGGGCTTTACGCCGCACATAATTCTTCGATGGGTTATGTATTTCCTTATTCCACCAAAGAATATCCCATCTTTGATAACCTCAACCCCCGCACCTCTCTGGCTGGTGACTGGAGAGCAGTCAGGTTGGGCCATATCTCTGGAGGGCTAAGAGGAACCACAAGCCAGCATGGAGGCGCCCCCTAGCTAAAGGTGGTCGCATCCCGCAGTCCGGGAAGGTACATCGCCTCGAAAGGCCTCACCTCCTCCTCGTTAAGGCACCATGAGCCTTAGGCCTCCAGGAGGCCCTTGAAGCTAAGCCTTGCTAGCTGGAGCAAACCTCAGAGCGGAAGATTAAAGCGTGAATATGATCACCGGAGGATAATCCCCTCGAAGAGCTCTGCCAGAAGGCCCAGGTTGCTAGGCGCCAACATGCTCCCCCATTCAATAATGGAGCTCCTCGGCATGAGCTGGACCCAAGTTTCTGTCGGGCGGAGCGCGCCACTACACATGAAATCTCCGGAGACCCGCAACACCCCTAGGGCCGAGTGGCCCACACCGCCCACTTGGGAGAAAGTAGAAACACCCGAATGGAGGTGGTGGTATTTTAATTAGTGGATTTTGAATGCTGATATGAAGTCATCTTCGGACGAGCAGCCCTAGCCCGGCCAGATCGGGGCTATGCTGGATTACGACCGCCTTCATCTTCAAATGGCGGGAACGCTAGGGGTGATTTTTGAGGGAGCTCCTCAGCAATGCCCACCATGAGGGGCTTAGGGTTGATGGAATCCTACAGGCTAACACGAGATATCAGATACCAAACAAACGGGGAGAGAGATTTACCCAGGTTCGAGGCCCTCGATGAGGTAAAAACCTTACTTCCTACTTGCCTGATCTTGATTTGTCGAGTAAAACAAGTTACAATGGGGTAGCCGATAGACTACTATGGTCGACTCGCCGGGAGGCAATGATTCTAGGGTTTGTGCTAAGTTGTTGTGGTTCTACGTATTGTTTTTATTCTGAGTTTGGCAGGCCCTCTCCTGGCCTTTATATAGTAGGCCAGGTCTCGAGAGTCCTGTCCAAACTCGACTAAGTTACATTGGAGTATAATCTATTCTTTCCTTATTCGACGTCTCCCTGCCTTGTTCATCAAGAGTTCATCTGTTGTTAGGTTTCCTTCATCGCAACCGACATATGAGCCAACCTTGATCTTGGGTCAGCTTCGTGGGCCCCTAGTTGGGCCAAGGGAAGTATACTAATGTCGGGTACCCGAAGAGTAATGCCCACATCAGTGATCGCACTACATGTAAGCCTTCCAGTTGGGGCAACAATAGAACGGAGCCTTAGAGTGGAGAAAAACAATGGCGGTGTTGATCATACCATCTTCTAGTTCAAAGAAGCGTCCAAGGGATAGAGCGCCCTAGAACTCGGAAAGTCGACGGGTGGTGGAACTGGCAACCCGTTGCCAAGGACCTAGTGAGTGTTAGAACAATGCCAAAGGAAATACGAAGAATCATGTCAGCACGGGCCGAACGAGCCCTCTAATTTTTTTTATCATGCGCCACCTCATTCAAGCCAAGTAGCCCGGAGAGGACCAGGAGCCTGGAATCGTCGCCAAATTCTTTTCCGATGTACGGGAGCCACATCTGCTACGCCAATTATCTGATGTTCGTCCCCAAACCATGTGCGAACTCTACTTCCCCATCAACATAGGCATACTACAACAAATGGAGGAGCTCACATGGGCTCGGGGACTCATCCATCGCTATGGAAATGACCCATGAGCCCTCGACAACAGAGGACACCTTCCTCACATCCGCCAAATAGTGGGAGGGAGTCCTTCTCCTCACACCGTACCCTTGACACAACCTGTCAAACTCGATGGAAACCAGAAAAGGTGTTGGCGATAGAGCTAGACGGGATAACTCGGGAGGTGCTGATAGCCAACATCAATGATCCGTCTTCCGACTTACACTACACATGGGGAAAGGATTACGAAGACACCGACGAGATTTCGGGAAGTCAGTGGCGACGCAAGAAGACCAAGCTACAACATCCCTCAAGCATCTTGACCCGTTACCAACGGCCTCCTCCGTTAGATCAAAGGGACACGCGAAAGGATACCACGGCTCTGGCGGAACTTGGACAAGGTGAAGCTCCCCGCCTCTTTTCGGCTCGAGGCAATGAAAGGAACGTCGAGGACTCCAAAGGGACCAGGGTCGGGACCTACATTTCAAGAACGCATCCTCCTAACCTGCAAGATGCAGTCCGACACCAACGCCCATCAGTCCATCACCTCGTAGGGGAATACCATCTAATGAAGTTGTTGTTTGCTCAACCCAATGAAGACATGATGAAATAATAAAATACACTGGTCATCCTTGAGCTGGCTCAACACGATCCAATGTGCCTAGAAGTCACCTTATCCGTAGTCTACGGCAGGCGACTTCTGTCATTCAACTGCAAAGAGTCAAGGAGGAAGCCTCGGCAACTTCAACCACAAGCCGTCGAAGGAAGAGGGACGGGAGCTCGAAAGAAGATAGCGGACCCGACCTCCACTGTTACGAGAGGTCAAGCATGCATGCTCGCCACACACTAGTAGTTATGAAGCGAAGATGACGACAAGAGGCGACCACTTCCCCAAGACATGCCCCCATAGAAAACTTTGGCCTTCCTCAACCATCTGGAACCACCATTGTGATGAAAGGTATAATTCCCAAACAGTACAAGGAAATGATTCTCGGGAGGAAGGCACACCACCATCATCCCAGGAGGTGGCATACTATGTTACGAGTTGCAAAGATAACATGGTAACTTTCGAACGAAGAAGGTGTCGTCGTGGTGAACAGACAGATGCCATGGGATGGCTTAAGTTGGGGCCGAGTTGGACGCTAGAGGATTCGGGGGAGGGTTTTGGATCAGGTAGGATGAACTTCCGGGTGCTTTCCTCAAGAACTTGGCCAAGGCCAGAGGTAGAAGAAGAGAGACACAAGGATGAACTCCGTTCTAGATCTTCTCTATTCCATGAACAAGGTTACAAGAGGTATCTTCGTACATACATGCGTCTTTGCCCGTGAAGAGGGCTGCCCCCTCTCCTTATATAGGGGAGAGGGTGGCTTACAGGGGAAGAAATCCTAATGGCATCTTTGAACAGACAAACTACTTTACAAAGCTACTTTAATCATAGGTGACGCCGGTATCTTCTTTAATCGGAGGGGCTGACGTCCTCCGGTTGCTTTTGGCGTCACCTTCCTCTTTGGCGCCAGGGCTTCGTTTAAAGCTACTTTGCTTAGGTCATCTTTGTCTTCTAGCCTCCGAGGGAATCTTTGACCAGCTTTGCTTATACCGGTAGTCCGGTATCTTCCTAGCTCGTTCCGGCATGCCCCTCCTTGGGCATACCGGTATAAGTTCTTTAGCTTAAGTTCACAGTCCGGATTAAACTGTAAACCGGTATCTTGATAGGCCAAACCATCCGGTTAGGCCTGCCTTTGGCATACCGGGGGTCATCCCCCCAACATTAGTCCCCGAAGCTGGTATAGTCCGGTGAATTTTATCCGACGGGCTATGCCAGGTTCCTATCTCACAAGGTACCGGTTTGATCTTTCTGGCTCCCTGTTCGAAGATGCCGGCCTCTTTGCCTTAGCCTCTTTCCGTTATCTTCCGGACTTTCCTGGTATCTCATGTCATACTCACATTTTCCTTTCTTTGCGAAGTGTCTCCGGTGTGTTTTCTCCGGTATCGTCGACATTAACTCCTTCCTCGGCGAAGTCGAGAATTTCTCGGGTACAGCGCCTGTCAGGGACATGGACACTGTGCCTGACGCACCAGTGTCAGTGGTCACTTCGCTTCGGCTTCTACGCCAGCATTAAATGTGCCACACCGGATCCTTCTGGCCATTCCGGATCCGTGCGGTGACCCTGTGGCCTCTCGATTTTTGCGCGTGTATCCTCACGCCACGTGGCGGCCCACGAGGCGAACCGCCGCGGCCTGACGGTTTCCGGCCCATTTCCTCTTTTATCTATTTAAGGGCGGAGCAGTTCATCTTCATCCCCTTCTCCGCACTTGCCCTCATTCCAGAGCACTTCGAGCCCTTCGCCCCTTGTTTCCTCGTCGCCGCCGGTCGCCACCAGAGCCTCGCTCCCGACGAACTTGCACCGCTCTCCCCGCCACGGTGAAGCTTTTCAGCGCGCGGAGTTCTCGTGGTTCTTCTCCACCGCCGCTCCTTCAAGCTTTTCCCGACGGACCTCACCGCTCTCCGTCGCCAGTCCTCGTCGACGGCCAGGAGCTCGCCTTTTCTTCCGCGAACTTCTTCCTCGCGCCCTCTGTAGCCTCAGGTGAGCCTCAATGCTCGTTTGCCTTCTTTCTCTTGCTTTCCAGATCTTGGGTTGGTAGGATATTTACTCTCCCATTTCTTTTGCTTTTCTTCTTACTCGTAGATCTTCGCGCGAGGGTAGTTCTTGGGAAAACTGTTTTTTGAGTAGATACCGGCGTTTCTCAGATTCACATGTTTGGAGAGGAGTCTCTCTCCGCTTCGTCTTCCAGTAAGCAAGAAAGTAGAGCTTCCGACGGGCTAACCGCAGATCTTGCCCGGATGGAAACCGACTCCGGCAACGATCAAGAGGCTGGCAGTTCTAGCCAAACCCCCGGAACAGATTTATCCGGTATCACACGCGGAGCCTGGAGGGGCTCCGACGTCACGCAACACGAAATCGACTGGCTCCGCCGGTCTAGGAGGATACCGGAGGGAGTATCCTGCCGGCTCCCTGGCGATGAGATCGAACCGGTACTTAACCCCGGTGAGTTCGTGGTTTTTCTCGCTCACTTTGAGCGCGGCTTCGGCCTTCCTGCCTCCGAGTTCTTCCGCGATGTCCTGGATTTTTATCAACTCCAGCCTCACCATCTTCCCGGCAACGCCGTTTTCTACATTTCTTGCTACGCCACTTTCATGGAGGCCTACATCGGCATCCGCCCCACCCGCGAGACTTTTGCTCGCTTTTTCTCTCTTCGGATCAACTCGGTCCAGGGCAAGGAGATTCCTAAGCCCAAACCCCCCGTTCAATGCGGGTCTTGTATTATCGGCTCCCGCCAAGGGAGCCCCTTTTTTAAGTTCTCCGGCCTCAAGTCTTGCCGGTTATGGCAAACGACGTTCTTCTACGTGAAGAACGAGGGCGCCGCGGATCTCATCAACCTACCGGCATTCAACCCGGCGCCGCCCACCAAGGTCAACTGGGGCTACTTCCCTGGGACGAATCACATCGAGACGAACCGGGTCGTACGCTTCATGGAGAAGCTAATGAGGGAGACCAACATCTGCTCTGATGACATCATCCGCGCTTTCATATCACGCCGGGTGCTTCCCCTTAAGCGGCGGGCTCACAAGATGAGCGAGATGTACGGTCCCGGCGATCCCACCCAGATCACCGGCCTCCCCCTAAGTAAAGCAGATGTAGTCCTCAAAGCTAAACAAATCTGCAAAACGGACATGCCGGATAACTGGGAGTGGGGCTTCGTGCCTCTTAGCTCCACCAACCCTCCAACCGACAAAGTAAGAGATTGCCACCCGGACTGCTCTACCGGTAACTTTTATGCTGCAGCTGACTGGCTTTCTTTTTGTTTTCAGGCCAAGGACCACTTCCCTCGTATCGAATCGGACAAGCGAGGTCCTTGCCGGAAGCGCCCGCTGGACAAGGTTGACCCAGATCCTTACGTGTCTTGGACGGATCTCAAGATGGGCCGCACGCACACCTCGCACCCTGGTAATGTTTCGTCCGAGGCTCCCGGCTCCGTTGATGATCTTACTGTGCTTGAGGTAGTTTTCTCTTCCGGCCTCTTATGCTTTTATTGTTATTTCTCTGCTGTAGATGCTTCCTCAACTGGCCCCAACCCACAGGTCCATGAGCACGTGGCCCCCCTGCAGGCCGAGGTTGGCCAGGAGTTCCTGGACAAGCTTGCCTCCGGGAGCAAAAAGAACAAGGCCCCGGCACCAGATGCCGGTTCAAGCCAGGCCCCTCCTGCCAAACGCCCCCGGACGGAAATCCTTGGAGGCAAGGAAGTAGGCAAGAGGCGCTACAAGAAGAGGAGCATGCCTGTCTCTTCCGGGTGAGTTCTTATTTTTCTACCCGCTTGATTTCACAAACTTCTTCTTCCGGTTGCTTTTTCTTATCTTTTCTTTCCTTCTTTTTAGCCCTGCGCTCTCGCTCTCCAAGGGCGCTACCGGTACGATGCCGGGAAGCTCCGTGGGAACGGCTAGGACCTCGTCCCCTCCTCGTTCGAGCCCGGTACACTTAGGTACCGGCAGCCCTTCTGCCTCCCCTTTGGGAGGCACTCCAAGTGCGGGCGCGCGGCCCCTACAACTTCGATCACCGCGCGGAGGAGGATCTTGTCCCTCCTCCAAACACACAAGATACCGGCGCCAGCAACATCGGCGCCGATACTGAAGCTGCCGGGCGGGCGGGACCCCAAGTTCCTCCCGTCCTGAAAGAGAAGAAGAAGAAGAAGAGCTCATGCTCTTCCCCCTCCAAGGCCGTGCCGGACTCTTCCGCGCCGGCCAGCTCTACGCCGCCACCGGAAGCTCATGTTCTTGAGCCAACCGGGGCTACGCCGCCGCCGCCGCCAGAAACCCCTGCTCCTGAGCCAGCTGGGGCCACGCCAACACCGCCGCCGGAAGCTTCTACAGCCAAGCCCACCAAGGACGCGCAGATGCCGCCGCCAGCCCAAGGACCCTCTGCGTCCAAGCCAACGCCGCCGCCAGAAGGCGCCAAGCTTCGCGTGTCCGAGCCCTTCAAGGGGAAAGGCACGGCTTCCGGCCCGCAGTCGCTGGTGCTGCACGCCGGCCCCGCCGCTGTCGTGGCTGGGGAGAGAGCTACCGGCCTCCTCGGCCGGATTACAGAACTGAAGCGCGAGGGCAAGGAGCTGGGGCACCTGCTTGATTACGCTGAGAAGTGGAATCAGGCGGATGTTTCCGCAGCTACGCGTGGCCTGGGGAAGGACCGGCTTCCCGCCATCGACCCGGCCGGCCCCCGGAGCACCGAAGAACACTTCATGCGACTTAAGCGCGCAGTGAGGGAGTTCGACAATGCATGACACGACGCCACCAGCAATGTGGTGGTAAGTTTCACTAACTTTGTTGTAATTTTTCTGCTGATGCCGGTTTTGTTCTTTCCGGATTTACTCATATCCTCCCAGTCCCCGAGTTTTGGGTTCAGAGCGCAGCTCTGAGCGCGAAACTTTTTTCAAATCTTGCGAAACCGGCAGCTTTCTCATAGTTACTTCATTTTGTCAGAGCACCGCGGACGCCCGAAAGTAGCTCTTCGAGGAGCTTCTTTGGGAGCACCGGGACCTTGCCGAGGCCCACAGCCATTGCCAAGGTTTGTTTTCTTTGGGCATCCGGCTTCTTTCTTATGCAAAGATCTTGCTTCTCAGTACTTACGAATTTTTCTCTAACAGCCATCCCGGAAGCCTCCCTTGAGGCCCTCAAGACCCAGATTGTCAATCTCCAAGGTACCGTTTTTTCTCCGGTTGCGTTGTCGTGCTTTACCGGTTAGATTTTTGTTCAAACTTCTTTCTCCGGGTTTCAGCTGAAAAGGAGCAGCTCCTCCGGGATCACCAGAAGGCCTTGGACGCCCAGCAAACTACCTCCAGGGAGCTCAAGGAGCAAGCTATGCAAGCCGCGCTCCAGCATAGCCAAGAGCTGAAGGATGCCAAGGCAGCAGCCGAGGCCAGGCTGGCGGAGGTCGTGGATGATTCCGCGAACTCCACAGCGGTGCTGAGGGCAGAGCTGGAGGAGGAGAGGAAGGCGCGGAAGGCGGCTGAGCACCGGATTGAGCTTATGACCACTGATCATAAGGAGTATGATCGGCTGGTCATGCAGATTGATGCGCTGGCTCTTAGTAAGATTCTGTCTTGTCTCTTCTTTCGCTTACCCGCTTATTTTGGAAGCGTATTCGTGCTCTTTTTCCTTCCGGTAGATTGTTTCCCGGTATCTTAAGCTTATGTTTTTCCCTTCTTTCTGTAGAGCACTTCCCGGACTCTCAGACGCATGCCGTGAAAAAGGTGATGGAGGACAGGGTGGCGCGGGAGTTCCCCAACATGGACGCGCAATGGGACGGGTACGACTATCTGGTCGCACTTTCCGCCCGAGTGCAGCATATGCGCTCAGTAGACCGGCACCTTGCCGACCTGCCGGACGTCGCCATCCAACTTTTCAAGGTACTGTGGCCTGAAGAGGCAATGCCAGCCAACATCACGCTCACAGCCAACCGGCTAAAGGAGGCAGGGCGCCGGATTCATGAGTGGCAGTGCTCCGCAGCCCGTGCCGGAGCCGATACCGCGCTGCGCGTCGCGTGCTCCTGGTACCCGGACTTGGATCTGGATGCTCTTCAAGGCGTGCGTGAAAACGCTCCTACTGATACGGATCCGATTCTTACCGCGAAGCGGCAGGATCGCGCCTATCGGCTTGCTGAGTACGCGCCGGCTCGCACCTTCATCCCTCCTCCTTCAGGCGTCAAGGACTACCTCAGCGATGAGGAGGAAGAAGAGGAAGATGAAGATGAAGGTGCCGGAGATGTGCTGCCGGAAACTGGTGACGCACCCCCAGAAGCTCCAGAGGCCCATGCTGCTTCCCCTGAAGCCCCTGCTGTTTAAACATTTATCGTGGCATGCTTATCTGCCTTGCTGTACCTGAGCTTCAAAAACAATGTTTGTTAAATTCTACCCCGGTATGCCGGGGTCTTATGATGTAACATAAAACTTATCGTTTTGGTTGTGGTACAACTTTATGCCGGTATCTTGGATACCGGTAACTTATTAAGTTATGTTGGTTGGTTAACTGAGTGTGTCGCCTTTGTTGTTTGCTTTATCTTGCACTGTGAAGATTCCGGAATCATCGCCGCATCCAATTTGATGCACACTTGGTTCTTTCCCTTTGCCTCTGCCTACCTCTTTTGGGTGTTTTGGCGTATGAGTTACAAAGTTCTTTTGCCAAGCGAACACTTCCTTGAACTTAGGTAAGATTCGAAATTTTTCACAAAAAACCGGCAAAGCCGGGGTTAGTTAAACTTTCCGGATTGTTCGTTCCCACTTCTTCATTTCGCAGTTCACGTGCTTAATTCCTACCGGTTTATCTTGCTTGCCATGAAGCCGGTTTGCGGACATCAGCAGAGTCGAAGACTCCGGTAGGTTTAGCACGTTACTAAACCGGAAAGAAAAAATGTTTAACAAGCAACCGGTAAACGGAAAAAATAAACATATTACATGCAAGTTTGATAGAGGCAGTCCCTGAGAAACATTCGACGTGCCGGATTCTTTTATTCATAGCATAAGGTACAAAAAGGAACTTCTTATAGTACAACTTCATGAGTAGAAAGGGCGCAACAATGCTATGTTCCAAGGACGCTTGGTCTCATCTCCGGATCTATCCGCCTTTCCTTCTTTCCATTCCTGTGCGTCAATTAAGTAGTAGGCATCATTGTGCAGAGCTTTGCTTACAATGAATGGCCCCTCCCAAGGAGGTGAGAGCTTGTGCCGGCCTTCAGTGCGTTGCACTAAGCGTAACACCAAGTCTCCTTCCCGGAAAACTCTTGGGTTAACCTTTCGGCTGTGATAGCGTCTGAGGTTTTGCTGGTAAATGGATGTTCTTGCCAGTGCCAGTTCTCTTGCTTCTTCTAGCAAGTCCACATCGTTTTCTCGGGCCTCTTTTACCTCTTTTTCGGTATAGAGTTGCACCCTTGGTGAGTCATGGAGAATGTCGGTTGGTATTACCGCTTCTGCTCCGTAAACCATGAAGAATGGAGTGTATCCGGTAGACCGGTTTGGAGTCGTTCTTATGCTCCATAGCACTGATGGCAGTTCATCAAGCCAACAGCCCGGTGTCTTTTCGAGTGGTTCAATAAGCCTTGGTTTTATACCGGAGAGCACCAGTGCGTTGGTTCTTTCAACTTGGCCATTGCCTTGTGGGTGTGCCACCGAGCACAGATCTAGCCGGATATTGTTGTTCTCACATAACCGTTTGAACTCTCCCTGGGCAAAGTTTGAGCCATTGTCAGTTATGATGCTATGCGGATATCCATACCGGAGGATGACATCTTTTAGGAACTTCACCGCTGTGTGGCCGTCACACTTTGCGATAGGCTTCACTTCCAGCCATTTGGTGAATTTATCCACCATCACCAAGATGTGGGTCATGTTTCCTCTTGCGGTTTTGAATGGTCCAACCATGTCAAGGCACCAAACAGCAAATGGCCATGTCAACGGTATGGTTTTTAAGCCGGAAGCTGGGGTATGATTTTGCTTGGCGTACCTCTGGCAACCATTGCACTTCCTTACTAAATCCTCAGCATTTTCCAAAGCCGTGGGCCAGTAGAATCCATGCCGGAATACTTTTGCCACCAGCGCCCTTGACGAGGCGTGGTGCCCACACTCTCCTTGGTGAATCTCCTTGAGCATCTCTTTTCCCTCTTCCGGTTCCACACATCTTTGAAGGACACCGGTAACACTTCTCTTGTACACCTCGCCATTAATGAAGGTGTATGCTTTAGCTCTCCGCTGGATTCTCCTTGACTCGGTTTCGTCAACCGGCAAGGTGCCGTTGATCAGGAATTCCTTAATAGGTTTAACCCAAGATGGTGCTTCTCTAACCACAAACACCGACACGTCTATGTCCATGCTGTCCACAAGCATTGCTTCTTCCGGTATGGGCGTCGCAGTCCCCGAGCTTACCGGCGTAGTCCCCGGGGTTGCCGGAGCAGTCCCCGAGCGTGCAGGAACAGTCCCCGGGTTTCCTTCGTCAATATCCATCGGCACCACGTGTGATTCCGGTACGAAAATTGATTCTGACTCCGGACTTGGCTTGATTGATGGAACTCTTAAGTGCGCCAAGGCTATCCCGGGAGGAATCTCTTGCCTGGACGAACCTAGCTTGGATAAGGCATCCGCGGCATCATTTTCAGCCCGCGGCACATGGTGAAACTCACACCCTTCAAAGAAGCCGGCAATCTTTTGCACATGAAACCGGTATGAAGCCATGTTGGCATCTTTTGCATCCCAATCTCCGGAACACTGCTGCACCACAAGATCTGAATCGCCGTAGCAAATGATCCGGTGCCCACCGATTTCTTTTGCAACCTTGAGCCCATGGATTAGAGCCTCATACTCAGCGACATTGTTTGATGCCCTGAAATGCACTTGCAAAACATACCGGAGATGATCTCCCTTTGGTGAGGTGAGTACCACACCGGCACCCAGACCCTCTTTGAGCTTGGATCCGTCAAAGTGCATCTTCCAGTATTCTATTTTGTGCTCCGGCGGCTTGTACTGCATTTCCGCCCAATCAACCAGGAAGTCAGCCAAGGCTTGTGATTTTATGGCATCTCTTCTTTCGTATACCGGCACGTACGGTGACAACTGAATCGCCCATTTTGCAATCCTGCCGCTGGCATCCTTGTTGCCCATGATATTTGAGATGGGTGCTTCACTTACCACCTTCATGGGGTGCTCTTCAAAGTAGTGCTTGAGCTTAGTGGCGGCCATGAACACGCCATAGGTCATCTTTTGGAAGTGAGGGTAGTTTTGTTTTGAGAGGGAGAGCACCTCGCTCAAGTAATATACCGGCCTTTGCACGGTTTTTCCTTCTTCCTCTCTCTCTATCACAACCACAACACTCACAACCCGGTTGGTTGCTGCTATGTACAACAACATGGGCTCCCTTTCCAAAGGTGAGGCCAATACCGGAGCGGTGGCTAACATTGTTTTCAGCTCTTTGAACGCTGCGTCTTCCTGTGGGGTCCAGACGAAAGTATCGGATTTTTTCATTAAGGCATAGAGCGGCAAGGCCTTTTCTCCCAGCCTACTTATGAACCGGCTTAGCGATGCCAAGCTTCCGGTAAACTTTTGCACATCCTTTAGTTCCCGCGGGACAGTCATTCTTTCTATTGCCCGGATTTTTACCGGATTCACTTCAATGCCCCGGCTTGACACAAGGAAACCAAGCAGCTTACCGGCAGGGACACCGAAAGTACATTTTGCCGGATTAAGTTTCATCCGGAACCTTCTCAAGTTATCAAATGTTTGCCGGATATCGTCAATTAGGGTGTCTTTTACTTTAGTTTTTATTACGATATCGTCTACATAGACTTGCACATTCTTTCCAATTTGATCAAACAAGCATTTTTGCATACAGCGCTGGTACGTTGCACCAGCGTTGCGCAAACCGAAAGGCATAGTGACATAGCAATAAGCCCCGTGCGGGGTAATGAACGCAGTTTTTATTTGATCTTCCTTTTTCGGGGAATTTGGTGGAAACCGGAATAAGCATCAAGGAAAGACAACAACTCACACCCGAGCAGTAGAATCAATCACACGATCGATCCGGGCAGAGGGAAAGGATCTCTTGGGCAAGCCTTGTTGAGGTTGGTGTAGTCGATGCACATGCGCCACACCTTTGGAGCTTTTGCCTCCAGGTTCTCATCTTTCTTCTTTTCGACCATTACCGGATTGGCCAGCCACTCAGTGTGCGTGACTTCCACAATGAATCCGGCAACCAACAGTTTTGTCACCTCTTCTCCGATGATTTTCCTCCTATCTTCAGCGAACCGGCGCAAAGGTTGTCGCACCGGCTTGGCATCCTTCCGGACGTTTAGAGAGTGCTCAGCCAGCTCCCTCGGAACACCTACCAAATCATCAGTAGACCAGGCAAAGATATTCCGATTCTCACGGAGGAAGCTGACGAGCGCGCTTTCCTATGCTTGATTCAGGCCGGCACCGATACGAACGGTGCACTCTGGGTAAGCCGGATCCAGCACGATGTCCTTCGTTTCGTTTGTCGGCTTGAATGCCGGTGAGCCCAAGTTTCCACTCATTGCCGCTAAGCTCAACTGTGAGGTCTGAGCCAGCGCAACCGCAGTTTGCATCCTCCTTTTTTCCTCCGCGATCACCAGTGATTCCGCTAGGTTTGATCCGGCAGATGCTGTTTCCAGTGAGACTTTGTAGTTCCCCACCACAGTCAAGGGTCCACGAGGTGCCGGCATCTTCATCTTGAGGTAAGCCGTATGAGTTGAGGCCATGAAAGCTGCCAATGCCGGTCTCCCTAGCAGTGCATGGTAGGGACTGTCTAGGTCCACCACCTCAAACAGAATGTTTTCCACCCGGCAATTGTCACGTCCTCCGAAAGACACATCCACCCGGACTTTTCCTACCGGTGCACAGGACAATCCCGGAACGATTCCATGGAAAGTGGTGTGAGTTGGCTGGAGCATGTTTTCTGTTATCCCCAGCGTGTGCATCGTATGCTTGTACATGATGTTTATGTTGCTTCCATTGTCTATCAGCACTTTGCTGAACTTGACTCGAGTTTCTGGCCCTCGCATGATTGGGTCCACAACAAGAGCGTAACCACCCGGATTCGGCATGATCTTGGGGTGATCCTTGAACGACCAGGTGATTTCCTGATCTGACCACAGCATGTACTTGGGAACCGCCGGCATCACGGCGTTTACTTCCATGGAGCGGCGATGCACACTTTGCCTGTCAGTTGGCTCAGTGACAAAGACAACACAGCACAAATGTGGGTCCTCGTAAACATTCCGGCCCAAAGGTGCCGGCGGAGGCGGTTGATCATGATTTTCCTCCACCCGGTTAACTTGCTGGTACTGTTGCACCGGTATGGTATTGGCTCCGGTAAGAGGTGGTGGTGGTGGTAATGGGTGTTGGTGTAGCATGTCGTGCGAGGGCGGTAGCATTGTGGAACAGCCATCCGCTTGCGCATCCTTCGCCGCTCCTCTTAGCATCAAGTGCTTGATCCAGGAACAATCTTTCGTTAAGTGGTTCGCCGGCTTCGATGGGTGTGGGGTGTGCAGCTTGCACGGCATGTCCATAGCCGCTTCCATGGTGTACCTCATATGCTCTTGCCAATCTTTTTTCTGTCCCCATCCTTCTTTTTGGACCCATTTCTTCTTAGGACCCGCCCATGGCTACGATCCGGTCTTTTGCCTTTGGTTTCCACTGGGGCCAGAATTTTCCTGCACCGCAGCTACTTGCTGCGGCCCATACCTTCGATCCGGGAAATCTTCCCTTCTTTTGTTATGCCGGTTATCCCGGTGTTGATCTTGCCGGGGTTGGTTTGACTGTGCCGGTTCAACTTGCATAGCCGGCTGCAGCGGGTCTCCCAACGCATAGTTTTCCGCCACTCGCATCATTTCAGCCAATGTGCTTGGCATGTTTCTCTGCAGCCTTTGCCACAGTGGTGATCCTCTCCGGCATCCCTGACTGAACCAAGCAATTGCCTGTGCTTCAATCACTCCTTCACACGTGTTTCTCATTGAGTTCCACCGGGTGAGATAGTCCCGGTCTGTTTCACTTGCACGCTCGCTGGCACAAAGCGAGCTGTCGGGGCCGGTTTGGCCTCTTGTAAGTGCTGCTGAAGTTGCTCACAAAGGCTTCCTCAAAGTCCAACCATCCGTTTACGCTTCCTGCTGGCAAGTTGTTAAGCCAGATACGCGCAGGTCCTACCAGGTAAGACGGTATGATTCTTACCGCCCAACGCCGGTTTACTCCGCCACCAGCTACATAGATAGCTGTGACATAGTCCGCCAGCCAATCTTCCGGCTTGGTCGTACCATCGTATGTTTTCGTGTCCCGGGGCAACTGGAAATTGCGTACCGGTGGCTCTTCTCCCATGATTCGTGGGCCAAAGCACCTTGGTCCGGGAGGACCCTCGGATTCGATCATTTCGGAAAGATGCACTCTGTCCGGCTCGTGCCTCGCATCCCGGCCTCGGCAAGCATCTTTCCCCCACACGTTCCCCCAAAGGGTTCCGGTAGGCTACGACTCGTTCCACCTCGGAATCTCCCTCTTCATATCTCTCCGGTTCCGCGGCTCTTGCCCGCCGGTACCTTGGTGGTCGCATTTCTTCTTCAGCGTACGCTGCCCTTGCAGCTCGATAATTTTGCCCGGTTTCACGTCTACCGGCATGATTGTTTCCGGCATAACCATTCCGCGCATAGCCATTTCCGGCATAGCCACGACCTGCTCCATAGCTTTTTTCTCCGGCATCATGTGGCCCGGCTTTTTGTTTTCCGGCAAGGACCGGATCATACACGGTCATCTGCCGCGCATTCATTTCTTTTTCCCTTCTTTTATCCGGATGGGGGGACGAGGCCTGCCCCTGAGACTTGCTTCCGGCAACTTTTGTCGACCGGATCGATTTCGACTCTAGCGCTGCTTTGTTCATCCTAGCAAGCTCATCATTTTGTGCCTGTATGGTATCAAGCAGCTCTCTAACTCTATCCTGTTGCTTTGCCAGAGCCTCGCCGGATAGCGAGTCACACATTTCCATAGCGGCCTTAGCAGCTTTTATAGTTTTATCCGGACTACTGTACTTAGGTTTCTCTACGATGCTCACAGATGCAGAGGTACTTTTGCCGGCATGAATTTCCTTACGCAAATCCTGATCTAGATTGCGAGCCTTAAGCCGGTTTTCCGGCATCCTAGCGGCATGAGCGCTAACTGAAGCAAAGCCATGGGTAGCGTTGTACTCACGTAGGGTTAGGTTCAGCTCACGCTGCGCCTGGAGGATGTTTGCGCCGCCGGTAAGCAGCGCCTTGCGTGTCTCCTCCAGCTGCGCTTGGGCCGCAGCCGGATCGATGTTCTGCGCGATGGGCGTTGCCAGCACGTTCATCGCCGCTTGGAGTGGCGTTTCCGGTGGTGCTGATGATGCTCCCGCAGCTCCTGCGTCGCGCTCCAGTGGAGGCTTGGCCGCACGGGTCGATGCCGCACGGCCAGCACCTTCTTCCACAGCGTCCTGGCCGGCGCCGGCCACGCCAGCCATCATGACCTCCACGCTGCCGGCGGTGCGGCCAGCACATAGCCACCTTGGCGGATCCGGTGCCACCAGCACCGGCGAGAGGCACTGGCGCACAGGGACGGTGCCGAAGTAGATGCGGTGGCTGCCGAACTCGATGATGCGGCCGTTCTTGGGGAACTTACCGCCGTTGGCAAAGCAGCCTGCGTTGTCGTTGATGAAGTCCATGGCGTAGATGTTCTGTACGAGCGCGGACACCGTTCGCTCGCCGTCGACGTCGAGGAGGCCCGCCCGAATATGGACTCCAGCAAGCGCCTCTCTCTGCCCCACGGTGGGTGCCAACTGTCGTCGTGGTGAACAGACAGATGCCATGGGATGGCTTAAGTTGGGGCCGAGTTGGACGCTAGAGGATTCGGGGAGGGTTTTGGATCAGGTAGGATGAACTTCCGGGTGCTTTCCTCAAGAACTTGGCCAAGGCCAGAGGTAGAAGAAGAGAGACACAAGGATGAACTTCGTTCTAGATCTTCTCTATTCCATGAACAAGGTTACAAGAGGTATCTTCGTACATACATGCGTCTTTGCCCATGAAGAGGGCTGCCCCCTTTCCTTATATAGGGGAGAGGGTGGCTTACAGGGGAAGAAATCCTAATGGCATCTTTGGGAGAACGAGCTACTTTACAAAGCTACTTTAATCATAGGTGACGCCGGTATCTTCTTTAATCGGAGGGGCTGACGTCCTCCGGTTGCTTTTGGCGTCACGTTCCTCTTTGGCGCCAGGGCTTCGTTTAAAGCTACTTTGCTTAGGTCATCTTTGTCTTCTAGCCTCCGAGGGAATCTTTGACCAGCTTTGCTTATACCGGTAGTCCGGTATCTTCCTAGCTCGTTCCGGCATGCCCCTCCTTGGGCATACCGGTATAAGTTCTTTAGCTTAAGTTCACAGTCCGGATTAAACTGTAAACCGGTATCTTGATAGGCCAAACCATCCGGTTAGGCCTGCCTTTGGCATACCGGGGGTCATCCCCCCAACAGAAGGAGGCATAGAAGGTTGCGCACTCGGGGGATCAAGGTTTGCCCTTTTCCTGCTTTGCCATGGGCTTGGAGCATTGATAGGAAATATAGAAGTGGGTATGATTGATTCCACCTACCCATTGAGACGTTTGGGCGGGCGCTGACCGAAAGGCTAGGCAACCCCTAAGTGGCCCATTGGGCCCTCTATCTGGCAAGACTGTGTCTCCAATCAATCCAAAAGCTAATTAAAGGGAAAATAGTCGATGGATTTCGACTCATTTCATTTTGATTCTCTCCTATTCGAGGTTAGGCCTATTTAGTACCATGCCTATCTCCTTGACCCACACACCTGCAAGCTCAGAAGTCTAGGAGGCTGAATGAAGCACGCTTACCATGCAATGGGCTAAAATTCAAAAAAGTTAGTTGTGCTAGTTCTCCGCAGCCCACGCCTATTGGTCTTCGGACTCTACCAATGATAGGTCGAAGCTGGAAGCGCAGGCCATATGCGAAAACATTGACTTCGGTAGGCCCCCTATCATAGTATGCCAAAACTTTGGGCATATTTATGCCTGATTAAATGTTCCAGCCAGTCAACGCCCACTAATCGTCTCCAAGAGACTAGGTGTCGAACGACCTCCTTGGAAGGACGCAAAGCTCGGACTCAAGGTTAGCATCCTAAAAGGCGGACACGAGATACCAAAGGTTGGGGATAGCTCGAAACGAGTGCCCTCCCCTTGCGGTCATCACTCGTTCATTTTCCTTTCTAATGTATGTGACCCATCATACCAAGCTAGTAATCATCTCATTTCAAAGCATTTCAGCAGGAAAGGGAAAAGGCAGGATGCATGGGTAGCTAACAGCAGGAGACCAGCATCCTCCCTTCGTCCAAGAAGGCGATCCAGCAACACGAGTGAAGTTAGACCCCTCCTAGGCATGTCGCATGATCATGAGCACTGCACACAAAATGGGGGAAAGAAAATCAAGGCCCCTGACTGAAGGAGGAAAGAAGCATAGTCAGGAAAAGGCTTCTAACTTGCTTGAAAGGCATGCGGGGGCAGTTTGGAAGGCCGTCTAGAAGCCTCTCCCACGCAATAACCAACACTCTGGCTCCCACGGCCACCCAAAGCCTCGCCCGGTTCCTGAGTACTTGACCAAGGAAGACGGCCAAAAAAGAATTAGAGCCCCACGCCAATTGATGACATCATCGGCGTCTCCATGGTATGTGCAATTGACTCACATTGTGGGCGAGATTCAAGTTCTGAAGATCCTCGCAACTCATTTCTAGAGGAAGGCACACTGAAATGTGGGTCAGCTTCCTTAGCAAAGATTGGAGTTCATCATGAGTGAACTCTTGGGGAGAGATCCTAGCAAGGTGCAAGGACCCCATCCACTACCCAAGAGGATGAAGACGCGCCTGAAGATGTTGAATGTGATGATTCATCTAGCACAGGAGCAAGTCCAAGCAGTCCAGGCCATCACCGAGGGATGTCCTGAGTCGCTCCCCCATCATAACAACCATGATCTCATCTATAGGGATCTTTGTCGACCAAGTGCTCCGAGAGAGTGGAAGGCCCCTGGCAAAGGGGGGAAGGCTAGACGTCTCGCGGTAGGAAAAGAGACCGGGGCCGTAGAAGAAGGACTGCATCAATGAAGGTTCTTTGGGCTGCAGCCCCAAACCAAGAAGCCAAGAACCACGAGGAACTATGCTCGTGATGTCACAAAACATCTCATTGGGACTCTCCCCTCTAACCTGGTTGTATAAGAAGAAGGGCCTCCACAACTAAAGAAATGGGACGATGCCTAGGTACCCCTCGTAGAAAGTCACAAAGCTTTCCATACAGGTGATGCTGCCGGGTGTTAGATGATGAAGTTGGATCCCATACCAATAGAGCAGACGACGGACAAAGCGATCAACGAGTCAGATAACCGCCTCGTCACAACAGACATGAAGAGCACACACTCCTCCGGCCTTAGGTGCGGTTTCCCCTCCATATCTGATGCCTGCTAGGAGGAAGAAGGTAAAATCCCATCCTCTACATCTCCTCCAACCCATCCATCACCAACCTCCCTCCAGACATGAGAGGCCAACAGTCGTGACCACTGCTTGACGAGGGATTAACTCATCAATGCCTACAGATTGTAGACTTAGGGTTTCGTGGAAATAGAGGGCAAGTAGAACTCGAAGGTTGTCAACCGAACAAAGGCGTCCAACACGAAATATTACGGTGGCTAGGGTTTCACAAATAATCTATTCTCTCTCTGCCCTCAACTTTGCCTTTATATAGGAGGCGCAGCCAAGGCTTTTCATGCTGTACAAGTTTACATACACCGTGCCGGGTTAGGACTTTCAATATATTTCTTACAAGTTTTCCTATATTAACTCTATTTCCTTAACTCGCACGTCCTCATCCTCATGGGCCTTCAAACCTTCGGGTCCGTGGGCCTTGAAGTCTTCGGATACAATTGAACAGGGACCATGGACACACATACACCATGTCCTTTGGGCATACCTATATCACCGCTATTGAGGCTTCCTAAGGACATGACCATTCCTCTGGTACAATTGGAACCTGGTTCCCTTTAATGGTAGGGTGGAAGCAAGATGGCAAGTTGTTCGCCATTTTGTGGATTAAGAGAGGCAACTGGATCGATCTTGAAGAAATAAGAAGGGAGACAGAAACAAGGAGATGAGGCAACATCATTATTAATATGCAATGTGGGACCTCCGCCACGATGCGAATCTTGAAGCGCATGCGCACCTCAAGGATTGCCACGACACCGTAGGGAGTGGGCGGTGGCCCCACCATGGTTGGAGAACCGGGAATTACTCATCCTTGCATAACATTTCAAGACCGAAAGAGAAAATGATAGACCACACTTGGCTCAGGGGCTTGGCAACAAGATAGGCCCGGCGAGCGGTAGTAAACTCCCTTCGTAACAAAAATTGGACGCCAGGCCCACCTGAAGGCCTAGAACCTAGACTTCATAAGAAGCATGGTTAACCCCCTAAATGTCGGCTTCCAGCACCCAGAGGATTAGGGTATAGTGATGGGTAACTAAGCTACGGGATAGCCCGAGCTCTATAAAGACATGGCAAGAAGATGCAGCAACCGGAACAATTGCTGGCTTCCTAGAAGCCGGCAGAAGAATGAACAACGCTTCCTCACTACACGTGAGAAGAAAAGGGGTAGAGAGAGAAGAAGAACACACAAAGAAGACCACGCAACGAGTGACAATGCAGTCGTCACGATGCCACCTTTGCAAGACCAAAGTGGGCCTCACTGCCCTCTCGAGTCATGTCCTACGCAATCAGATACGACGGGTAACCCCCCCCACGTCTCTAGCACCATCACGATGTTAGAATGACCAAGCCATCCCATCCAAGCATGGGGTTTGTACCTAGACATGTGGATCTCGATCCAATAGGGACGTGGACTCCTTTCATTCATGAGTGAGGCGACACTCTCTTGGTATAAATGTGCCCCCTATCAGAGGGGCAGGGACCGACCGGTACCACTCAGACCAAGTCAAGCACATGCGAACCGATCCAAGCAAACTCTAGAAACCACAAACCTAAGGAACCAGAGCGAACGATCTCAGGTCCTTCCTCTATCGCTGTTGAGGGAGCTCCTCAGCAATGCCCATCATGAGGGGCTTAGAGTTGACGGAATCCTGTAGGCTAACACGAGACATCGGATACCAAACAAACGGGGAGAGAAATTTACCCAGGTTCGGGGCCCTTGATGAGGTAAAACCCTTACTTCCTGCTTGTCTGATCTTGATTTATCGAGTAAAACATGTTACAATGGGGTAGCTGATAGACTACTATAGTAAACTCGCCGGGACGCAAGGATTATAGGGTTTGTGTGCTAAATTGTGGTGGTTTCATGAGTATTGTTCTTCTTCTGAGTTCGGCAGGCCCTCTCCTAGCCTTTATATAGTAGGCCAGGTCTCGAGAGTCTTGTCTGAACTCGACTAAGTTACATTGAGATCTAATCTATCCTTTCCTTATTCGACGTCTTGCTGCCTTGTTCATCAAGAGTCCTTCTTCTAGTAGGTCTTCTTTTATTGCAACCGACGTATGAGCCCATCTTGATCTTTGGTAAGCTTCGTGGGCCCCTAGTTGGGCCAAGGGAGGTAGACTAATGTCGGGTACCCGAAGGGTAATGCCCACATCACTCGCACTCAGAGATAACGAGGCGACGAGACCTTTCCCATTTCCACCTGTTCATACCCTATTCATGACTAAGAGGTAAGGACGGGCGCCAACCGAATTCACACCAGAAGCCGGCACCACCCGTATTTCACCAGCACCTCACACATATCAATCCCATCACCACCACCAGGAAGTAGGGTTGTTGACGGAGATCTATTTCTGGGGACTAAACCTGTATAACTCTTTGTGTGCCTGAGGTTGTTACCGCATCGAATCATGGTCACAATCCACCTCCTACATACAATGTACGATCGGGAATCTAAACCCCGACATGTAGCTAGAGTTGGAGCACGATCATCAACGACGCACCTACTTCACGGGAGAAATGCAAATGCAGGGGGCACGAGGTCTTCGAGGAGGACGATGCTAAGGGATTCGACGAGGAGGACGATGTGGAGGGCCACGAGAAGACCTACACGCCCTTCCTCAGCATGCAGGACACCTTGCCGACACTCTTCCTTGTCAAGTAGGAGGATGACCTCCCTTTGGAACCGCCCAAGATGGACGACAAAGCAGCCCTCCAGCAGGCCCTAAAAAAATCAGACCTAGCCGAGGTGGCCATGTGGCCGGAGCTCGCGCCGCCACTCCACGATTTGGTGATGGTCCGCCAACCTGATCATCTCCAATTGTAGAGCGCCCGTGCCCCTTCGCATGTGCCGACGTCTCGGTTGTTGGTGCCGAGTGTCGTGTACCCATCGCCTACGCGTGGGCCTCATGCGCATGCGTTGTCACGTCGTCAGCGTGGCCACCTACTGTCACTAAGATTGAGGACGACGACTAGCGGCCGGTGAGGAACCCTAGTATATCGAACTTGGTTTTGTTTATTGTATCTACTTTTATTTAATGTTTTTAGTTTAATATTTTTTAAATGGAATGTAAATTACTATTAGTATTTAAAAATATCAAAATGTTTCAACCCCACCCCAAAATGGACGAGGTGTGGACAAGGACCACGGCCTGTCCGCATCACTCCCGAAACAGACCTTTTAAGACACTTTTGGTGTCCAAAATGAATCGGCTCGATGAAGACGCCCTAAGAAAATCTCCATCCATTCTAGGTGTGTCTTTTTAGGCTTATTTCTTCTTTTAACTTTTAAGAAGTTATAAGCCACAAATCACCTGACTTTCAGTTTATATCATCATGCAACAATATGAAGCCACCAAGATCACCTATTTATGGTTTACTTTGCCATAACACTACAGGAATGGGCCGATATGCCGAGCCGTCGACATGGGCTACGCCGAGGGCCGCCCTCGGCATATCTACTCGGTGACTACCTCCCTCGGCAGAGTCACTATTGCCGTCGGCATAGCCCGGCCCTCGACGTAGGATCGGCATACAAATTAAAAAAAAAAATCAAATTTCCATTTTCAAAAAATAAATTCCAATTTTTTTTTGAAAAAATCATTTTTGCCTATGCCGACGGCAAAACCCTCGGCATATAGTTTTAAATTTTTTCAAATTTTAATTTATTTTACACCATTATTTTCTAATTTTTCTTTTTTTTACTTGTTCACCCAAGAGACTTTTAACTCTAAGTACACTTAATCTTAGGTCAAATTACAATCATGGTTAAACTTCCTAGTCGGTCACCCATCATCACACTACTCCAGGTTCAGGACGCTTAACTTCTTGGTATCCATTACAGAATTAACACCTTGCTAATAATAATAGCATATCAACCCTATTAACCCTTGGACCGTGATGTCACACCTCTTTATTTTTGAATTCCAAATATTTACTTAAGTAAACAACAATGAATATATAAGTAATAATAATAATGAATTCAAATAACAACAAAATGATTTTTTTCTTCTTTCTATTTAATATGGAATAATTAATATATTTAAATCGGAAAATCGAAATTCCACAAATAATATGTCAAAATCGATCAGAAAAATGAGAGGAATCTAAATATAACATCCATATCATCATTTGAACCTAAAATTAGAGGAATCAAAATATGACGTACAGTTTGCCATCTGGCCAAAACAGCCCCCTTGGGAGATGCGAAATGGCTGTACTAGGCGCGCTGGTGTACCGTTCGCCAACACGCTAAACGGAGAAAAATTAGCATATAAAGTGATGTGTTATAGACCTAAAACATTTTTCGTGGAATTTATTGAGCGACGGAAAGTGTACCCCTAGTTCAAATCCGGTCAGTTTCCAGCGGATTCGGCGGGACACCGCAGAAAACCGCAGGGATTCCCAGATACCTAGCACGCACATATGGCATGTGATATGTGGTTCGGAGGCGGTGTCCTACCACTACGCGGAGGTCTCGCGCAATACTAAAATACGTCCCATGTAGCTGCTTCACAAAAAAACCGTTTTGACACCCCGAAAATGAAAAAACCATCGCCCATGGGTTGGATTGGAAATCCGCTCCCGGGGCCTTGCTTCCCATCCCAGGGACCACACACGTGCCAAATATGGCCTCATTCCGAAAAACTATGCGGTGTCACAAGCCGTTTCCTACTCATTTGCCCCAAAAGCCATAGAACTCCGGACGTGATAGCCCTGTTTGTGAAGGGTTTTCCAAAATAATTGCCGTATCCTAATTCTGACTTTTGGAGTGGTTACTAGGACACATAAAATGATGCCATGGGGCTCCGCGGGATTTTCTGACTTCGTTTAAATTGCCATTTGGTCAAAACGCCCCACCCCCCACGGAGATGCGGTATGGCCGTACCGGGCGCGCTGGTGCACCCGTTCACCATCGCGCTAAACAGAAAAAAATTAGCACATAAAGTGATGTGTCGTAGACCTAAAAAAAATTCGCGAAATTTATTGAGCGACGGAAAGTGTGCCCCTAGTTTAAATCCGGTCAGTTTCCAGCGGATTCGGTGGGACACCGCAGGAAGCCGCAGGGATTCCCAGATACCTAGCGCGCACATATGGCATGTGATATGTGGTCCAGAGGCGGTATCCTACCACTATGCGAAGGTCTCGCGCAATACTAGAATGCGCCCCATGTAGCTGCTTCACAAAAAAACCCGTTTTGACACCCCAAAAATGAAAAAAACCATCGTCCATGGGTCGGATCGAAAATCCTCTCCTGGGACCTTGCTTCCCATCCCAGGGACCACACACGTGCCAAATATGGTCTTGTTCCGACAAACTATGCGGTGTCACCGGCCGTTTCCTACTCATTTGCCCTAAAAGCCATAGAACTCCGGACATGATAGCCCTGTTTGTGAAGGGTTTTCTAAAATAATTGATATATCCTAATTCCGACTTTTGGAGTGGTTACTAGAACACATAAAATGACGCCATGCGGCTCCGCGGGATTTTTTTGACTTCGTTTAAATTGCCATTTGCGAAAACGGGCACCCACGGAGATGCGGTATGGCTGTACCGGGCGCGCTGGTGCACCCGTTCACCATCGCGCTAAACGGAAAAAAATTAGCACATAAAAAGTGATGTTTTGTAGACCTAATTTTTTTTCCCGGAATTTATTGAGCGACGGAAAGTGTACCCCTAGTTTAAATCCGGTCAGTTTCCAGCAGATTCGGCCTGACACAGCAGGAAGCCGCATGGATTCCAAGATAGCTAGCACGCACATATGACATGTGAATGTGGTGCGAAGGCGGTGTCCTACCACTACGTGGAGGTCCCGCGCAATACTAAAATGCGCCCCATGTAGCTGCTTCACAAAAAAACCCGTTTTGGCACCCCGAAAATGAAAAAACCATCGCCCATGGGTCGGACTGGAAATCCGCTCCCGAGACCTTGCTTCCCATCCCAGGGACCCCACACGTGCCAAATATGGCCTCGTTCCGACAAACTATGCGGTGTCACGGGCCGTTTCCTACTCATTTCCCCTAAGAGTCATAAAACTCCGGACTTGATAGCTCCATTTGTGAAGGGTTTTCTAAAATAATTACGGTATTCTAATTCCGACTTTTGGAGTGGTTACTAGGACACATAAAATGACGCCATGCGGCTCTGCGGAATTTTCTGACTTCGTTTAAATTGCCATCTGACCAAAACAGGAACCCGAGGATATATAAGAAAGTATTTGAATTATTAGTATGTTAGCATGGTACTGTACATGATTCAAATATGCATGATTTTGACATAAACGGATGGAGGATGTTTATCTGAACATTTTGATGTTGAGTGTGGATTTTGTACACCCAAGCATGGGTGTGGGTGTACTCTGTACCGTTGATCTGGGCCTGGAGATTCGTGCGAAGGCTGGCCTGGTGAAACATTATCCTGCCCTTCTCAAATTTTCCTGTCACGTCCGTTCTCCTTTTCTCCCGGCTTTTTGCCACGCGACACGGTACCTGCCGGGGACACGAGACGCGCTGAGTACCAGAAAGTACTAGGGTGCATGTTCTCCATACCCAACCTCTCCGTTGTGTTCCCTCATGCTGTAGCCGCCGGCGTCACCAGGCAGTTGTCGACACCGCGCCGCCGACGCGCAGATAGCTCACGCCGTCGTCTTCCCCGTGCGCCGTATCCAGGGAGCCGTCCACGCCGCCGACGCGCCGTCCCCGTGCGCCGTCGCCGCGGTCGCCAGCAAGCCGTCCGCACCGCGCCGCCGACTAGCAGGTACAAGGTAGCCATTGACGTGCGCCGTGCGTCGCCGCCGTCTCCCCTTTTCCTTGGATATTGTACTAACGGCGACGCGTGGTGCGTGCAGGCAATGGCCGCGGGCGCAACAACGGGGCGGACGGATCCACATTGCTCTGGAGGGGGTGACTCCTCAAGCTTCTTCTCCCCTGTACCCAAGTACATCGGCTCGCTGATACCTCCTCCGGGCGCTGCGCAAGGTGGCGAATCGAGCGTCTCCGCCCACGCAGGCACCGCCGACGCCGAGGGAATAGGTGCTGCGGGCTCTAGATTTGACGCCGTGTCCGAGGAAGAAGGGTGGAGCCACGAAGGGCTCGGCGGCGACGAGCTGGGCTGCAACATGGAGGAGACCCTGTCCCAAGATTTCGACGGCGCTGCTGCCCCATGTGCTACAGGCGTCCAAGAGGGAGCCGGCGACGATGACGACGCGCCGTCACAAGATTTCGGCAGCGCTGCTGCCCCATGTGCTACAGGCGTCGGCGTCCAAGAGGGAGCTGGCGACGATGGCGACGCCGGGATCGGGAAGTCTAGCTCAAGACCAAAAAAGTAAGATCATGCAGACTGTACTATTATGTCAATTCCAATTTCTCCACCTCTCAACTTTTCTCCTTCACGCTGCTGCGATGAGTGTGTGTAAGGAGACTATGTTTTGGTCGATTCTGGGTCATGTGCTCTGATCGGGCGCAAAATGTCGCACTTCTCTTCCGTAGTCAGACACAGAGGTCTCTTTTTGCTTGCAAGTAGTAGATAACAAGAGAAGAGCTATAAGCCTATAACAGTATTGCTTCAGTTGTGTGATCCATACAGAATTCTATACTTATGCTTTTTGTTTTGTGTGTTGAGTTGGGAGATGGAAATCGCCTGAAATTCTCACTAGATCAAATGTTACTGTATGCATTGAATTGCATCGGATTTTCAAAGACTGAATATTTGATCACTTGCGTTGCTTATTTCAAAGAAAACGAACGAAACCTTATGTGCCACGGATTAATTCAGCTCCTTAAGAAGAGACGTTGACAATTGATTTTTTTTGTCAGGGAAATGGTAGAGGGAAGTACATCAAGATACTTAAGAGACGTTGACAGTTGATTTTTCGTCAGGGAAATGTATAGAGGGAAGGATTTTATGATGAAGCAAGAGAGATGGTAAGAAAACAACAAAGAAAGACAAGAGTGATGCCGGTGCTCGGCCGGAAGGTCGTTCCTAGCAGACAACATTTTGTAAGCACTGCAAGAAATCTGGACACAACTCTTTACATGCACGGTGTTTGCTGATGGCCGGACTGATCCTGTTCTGGAGAGTCTTCAAAAGAAGCCCTACAGGCAGAACAGATGTAGGAACTGCGGATGCTTAGGCCATAAATTCAGCAACATGTACTGCTGACTTGGAAGAACAAGATGTTTAGTTCAATGATTCAACTCCTACATTGGTCATTCAGATATATTGTTCGGTTATTCCTTTTGTATTAGCCGCAGCTCCAGCCAAAGATGTCATTTGAATGGCTGTATATTGGCATTTTAATGTTGATTTTTTTCTGAACTCTGTAACGTCACAGCTTAGCCATTCCCTGATACTGTAATTTATCTGCTGTAATTTGGGAATGCTTAATTATTGTCGAATTTTCTGGTCTGTTATTGTTACTGAAGGAAATGGTGCCTGCGTGCAAAGTGTTCCATAGTGTTTCAGAATAACTGAGCAACTGCCATAGAGGAATGCCTGGAAAAAAATGATGGATGTGATTTGAACAGCTTATGTTGCATTTTCTAGAATGGTGAATTTGTGATACACCGAGCTGCTTCTGTTATTGACAATTTGATATGCTGGTGCAACAACGCTGGGCTGTTCAGTCGAAGAGATTATGTGCCAGTTATCTTGAGTTTTATCTTAACGGAACCTTTCTGCCGATTCATTTGACATTTACTCTGTTCTTCTTATGTTCCAGTTTAGAAGGATTTCATTTTTTTCATCTAATGAATTAGGATAATCATGTACACAATCACAAATGTAGGAATCTTTGGTGAGATTCCATTGCAGCGCGCTCCACGCCACCGCAATTGAAATCTGCATTTTGCTCATCCCGTTCATGGTAGACCACCGTTTGGTGCTCCCTGTTTTTCTTTCTGTCCACTTCAGACATCCTCCTCCTCTTGCAGGCCTCGTAGAACATGGAGATACCGGCAGCGGGAATGAGCTTGACGCAGCAGGGACCGAGCCACCGAGGCCATGGTACATCCAATACCGGTGCCATTTTTACTGAGGATGCAGTACACGGCGCGCATGATGTTCTTGTACACCTGTCGATGAGGGCGCCCGCGAAGGCGAGCGCCTCGCCTGCCGATGCACCGGCAGGGCCGCCACCCACCACGGCCACACGCATCAGGCGCGCCGGGCGGAGGAGGAGCAAGAGCTGGAGAGCGGCAATCAGCGGGCGGCGCATGAGAAGAGGCTCGGGGAGAGGAGGACGACGACGCGCCGTCTTCTCGCTCGTGTGCAAGAGTACGCCATGGTTCATGTCCTGCCGATGTACATGCCGCCATGCTTTGAGTCAACATGCTCTAAGGTGACTCTATGTCTGGCTGCCTCGTCCTCCGCCGCGGCCGCATCCTCCGGCGGAGCCGCCGCCGCCGCCGCCGCCCCCGAATCCGGCGCCGCCGCATCCGCCGCCGGTTCCGCTGCGCAGAGAAGACTGGGACATGGTGCTTCCCCGGTGCAGAGTGGACGAGATGGTGGTGGACAAGAGGGGAATCGGGAGGAGAGGTGCTGGCCGCGGCCGGCGGCTGTTGGCTGAGAGAGGAAAAGCAGCAGCGGGATGGTGGAGTCATCCCGTGTCGGGTGGCTTTATGCCCCTGTTCATGGGACCCACCTACTTTAGAGAATTGAAGGGAAAAGAGCAAAATAATTTCTCTCACTTGGCATTTTGTCCGAATCTCCAACCATCTAACGGCTATGGAAGCACCCACACTCATGCTTGGGTGTACAAATGTATTTCCGCATTTTGATACCTTATACGTATTTTTCTAACATCATATGAATTAGTTATGATTTTTACAAAATTAGATAAATTTGAAAAATATCCTACGCCGAGGGTGGCCGTCGGCGTAGCCCTGTCTACGCCTAGGGCCAAACATATGCCGAGGACTGCCCTTGGCGTAAACCTCGCTACGCCAACAGCAACGCTACGCCGAGGGTCGACTGCAGGCTGGCCTGGCCGGGCCATACGCCGACGGCCCCAACTTTTGGCCGTCAGCGTATAGTCTGGCCCTCGGCGTAGCCTCCCATTCCTGTAGTGTAAGGCAAAATCCAAAAGACAACCAAGCAGCATGTAAAAATAGATATTCTAACATCTAAAATAGCAAGACCGAAGGTGAAAGTTAATAGATGACCGTGGCAATTGGAAGGAAAGTGCCGCTAGAAGATTATAGAAGTTGGTGTACAATGTAAAGTGCTGCTACAATGTAAAGTGCTGACCTTTGACAGAGAAGTTAGGATGTGGCGGCTCCACTGTTCGTTGTCTTCAATCTTGTAGGTGGTTATGGCGACTTGTCCGCCGAGGTGCATCACCAGGATCGGCGCCAACAACAGCTCCATGTCGCGGCCGCCAGGCGCGTAGGTGCACCCCGGCCCACTCTTCTGTCGGCTGATAAGCGTGGCGAGGGCGAAGAGCGCCAGAGCGTCGCTGCCGATGTGCGCCAGCCGGAACGAAAATCTCAGCCATGGCGGAATGTGGAACTTACGAACGCCGGCAAGTAACACCAGGAAGTATTGCGCGCAGGTGCTGGCTACAACGAGGATGTGCAGCTCCCACTCGTCCCACCATTGCGCCATGCTCTCTCTCGGATCTCGGCGTGGGTTGTGTTTGCGAGCTGTAGGCGGTGCGCTCCAATGGCTTCTCTTAATTATGTAGGCGCCGTCGCCCACTGGTAACTCATTTCCGTTCTAGCTGTCTTTAAATTTCATACTGCGACGTGCTAGATGCGCGTAGTCAACACTCAACACTCGAATAATGAAACCACATTTAATCTTGGTCGACACCAATGGGTGAAACGGAAGAGATTGATAATTTTTTTATTACCCGTACAGTCGCAAGACAAGCTAGAGGGAGGGGAGAGATACATTTCAGATCTGAAGCACATCTAGTCTCGCAAGTGCTTCATTTCAGTTAGTACATGATGAACCCCGCAACTTGCTTAATTTCAGTGACATCTAGTCTCACGACTTGCTCGCCAAGTCCTTTAGTCATCGTGTAAATAAGCCCCCCTCGGGGCTTAGGGTCGAACACGTATATTTAATTAATATACGATCCTCATCTAGTACTAGTAATCTCACAAGTTGCTTCATTTTAATTTCATTTGTTGTCGGGTCGACATGAATGAACGGATACTAATGCATGATACAAGTTGACTTATTGCCATGTCCTTTGTGCCATCGTGTAAATAAATCCCCTCTGGCCTGAACATTTATGACTAATCTTAATCAGCACGACTTGGAGCGACCACTCGTTTGGTCTTGTGATATCAATGGCATCTCTTTTAAACATTCCTGCACCGAACTGCACAACTGCGCAGATATGTGCACGGAACATCCTATGCACGGTACTTATGCCACTCTCAGTAGAGTTGTGTACACTACGTGAACCTTGTGTTACCACATGGACGATCTACCAGTATGTGGCCTTGGGCGTCTTGGACCGGAGGCGCCCGTCCCGTATCAAAAACGGTGAACCGGTGGTATCTTCTCTCCTCTCCTCGCCCATCATCTGGCATGACCACTGTGCTAGTAATTTTAAAAAATGTGTCTCCAAATATTGGTTATTATCATCTAATCTTGACAGAAAAGGAGGCCCCGTACATTTTCTTTGTGCATTATCCTTTGGGTACTTGACATTAGTCTGCCTCTTTTGTTCCAACTAGGGGCCTAAAAAGCTTACCCAAGATTAAGTTCGGGTATGAACAAGGCAGGAAGACGTCGAATAAGAAAAAGATAGATCAGACTTCAATGTAATGTAGTTGAGTTTGGACAGTACTCCTGAGACCTGACCTACTATACATACAAAGGCCAGGAGAAGGCTTGCCGAACTCAGAAGAAGAACAATACATACAACCACCACAACTTAATACAACCACCACAACTTAGCACAAACCCTAGAATCTTTGCCTCCCGGCGAGTCGACCATAGTAGTCGATCGGCTACCCTATTGCAACATGTTTTACTCAATAAATCAAGATCGGACAAGCAGGAAGTAAGGGTTTTACCTCATCGAGGGCCCTAAACCTGGGTAAATCTCTCTCCCCGTTTGTTTGGATGTCTCGTGTTAGCCTGCATGATTTCATCAACCCTAAGCCCCTCATGGTGGGCATTGCTGAGGAGCTCCCTCAACAACTGGCGCCATCTGTGGGGAACCTGCTAGTACAAGACACTACATCGACTGTTCCGATCATGTCGGCTACAACTTGGCCGACATCATCATCATCACCATCGGCTCCATCATCGTGAAACTCAGGGAACTCGATTCGTTTCAGGTTCTTCGAGTTCACTCCACACACCGACGCATCGCGTTCGGCCTTTTCGGGCCTGCACGGCGGGATGGACATGACGTTCGGGAGCGTCCACATCTGCGTCGACTCTGGGGGGCGTTCTGCGGCTCCCGGCCCGATCGCTCCTAGCGTGGCAAGAACTACAACTTCATCGACAGCTACATCTACTGCTTCGTCACCAATCACAGCCGATCTATCGGCTACGCCAGCGTGTTCGACCCCGACGACTTCATCATCATCATCATCATCATCATCATCATCATCATCATCATCATCATCATCATCATCATCACGCCGTACCACGTCCACCATGTCCATTGGATCTGATGATTCCGGGATCATCGGATCTAACATCGTACTATTGCCTCAATTGCGACACCAGGCACGGACTTGGTTCAGACGCATCACCGTTCGTCTGCAGCACCAAGTACTCCTCTGACGAAAAAAGTATCGGCAACATCACCCCCATAGCTATGACGCAAGCAGCTCATCATCAAATCTGTGTTATCATCAACCCCCAGACCAAAGGCGAGATCTCCGGGGCGAGCGCACCCCGCGTGTCAATCGAGAGAGGCGATGAGATGGCGAAGCCAGCGACAGCAACACCAACAGAACCTTTACTGTTTCCCAGGAGGAGTACGATGCAGCTCGCAATGCCATAGTAAACGGCCTTAGCCTCCCCGTCGGAGTATCTGCAGGCACCCTCAATGCCTACCACATTATTCTTGAGAGAAACTGTTCTCGGCTGGCCAGGGAGCAAGCCGATCTTGATCGATGTCGGCAGGTGGCCGATCTATTGAGCGAGCGATGAAGGGGCTATCCTCACTTGGAAGTGCCTCCAAAAGCAACTAAGAACCTGGGAGGTATCGCCCACGTATCCTCCGCCTCTCGGAAGGAGCATCAAACCTCTCTAAATCTTTTATAACGATGGATATAACAGGCATGCTCAGGTCCAAAACTGTCGAAGGAGCGACAGCAAACCTTGCAGCCTATTTGATCAACAATCAACGAACACCTGACAACCCAATGGCTCTAACCCATCGGGGCGCCCTGGAAAGTCTCGCGATTCTCGGAGACAAGCTTACCCCTAGGAAATAAAAAAAACTACCCACCACGGTAGCGGCTCGCGGCATCGCTCATCATCGAAGGACGCCCGTGACGATATGATACGGCTCAACCTGGTAGTACTATTATTCTTTCTGATCCCATGAAACTTGAGTCAAGCTATATGCAATTGCCGCACGACAGTGTAGATGAATCAGTACATATGACATACGTGCATCCTCTGGTAGTAGACATGGGCACCTATGCATTTTGGAATAATGCTGATGGTATGTTTCCATGTGCGTATACACCAAGCCATGGAGATAAAAACATGCATGTGCATGAGCCCAAACAAATATCAGTTCAGAGCAAAGTTAAGATACGTGAGGAGATATTTTCTGGTGCAAATACGGGAGCTCAAATCGGCGATTATTTCGAGAATCCTCGTCCACCAGAACAAGCTGCACATATTTGGAAGTTTCAGCCGTGGAGATTGCTTTCCCTGAAATCATCTGGATGGGGTCCACCTGCAGAACACAAGGAAGATGGAATCCACGTTAACTAAGCCAGGAAGGTTCAAGTTTGCTTTTATTTCCTTGTCGGTTTGTGCAACAGGTTTATTTTGTACGCAAGATTAGGATCGGCTGATATATAAAGCCATAGAGCCACCGATTGTAATTTTTTAGGTTGAATTTTATGATTTAAAACACGTGTGTGTTTCGGCCGTCGCGTCGAGGGTGAAAATCCCCGTGTGTATCCGTTCAGACCCATCGAGGTTGTTTCCGTGCGTCGGATTGGAGGTGTCGTGCTTCTAATTGCTGCGTGGTTCGTCTAGAACCATCCAAGTAATTCCTCTCGCCGAGAAGGGTTTGCTTGTTGTTCGCGCGAGTTTGCATCTCAAGATCGTAAGCCGCGTTACTTATCGCTGTCGCTACTGATCGCCGTGAAAGATTGGGCCAAAAACCCTTTGGATCACGTTGATCCTTATCATCTTGGTATCAGATTCGTCGGGTTTCTCACGGCGTAATTTGTTGTTGAGATCGATCTGTTGAGTTTGTTCTGCTGGTGAAGTTGCTGCCGGATGCGATTTGCCAACATACTGGTGTTTGATCTCTTGTTTTTTTTTTCTGAAGTTGGGGCGGTTTGAGAGATTTATTTTTGCTTAGCCGCCGATCTGCAGTTCGTGAAGATCTGCTGAAATTCTAGATCTGCGGAGGCTGCCGTGAAGGAGTTCTATTGCTGTAGGTCTACGCAGATTGATATTTGTAAGTTCTGCAACATACACAGTCGGTTTCAATCAGATACTTTTGGTCCTTTTGCTCCAGCTTGGAGTTTTTCTTCTGAAGGTCTGAAACTTTGGTCGACTGCAATTTTGATTGTCTGATATTTGCTGCAACTATGGACCAAAAGGCCGTCCTATCCTATTCTTTTCAGCGAGAAGAAGAAGGATGCTCTGAAAGTCTATTCCATTCTCGTGTGAAAGTGCAAGAAAGGGCTTGTGCGTTAACGATTGATCATATGAGTTTGATCAACGCTGCTAGTCTTGAGATGGTGGAGAAGTTAGAGCTGCCAACAACGTTACATCCGCACCCATACTTGCTGCATTGGGGTCGAAAAATCTCACCATTACGCATCAAACCAAAATCCATTTTTCATTGGGAAAACTATCA